>NC_064622.1:271342305-271646505 GCF_023898315.1 Schistocerca nitens
AGCACGTTGTAGGTGTCTCCATCGGCGCCAACCTTGTGTGAATGCTCTGAAAAGCTAATCATTTGCGTATCACAGCATCTTCTTTCTTCCTGTCGGTTAAATTTCGCGTCTGTAACACGTCATCTTCGCGGTGTAGCAATTTTAATGGCCAGTAGTGTAGAACAAGTCAGCTGGTTTCAGTGGTAAAAAATTCTAAACTGCACGTGTAATATCGGTCTAATGTAAACGTACCTAAGGAAATACGAAATTTATTATAAATTATAGCATTTCGGGAACTATCTGACACATATCCATGACATAAATATTTACTGATTTCAGTCAGTATTGAAAACGATTTTCTGTCCGATACTTGAGGTACGTTATGAATACTGGTATGTCACTGACCTGCATAGACTTGCAGTAACAGAGGATGTTGCACGCTGACGCTACGAGATCGCGGGCCGTGTTACTTCGGGAAGGAGTGCACGTACCTTGAGAAAACCGCTCTGCTCACGAGCGGTCTATAGTGGGTGTCGATAAGTGTTCAGCTGAACGCTGTACGCAGCTCGCTCTGGGATCCGTAACTAACAGAAGTTTGCGGGACATGAAAAGAAGCCAAGGCGAATCGTTACTAGTGTGATCTGTGCATTATGCACATTACAGGTCGCTCTCAACATGAAACCACATGAGCGCACTGTTATGCCGTATGCCCTTTATGCTTTACTGGAAATGACATGCAAATTACATGCATCACACACGGTTGGCAGTTCCCGCGCACGCTATATGCATGTAGTGTCGCACGCACGGTGTAGTACGAATTTCAGATGTGCTTCTGGGTAGTAACTGTGACAATAATATAACATTTCTTGTCGAATTTCACCCCATACCGTACGTCGTTCGCGAGGCGTCGTAACCAGTCTGTGTGTAACAAAGAGGAGAACATAAAGATAGTTATTCCAGTTAGTTTTCAGCCGTTTAAAAGTATATGGCTCGGTGCCTCTGGCGAGGTCAGGCAAGAAATTTAAAATTCTATCGTTCAGTTTTCAATCGGCCATATGATTTTTCTGCCACTTATTGCTACTTTCACATACGGAAAAAAGTTGTACGGTTATTGGGAGTAGGGTCTTACAATTACAACACACAGCTGGAATCAGCCATCTCACAGAAATACTTGTGTGTAAAAATTTGTGGAGATGTGAGTCACACAGATTCTTACATAGGTGAAGGATTTGACAGACTTCGGGTCGATAGCAGGATACTAGGAAAACGCAGTTAGTTTGCATAAGAGAATGCTTACAAAACACGCGTGCAAGTCATCCTAGAATGTTAATGAAGTGAGTGGAACCCGTACCAAACACGACAAACAGGGCACCGTTACAGAGGAGAGCAGCAGGGGCACATGTTTCTTTTTATCTGGGGAGGACATCACGGAGACGCTGAGAAATCTGAATCCGCAGATGATTGAAGGTAGACACAAAGTATTCCACAAATGCCTACTGACAAAATTTCAAGGACCAGTATTATGCGCTGGATCTAGGAATATACTTCAGTTTCCTACGTATTTCTCTGGAAGGGATGGCGACGACTAGATTAGACTAATTGAATCGGTAATTTGAAGAAGGCAATGAAAGAAAAACCTCCTTCTGTGGGGAAATATGAACAACTTCGTGCTGTTCTTATTCTTAATTTTATCTTAACCAAACTCATATATGAGATTCTGTACATTAACCTCCTACCTCAGTACCTTGGGAAGATGAACTGGATTGTCCTGAACGAAGCATTATAAAATTAAAAATAGAGGATTTGTTCCCTTCTTCAAACTGATTATCAGTTAGGCATTACTAAGTCTCATTAAAACATCAGAAATAGTTATGTTTCCACAAAACTTTCAGAGTAGAACATATACAGGAATGTCTATACTGCTCACAGGTTTTGAAAGCGTTATCTACGAAATTTACTCTGAAAATCATTACCGCTCGTCATTTGTATCGTCCTCTGTAGTAACTGTTGTTGGTGTAATCAACAGCTCCACATAAACAGGTCCGTACTCATATGGAATGCATTTAACTATCTTGCATACATCCCTAATCTTCGTGTCCTATGGAATGTATGTAACTATCTTGCGTACATCCTTAATCTTCGTGTCCTGTACTGGAATTTTTCGGCTGTATGCCGTTTCTGTTGGAATAAGGGCCACTCTCGTTATTTTACAGTAACAAAGTGGTGTTCACCAAACCGTCAATGACTTCAGATGCAGTTAAATCACCTTTACGTAAGATGTATTCTAGCTGTTGCCAAACTAACACGCTTTTAAACCATCTAGAATCGTTACTACGTAACTGTTACTACACTCCTGGAAATGGAAAAAAGAACACATTGACACCGGTGTGTCAGACCCCACCATACTTGCTCCGGACACTGCGAGAGGGCTGTACAAGCAATGATCACACGCACGGCACAGCGGACACACCAGGAACCGCGGTGTTGGCCGTCGAATGGCGCTAGCTGCGCAGCATTTGTGCACCGCCGCCGTCGCCGGCCGCGGTGGTCTAGCGGTTCTAGGCGCTCAGTCAGGAACCGCGCGACTGCTACGGTCGCAGGTTCGAATCCTGCCTCGGGCATGGATGTGTGTGATGTCATTAGGTTAGTTAGGTTTAAGTAGTTCTAAGTTCTAGGGGACTTATGACCACAGATGTTGAGTCCCATAGTGCTGAGAGCCATTTGAACCATTTGAACCGCCGCCGTCAGTGTCAGCCAGTTTGCCGTGGCATACGGAGCTCCATCGCAGTCTTTAACACTGGTAGCATGCCGCGACAGCGTGGACGTGAACCGTATGTGCAGTTGACGGACTTTGAGCGAGGGCGTATAGTGGGCATGCGGGAGGCCGGGTGGACGTACCGCCGAATTGCTCAACACGTGGGGCGTGAGGTCTCCACACTACATCGATGTTGTCTCCAGTGGTCGGCGGAAGGTGCACGTGCCCGTCGACCTGGGACCGGACCGCAGCGACGCACGGATGCACGCCAAGACCGTAGGATCCTACGCAGTGCCGTAGGGGACCGCACCGCCACTTCCCAGCAAATTAGGGACACTGTTGCTCCTGGGGTATCGGCGAGGACCATTCGCAACCGTCTCCATGAAGCTGGGCTACGGTCCCGCACACCGTTAGGCCGTCTTCCGCTCACGCCCCAACATCGTGCAGCCCGCCTCCAGTGGTGTCGCGACAGGCGTGAATGGAGGGACGAATGGAGACGTGTCGTCTTCAGCGATGAGAGTCGCTTCTGCCTTGGTGCCAATGATGGTCGTATGCGTGTTTGGCGCCGTGCAGGTGAGCGCCACAATCAGGACTGCATACGACCGAGGCACACAGGGCCAACACCCGGCATCATGGTGTGGGGAGCGATCTCCTACACTGGCCGTACACCACTGGTGATCGTCGAGGGGACACTGAATAGTGCACGGTACATCCAAACCGTCATCGAACCCATCGTTCTACCATTCCTAGACCGGCAAGGGAACTTGCTGTTCCAACAGGACAATGCACGTCCGCATGTATCCCGTGCCACCCAACGTGCTCTAGAAGGTGTAAGTCAACTACCCTGGCCAGCAAGATCTCCGGATCTGTCCCCCATTGAGCATGTTTGGGACTGGATGAAGCGTCGTCTCACGCGGTCTGCACGTCCAGCACGAACGCTGGTCCAACTGAGGCGCCAGGTGGAAATGGCATGGCAAGCCGTTCCACAGGACTACATCCAGCATCTCTACGATCGTCTCCATGGGAGAATAGCAGCCTGCATTGCTGCGAAAGGTGGATATACACTGTACTAGTGCCGACATTGTGCATGCTCTGTTGCCTGTGTCTATGTGCCTGTGGTTCTGTCAGTGTGATCATGTGATGTATCTGACCCCAGGAATGTGTCAATAAAGTTTCCCCTTCCTGGGACAATGAATTCACGGTGTTCTTATTTCAATTTCCAGGAGTGTATTTACTGCTAATGAAGAGTATCTAAGCTCAGACGTCAGACATTAGACACAGAAGAATAATCTGATGCAGTGCAAACACTAGGTTTTAAGCAACTGAACAACAGATACGAACACCAGCTGTTACAGTAACCACAACGTTGAAGATGGACGAACCCTAAACTCGGATATGTTCCCTTCTTCAAATTGACAAATATTTCCATTAAGACGGCAGATGAGTGGTTTTCGTTCCCTATCCATAGCTCACTGTGTATGTACTGATACATGTTGGATGACAAGAATCAGAAATCGAGTTTTCGGTGCTTGCTCTCTTCTTCAAACTACCGTTTCTATCACAGTGCGCGCAGTGGCGTTAAAGCAAACGTTCTTTCCGAGCTCAATACGTGAATGGGACGGGAAGAAGCCCTAATGTCTGGTACCACCAAAGTATCCTCTGTTATGCAATGATTCGGAGAGAAGAATACTCTCTGCTATGAGCTTCATATTAGCTCCGAGTATAGTGATGCAGTTGTAGATAAAGGTGGCTCATGAGCGAAGTTATTGTTGCTAGGTAAACGAGCGGTTTGGGACAATGAGGGCGATTATCGTGGCTGCTGTACCCACCAGTCTTTGTTCCATATCGCCAAGTGTCATGGCACCGAGCAGAACACAATCCTCCCCTTCCCAGTCTCTGTAGGCAGGGGAGAAATGCGGACAAATTAGGGTAAATTCTACGCTCCTGTTTGAATTTTCTTTTGTTTGTACACCGAATGGCTTAAATGTGCTCACAGAGTTACAGTCACGAATTTTGTACCTCTCATTTGCTTCAGTGTTCCCTAGTTTATGCAGTCTTTACTTGTCACTACACTTTTTTCTTGAAATAAAGCGGGCGTGTTTAATTGTTTTCAGAAGTGCTTTTATTAGAACTGTGTTGAGATGCATTTCCAGTTGGCAGTCTGTTGTTAACAGGCTCATAGAATAATCTTTGCTAAACTTTCAATAATGTACGTAAGTTCTGCTCCACCTGTGGTAAAGTGAAATTTACTTCGAAGGAGTGTCAATTACACTTTCTATTTTTAAAAAGCGATATTTCTTGTATTGTGGGTAAAAAATGTTTAAAAAACTAAACCAAGCTCCACTCAAACAGGCCATGAATGCCCAACAGTACCCACCGGCCGCCGTGTGATTCTCAGCTTACAGGCGTCACTGGATGTGGATATGGAGGGGCATTTGGTCAGGACACCGCTCTTTTGGCCGTTTGTCAGTTTACGAGACCGAAGCCGCTACTTCTGAAGCAAGTAGCTCCTCAATTTGCCTCAGAAGGGCTGAGTGCACCCCGCTTGCCAGCAGCGCTCGGCAGAGAGGATGGTCACCCATCCAATTGCTAGCCCAGCCTGACAGCGCTTAACTTCGGGTGATCTGACGGGAACCGGTGTTACCACTGCGGTAAGGCCATTATATTACGAAAGTGGGCACCACACCTATAGTGTATGATATGTTCAACCCTAATGCCCAGATGAATGGAAAAGAACACCGTAAGTCTATCTGACTGTCGATGATTTGATGGGAGTTCACCAACCAGAGCAGTTATTTCTATAATGTTTCCTTACAAACAGAGTAGCCACCACGAAGGAAAAAAATTGGAGTTATTTGCCAGTATATTGCTAAACGGATAAAACGGACACTAATTCACTCAGTCTCTCTAGTAGGTTGCCTAAATGGCTTCCAGAGGAAACAAAAATTTGATTTTGAATCTTGCATATAATTCCACAAGTTGCTGCGTGGTCTTGGATTAAAACAGTGATCCAGGAAATGTAGAACGAATTTATTTTATTTCCGCCGAAGTTCACAGAACTTTTGGTTCTTAGACTACCAATTTCGGTCAGCAATGATCATCTTTAGATCTACTAGTATTTCCCAATGAATTTACAGTGGCATCGTCACAAAATGTACACAGAATCAGCTTAGCATCGTTGTACATATTTAAAATATGATGTAAACTAGCGATAGTCCAAGCAGACTCATACTGTCTCTATCGTTACTGTTCATAACGGGGCATGTCATTGCTGACCTAAACCGGCAATATAAGGTCCCAAATTTTTGTGATCATTGGCGAAAATAAAAGAAATTCATTCCACGTAATTATTGATAGAATTAAAAAATTAAAAGTGCTGTCATAATCTATCCATTAAGAAGTATAATCTAATGTTAAAGGTTTAACACAATAAGTCAAGTATTACAGTTAAAAACTGCGTGTATTTCGTGAGGTTGCGTAACTCGTGGCGCACAAATTACACAGCCTATATTCATCCAGTATTCGAGAATGAGAGCACTTATCAATTTCCAACAAGGTTTGCACATATTTTCAAACCTGTTAGAATCTTTTCTTCGCTGACGCTTCCTACAAAAGTATGGAAAGAAAAAAGTTTATTACTAAGTACATTTCGCTGTTCAAACAAGAACATCATCAAGCATGAAGTTTTAATTTATTACTTCCTTACTACTGACTCTATTCACAGCACATAGATCACACATACCGTTGAATGTACCTGCAAAATTGTATGATTCTACGAAACATAGATCGGGAGATCTGACGTCATGAACGTTGAGATGAGTGAAAAACTAGCTTTTATACACGAGAGCTCGATTTTTCAAAGAGTGGGGAGCGGCGGTTTACTGGCACATCCTAGTACACGCTCTGCAACTCACCCTGTACCTCACGATACATAACTTCCTTTTCCTGAACCTCCAGTGAAAGTTTCTGTGAATTTTAATGAATCTTTCAAAAAAAAAAAAAAAAAAAAATGGTTCAAATGGCTCTGAGCACTATGGGACTCAACTGCTGTGGTCATCAGTCCCCTAGAACTTAGAACTACTTAAACCTAACTAACCTAAGGACATCACACACATCCATGCCCGAGGCAGGATTCGAACCTGCGACCGTAGCAGTCGCACGGTTCCGGACTGCGCGCCTAGAACCGCGAGACCACCGCGGCCGGCCCAATGAATCTTCCACTAACGATGAAAAAACATTCAGTAGTCGACCGGTGTGACCGAGTGGTTCTAGGCGCTTCAGTTTGGAACCGCGCGACCGCTACTGTCGCAGGTTCGAATCCTGCCTCGGCCATGGATGTGTATGATGTCTTTAAGTTAGTTAGGTTTAAGACAGAAAGAAAGGTTCATCTCTAGCAAGAAGCCATATGCTTCAATATTTCTGGTATCTCAACTGCAGATTTTTCAGCGCTCATTTAACTTTAGGTCTCTGTATCTCAGAGTGAACAAAAGTGGACTTGTAACACTATTGAAATAAGCACTTCATATAATGGCTCATCAACTTTATTTAGCGTGCAGTGGAACGCAGCAAAGACGAGACTTTTGATATTTAGAAATGAGGGTTAGACCGTTGATTGTGTATGGCGAAAACCATTCAAGACTCACAAAACCGCCTCCCTGATACTGGAGAAGGGTTTTGGATGATTCAGTAATTGTGTGTCTCGTGTACCTGTTCTTGAGAACGAACTGTTAACGATTTACGTTGTCAGGATAGGTGGTGTACATTGTCCTGTTGAGGAGAATTACGACCCAGAGTGGAAGCGAAAATAAATTGGAAGTGGCAGAACGGAAATTGAATCTCGCCCGTCCCGGATAAATGAAGAACGACTTCGCGGCAGCTGCAAGGTAGGCTATCACAATCAGGTAATCGATGAAGCAACAAAAAGTGGGGGCAACAAGCAAGATAGAGCTGTTGAGAGGAATACTGATGGGGCCTCTCAAAGCCCGAACGAGTTACATCACTGGATTCTTTAGTTCTCTTCGTCAACCTTTTCTCGTATGAATGTAGCTATTACACATCGATATACTTCAGAAACATTGTAGCTGTCGGCTACACAGAGTATGCGAAGGAACCTGCCTCCCTCCTTGCAGCGGTGTACCGTAGGTCTCTAGAAGAGCGTAGCGTTCCAATGGATTGGAATAGGGCAGAGGTAATCCCCGTTTTCAAGAAGGGACGTCGAACAGGTTTGCAGAATTATAGACCTATATCTCTAACGTCGATCAGTTGTAGAATTTTGGAACACGTATTACGTTCGAGTATAATGACTTTTTTGGAGACTAGAAATCTACTCTGTAGGAATCAGCAAGGGTTTCGAAAAAGACGATCGTGAGAAACCCAGCTCGCGCTATTCGTCCACGAGACTCAGATGGCCATAGACACGGGTTCCCAGGTAGATGACGTTTTTCTTGACTTCCGCAAGGCGTTCGATACAGCTCCCCACAGTCGTTTAATGAACAAAGTAAGAGCATATGGACTGTCAGACCAACTGTGTGATTGGATTGAAGAGTTCCTAGATAACAGAACGCAGCATGACATTCTCAATGGAGAGAAGTCTTCCGAAGTAAGAGTGATTTCAGGTGTGCCGCAGGGGATTGTCATAGGACCGTTGCTATTCACAATATACATAAATGAACTTGTGGATAACATCGGAAGTTCACTGAGGCTTTTTGTGGATGATGCTGTAGTATATCGAGAGGTTGTAACAATGGAAAATTGTACTGAAATGCAGAAGGATCTGCAACGAATTGACGCATGGTGCAAGGAATGGCAATTGAATCTCAATGTAGACAAGTGTAATGTGCTGCGAATACATAGAAAGAAAGATCCTTTATCATTTAGCTACAATATAGCTGGTCAGCAACTGGAAGCAGTTAATTCCATAAATTATCTGGGAGTAGGCATTAGGAGTGATTTAAAATGGAATGATCATATAAAGTTGATCGTCGGTAAAGCAGATGCCAGACTGAGATTCACTGGAAGAATCCTAAGGAAATGCAATCCGAAAACAAAGGAAGTAGGTTACAGAACACTTGTTCGCCCACTGCTTGAATATTGCTCACCAGTGTGGGAACCGTACCAGATGGGGTTGATAGAAGAGATAGAGAAGATCCAACGGAGAGCAGCGCGCTTCGTTACAGGATCATTTAGTAATCGCGAAAGCGTTACGGATATCAGAGATAAACTCCAGTGGAAGACTCTGCAGGAGAGACGCTCAGTAGCTCGGTACGGGCTTTTGTTGAAGTTTCGAGAACATACGTTCACCGAGGAGTCAAGCAGTATATTTCTCCCTGCTACGTATATCACGCGAAGAGACCATGAGGATAAAATCAGAGAGATTAGAGCCCACACAGAGGTATACCGACAATTTTTCTTTCCACGAACAATACGAGACTGGAATAGAAGGGACAACCGATAGAGGTACTCAAAGTACACTCCGCCACACACCGTCAGGTGGCTTGCGGAGTATGAATGTAGATGTAGATGTAGGTCTGAAGGTCGTTTGATGTTTCCGTTTGAGGTACGAGTATCAAGTTTTGCAATTTGCAGTTCGAAGAGTAGTTTAAAGCAATTCCTCACACTAGTGGGTTCTGTGGAACTCTCTCCGTTTCTGCACAGCTACTTCAACCTACATCTATTTGAACCTACTTACCATAGCCAAGCTCTGTTCTCCCCCTATTATTGCTGTATTTTTCTCTCCCCAACCTACCCGCCCCCACCGAGTACCAAATAACTATTCCTTGCTGCACCAGAGCGTGTCACATCAACCTACCACCTCTTCTAGTCAGGTTCTACTGCAAAGTTCATCTCTCCATGATGCTATTAAGTATCTCGTCATTAACTCTCGATCTACCCATGTAATTCTCAATATATTTTTTCCAGAACCATATTTCATAAACCTCTATTCTCTTCTTGTCGATACTGTTCATTTTCTACGTGTCCGGTGCTACTACTTGATCCAATGAGTCAGAAAAAGAAGTCCCTGAGAGGTGACCCCTGCAGCCACAAAACCCATAAGAAACTTCCTGGCAGACTGAAACTGTGTTCTGGACCTAGACACGAACTCGGGACCTTTGCCTTTCGCGGGCAAGTGCTCTACCAACTGAGCTACCCAAGCACGACTGACAACCCGTCCTCACAGCTTCAATTCTGACCGGTACCTCGTCTCCTACCTTCCAAAGGTCCCGAGTTCGGGTGTCGGTCCGGCACACAGTTTTAATCTGCCAGGAAGTTTCATATCAGCGCATACTCCACTGCAGAGTGAAAATCTCATTCCACAAAACCCAAGTTTAGAATTCTGAAAACTTATGATAGAACTTACAATGAGAACTCATTTTTTACAAAATACTGTCCTGAAATTCAGGTTCTTAAAACACAGATTCTTATACTCAAAACAATAAAATCACAAGATTTTATGTAAGCAACAGGTGCTACCGGTTGTCCCTATAGCAGTGCCACTTTCCTCCCTAGTTCTGCTCGATACATACCGGCACAAGTCGGTCGTCTTCGTAAATATGACGTCACGTTTTCAACCGCTGCCAGCTGCAACAGTTACATTGTGGCTGCTAGATGACGCGGTACCTTTGGGTGTACAATTGTATTCCTAGGTTTTAGGAAAGCTCACCCAGAATTTTCTGGAAATTTAAATTTTCTAACTGAATTATTTCACTAACCAATACGTTATTTCTTACATACTACTTCTCCCACACACTTACTCCTCCCATTACGCTGGTCCCCCATTGTCACTTTCACTGGTGCCGGCACAGCGGTAAATTATAGTTACGTTACGATTTAATACGCTTGAATTATTTAAAATCTCTGGTGACAACTTGGTTCAGTGAGTCAGAAAAAGAAATCGTTGGGAGGTGCCGCAACGGCGCTCCAGCGCGTTCCTGCCAAAATTACGGATGCGTGCAATGCAATGCCTCGG
Organism: Schistocerca nitens; assembly: GCF_023898315.1. Taxonomy (NCBI): domain Eukaryota; kingdom Metazoa; phylum Arthropoda; class Insecta; order Orthoptera; family Acrididae; genus Schistocerca; species Schistocerca nitens. The sequence continues at coordinate 271,353,006 of NC_064622.1, forward strand.
TTAGTTGGAAAAATAATAAGTACTTGGAGACTGGTTACTGCATCATGTTTATCTTCTTTTCATCCTGTAATACCTTTTTCTGTGTTGAATATTCAATGAGTACAAGGTTACTTTTATACGGATGACTTTGGATTACTTTTGCGGCGGTGGTATCTTGGTTTTGTAATGAGTAATGAGGTTAGAATTATCGCCACAATATTATGAATTGTGTACATGTTCTTAACGGTGATTATATCGGTTGTTACGATTTGTCGCGGTCTCACTTGTCAGAAATGTAATTCCTTTTCTTCGTGCTTCGTTTAAAAGTGCTTCTAGTTGGTCGCAGCAATCTTGTTTTTGTGGTTTCATGCAAGGTAACTGTTGAAGCGGATGTCACTCCTTGATTAAATTTAAAGCCTGTGTGCCATTGTTAGAGCTTGACAATAATATCAAGAATTATCTCTTTGCAAACTAGGTAGTTTTCGGAAATTGAATAAGGCAAGACAACGTGTGTTGCTGAATAGCTGCGTGGTGCTGTGATGCGTGTCACTGAACTGCTATTATTCTTACATACGAGAACTATTGGAGCTCTGTTAGATGATTTTTGTGATAGTTGACGAATTTCTACACTCTGAATTGACGCCTACACTCATGGTAAACTGCGCCACAACACAGCTGATCGCGATAAGATAGAAGCTAACACAGTGAGTGACAGCCTGTTGCTTTCACAAAGGTATTCACTTATGTAGTACATATTATTTTACGGTATGCAGAAAGTTACCTTTCCTGTTGCGTTATATTATACTGAAAATGTGTTCTGCGTGATTCTTTATTGACGTTTTCGGGTCAGCGTTAGCAACTCATTTCTTGGCTAATACATTTTATTCAGTTTTTCGTTATCAGGGCACGCTCATCACTACCTACGAGAGTAGTTGAAGCTATTTCAAATACACACCAAGTCTTAAGGGTCTTACACTTATAAAAATTTCTTTTATGATTCATAAACCAAGTATGCCAAATTCTAACGAGTGGTTCGTCTTTTCATTCCTTTCCCGCCAATCAACGATCTTTCAGATTGTATTTCTTTCTCTAGCTTTTCGCTCTTTGGAATTCTAGTCCTCCATTACTACTAGATTTTAACCTCTCTTATGGTACAGGATAACATCATTTACCTCATCCGGAATTTTCAATTTCCTCATCATCCTTGGAGATGGTAGGCACGTGTACTTTTACCACTGTTGTGGGTCTTAGCCTGCTATCTACCTTAGTTATTATATCATCTTCACACGGTAGTTTCTGTTTTGTTCTTCGATGAGCATAGTTCTGCATTACCTGTACTAGATTTTCTGTCGATGACACAGAAATCATCCGAACAGAATGCCTGTTTTTCCAGCCATCGTAGTTCACTAATTCCCACTGCTACTTCAGCCTATCAAATTCTGTAACCTACCACCCGCTGACCCATAAAAAATCATATTTGTTTTCCATGATGAATACAGCCTCCTGAGTAGTCCCAGAGCGGAGGTCCGATGGGGAACTATGTTACTTCTGGAATATTTTGCTCGAGAGGATTTTTAAGCTATACAGTGGAGCTACATGCCCTCGGGAAAACTAATGTCTGTAGCTTTCCTTTCCTTCTAGCTATTCGCAGAACCATTAAAGGAATTTTATGTAATGCTACAAGGCTAAAGCACTTATCAAGCTGTTGCCTCTGCCACTCGTGGATAAGCTCTTGCCGGCCGGGGTGGCCGAGCGGTTCTAGGCGCTTCAGTTTGGAACCGCGCAACCGCTACGGTCGCAGGTTCGAATCCTGCCTCGGGCATGGATGTGTGTTATGTCCTTAGGTTAGTTAGGTTTAAGTAGTTCTAAGTTCTAGGGGACTGATGACCTCAGAAGTTAAAAGTCCCATAGTGCTCAGAGCCATTCGAACCAGTTTTTTGATAAGCTCTTGCCGCTTAGTCTAGCCTATCCGCACATATAATTCCTATGCGGTTGTACCTGGTTTTAGTAATTAAAGATCGAGAGTCGGCTGTAATTGTCGTATGACAGCGAAACTTCGTAGATAAGCTAATGCGTTAATGCAGAACCGATTTACGCTGGAAAACAGTTAGTTCCAACTGTGGAAAACAGATACAAATCCGGCGCTGTACGCTGTTTGTGTGGCGGTATGACATTCACGCTGTCACTTGACAACCATACCGTGAGTTGGTACTACGGTTGTCGTGAAGAGAGACCGTGCGCTCTTGGTGAAACTGTTTTGTGTGAACAGCAGCTATTACAATGGGTCATTGAGAGACTATCGTTGACTGAAAGGTCTGAGGAGAGGCACCATGTCATTAAATGATCTAAAAAGTCAGTAATGAAATTGTAGAACACGGGTCGGCTTGGTGGGGCACGTGGAAGATGAAGGCGTTCTATTCCGGTCGAAGTCATTGACGAGGGTGCTGTCGTTGTAACAGACTACGCAGCACGTGTCCCTGACGCAATGTCAGGAGAATTGTCCATCAAAGGTCAACAGCACGGAAAGTATTGCGGCCGATTTTGCACTGTTCTACATCTAGATCGATACTCTGTAAATAACACTGTTGTGGATGGCAGAGGATTCATGGAACAATCTTCACAGTAATTCTCTATTATTTCAATCTCGAACAGCTCGCGAAAAAAAAGAAAAACTATGTTTCCGTGCGAGCTCTAATTTCCCTTATTTTATTATGATGATCATTTCTCCCTATGTAGGTCTATGCCAACAAAATATTTTCGCATTAGGAGGAGAAAATTGAAAATGCGCGAGAAGATCCCGCCACCACGTAAAACGCCTTGGCTTAATGATGCCCACCACAAATCCTGTAATATGTCAGCGATAGTACAAAACGTTTTCCTCTTCCTTGAAATTTTCTCGATATATTCCTTTAATCCTATATGGTAAGGATCCCACACAGTGCATTAGTATTCCAAAAAAGCATGGGCAAACGTGATGTAAGCAGTCTCTTTAGTAGACATGTTGCATCTTCTTAGTGTTCTCACAATAAAACGCAATCTGTGGTTCGCCTTCCCACAACGTTTATATTTATACATTCCAATTGAAGTATTTCTTAATTATAATTCATAGTATGTAGTTGAATTGACTGTCTTTAGATTTGATTGGTTTATCGCGTTCCTGAATTTTAACGGATTCCTTTTAGTACTCATGTAGATGACTTCACACTTTTCATTATTTAGGGTCAATTGCCCCTTTCGCACCATACAGATATCTTTTCTAAATCGTTTCGAAATTTGTTTTGATCTTCTGATGACATTTGACGATAAACGACAGCATCTCCTGCAAACAACATAAGACGGCTGCTCAGATTGTCTCCTAAATCTTTTACATAAATAAGAAACAGCAGAGAGACAATGACACTACCTTGAGGAACGCGAGTATTTATTTCTGTAGTAGTCGATGACTCTCTGACAGTTACTACGAAATGTTAGCCTTCTGACTGGAAATCACGAATCCAATCGCATAACTGAACGCTATTCTATAAGCACGCAATTTGACTATAAGCCGTTTGTGAGATGCAGTGTCAAAAGCCTTCTGGAAATCTAGAAGTACGGAATCAATTTGAAATCCCTTGTCAATAACACTCAGCACTTCGTGTGAGTAAAAAGCTAGCTGTGTTTCACAAAATCCCTGTTTTCTAAATCTCTGTTGACTGTGTGTCAACAGACCGTTCTCTTTGATGTGATTCATGATGTTCAAACACAATATATGATCCGAAATCCTGCTGCATATCGAAGTTTACGACATGGGCCTGTAATTTAGTGGGTTCTCAAATATAGGTGCGACCTGTGCAACTTTCCAGTCTTTGGGTACGGATCTTTCGAGCGATTGTATGTGATATGTATGGAGCTATTCCATCAGCATACTTTGAAAAGAACCGAACTGGTATACAGTCTGGGCCGGAAGACTGGCTTTTATTAAGTGATTTACATTGCTTGACTGCTCCGAGGATATCTACTTCTAAGTTACTCATGTTGGCAGCTGGTCTTGATTCGTATTCTGGAATATTCACTTCGTCTTCATAGGTGAAGGAATTTCGGAAGGCTGTGTTTAGTAACTCTATTTTAGCAGCACTGTCATCAATACTATTTCCATTGCTATCGCGCAGAGAAGGCATGGATTGTGTCTTGCCGCTAGCATGCTCGTACTTTACATACCGCCAGATTTTCTATGGATTTTCTGCCAGGTTTCGAGACAAAGTTTCGTTGTGGAAACTGTTATAAGCATCTCACATTCAAGTCGGCGCTAAATTTCGAGCTTCTGGAAAGGATCGCCAATCTTGGAGCTTTTGTGTTCGCTTAAGTCAGATATGCCTTTTTTGCTGTATCCGCAACAGTGTTCTGAGCTAGTCTGTGTACGATGGGGAATCAGCTCTGTCGTTTGTTAATTTAAATGGTTCAAATGGCTCTGAGCACTATGGGACTTAACATCTGTGGTCATCAGTCCCCTAGAACTTAGAACTACTTAAACCTAACTAAACTAAGGACATCACACACATCCATGCCCGAGGCAGGATTCGAACCTGCGACCGTAGCAGTCGTGCAGTTCCGGACTGAGTGCCTAGAACCGCTAGACCACCGCGGCCGGCTGTTAATTTATTTTGTACAAATCTCTCAACTGTTGTCGATACTATTTCTTTGAATTCTAGCTGTATCCAGTCTACACTTGCATTATTAATTTGGAAGAAGTGGAGACTGTCTCTCAGGCAGGCGTCAAGTGAATTTTATCTGCTTTTTTGAATAGGTATACTTTTTTTTTTTTTTTTTTTTTTTTTTTTTTTTTTTGAGGATTTGGGGGTTACAATATTCAGTCTCGGTAAGACAGCCCTACGTTCTCTAATCCCTGTATCCGTTTTGATGCTCATTATTAGCTCAGGATTATTTGTTACGAAGAGGTCAAGTGTGTTTCCACAACCATTTACTATTCGAGTGGGCTCATGAACTAACTGCTCGAAATAATTTTCAGAGAATACGTTTATCATAATTTCTGGGATGTTCTGTACGTACATCAGGATTTAAATAAGTATTTTTGCGACCATATCGAAAGTAAATTAGTTATTACCAATAATTGTATGAGTCGGGTACGTGTTTGAAATTAGACTCAAGTTTTCTTTTTAACCTTTCGGCCATTGCATCATCTGAGTTGGGAGGTCGGTAAAAGGATGCAATTATTATTTTATTCCGGTTGTCAAGAATGATCGGTACTCATACTAACTCAGAGGAACTATCTACTTCAATTTCGCTACAAGATAAACCACTTGTAAGAGCAACAAACATGTCACCGCTAACGTGTTTAGCCCATCATTTCGGAACACCGTTATGTCCGCAAAAATTTCGGCTGGACTTATCTCCGGCTTTAGCCAGCTTCCAGTGCCTATAACGATTTGAGCAGCAGTGCTCTCTATTAGCGCTTGGAGCTCTGGTACTTTCCCAACACAGCTATGACAATTTACAGATGTTATACTGAAGGTTACTGGATCTACATCCCTCTTGTGTTCGACCTGTATCCTCTGAGACTCAATCCCTTTTTGTGTTTGCCTGAGACCCTCAGACCCCAGCAACTTTCTGAATTTGCTCTTCCGTTTCTGGCACAGATCAAAGTTGACAACTTGTGGCCGGGCAATATTCTCTGGAGTCAAGAGGCACATTTTGCAATACAGGGTGCAGTGAATACACATAATTGCCGAAGTTGGGGTACTCTTAAATCGCATACTGTGCAAAAAGAGCACCTGCTGTCATTGTATGTGACTTGTGGTGTGGATTCACTAGCACATTTATTCTGAGTCCGTTCTTCTTTGAAGAGAAGTCACCCAGAGGGCTTGTCAATTGTATCGTGACGTCTGCACGTTATCGAAACCGCCTCGTGCAACAAATGGTTCCTGCCCTGGAAGAGGACAACTGTCTGGAAACCACTGTTTTCATGCAAGATGGAGCAGGACATCATGTTGCTCGGCCAGTGAAAGATCTGGTTCATGTAACCTTCCATGAACGTGCTATATCCAGAGGTTTTACAGATACAAGGCTTGCAAGATAAATCTGAATCCATGTGATTTTTGACAATGGGGATATCTAAAAGAACACTTTCTAGAGACACGTTCGGTCGTTACTGATCTGAACGTCAATATACGGCAACACGTTGCTTTACGAGGTGCATTCAAGTTCTAAGGCCTCCGATTTTTTTTCTAATTAACTACTCACCCGAAATCGACGAAACTGGCGTTACTTCTCGACGTACTCGCCCTGCAGACGTACACATTTTTCACAACGCTGACGCCATGATTCCATGGCATCGGCGAAGGCTTCTTTAGGAGTCTGTTTTGACCACTGGAAAATCGCTGAGGCAATAGCAGCACGGCTGGTGAATGTGCGGCCATGGAGAGTGTCTTTCATTGTTGGAAAAAGCCAAAAGTCACTAGGAGCCAGGTCAGGTGAGTAGGGAGCATGAGGAATCACTTCAAAGTTGTTATCACGAAGAAACTGTTGCGTAACGTTAGCTCGATGTGCGGGTGCGTTGTCTTGGTGAAACAGCACACGCGCAGCCCTTCCCGGACGTTTTTGTTGCAGTGCAGGAAGGAATTTGTTCTTCAAAACATTTTCGTAGGATGCACCTGTTACCGTAGTGCCCTTTGGAACGCAATGGGTAAGGATTACGCCCTCGCTGTCCCAGAACATGGACACCATCATTTTTTCAGCACTGGCGGTTACCCGAAATTTTTTTGGTGGTGGTGAATCTGTGTGCTTCCATTGAGCTGACTGGCGCTTTGTTTCTGGATTGAAAAATGGCATCCACGTCTCATCCATTGTCACAATCGACGAAAAGAAAGTCCCATGCATGCTGTCGTTGCGTGTCAACATTGCTTGGCAACATGCCACACGAGCAGCCATGTGGTCGTCCGTCAGCATTCGTGGCACCCACCTGGATGACACTTTTCGCATTTTCAGGTCGTCATGCAGGATTGTGTGCACAGAACCCACAGAAATGCCAACTCTGGAGGCGATCTGTTCAACAGTCATTCGGTGATCCCCCGAAACAATTCTCTCCACTTTCTCGATCATGTCGTCAGACCGGCTTGTGCGAGCCCGAGGTTGTTTCGGTTTGTTGTCACACGATGTTCTGCCTTCATTAAACTGTTGCACGCACGAACGCACTTTCGACGCATCCATAACTCCATCACCACATGTCTCCTTTAACTGTCAATGAATTTCAATTGGTTTCACACCACGCAAATTCAGAAAACGAATGATTGCACGCTGTTCAAGTAAGGAAAACGTCGCCATTTTAAGTATTTAAAACAGTTCTCATTCTCGCCGCTGGCGGTAAAATTCCATCTGCCATACGGTGCTGCCGTCTCTGGGACGTATTGACAATGAACGCGGCCTCATTTTAAAACAATGCGCATGTTTCTATCTCTTTCCAGTCCAGAGAAAAAAAATCGGAGGCCTTAGAACTTGAATGCACCTCGTAGTATACAGAAACACGTTGCTCAGATTCCACCGAAACTGCTGCGAGCAAATGTTGATCACGTCGTTTTACGGATGCAGCATGTCGTCCACTTTTCGGTGCTCGTACTGAACAAATTGTGAAAGAGATGGTAAATAATAAAAATCAACATTATGCTTTTCTTACTTGTTTGACCTTTTCCGCCCAAGTACCGTTCCTAATCCATTATACGAGGTGTGTTCAAAAAGAATCCGAACTTTTGAAATAGCGCGCCAACCAACAGAGAGAGCGCGCTGTGGCTAGTGAGCGCACCTAGTGGCAAGTTTAGACAACAAACTGCCATTTGTCTCTTGTCGCTCGGACAATTAGCAAGCGAACCACAGCCGCTGAAGCAAGCACGTGTACTGCCTGCTCGTCGGATTAGTGCAATGAAAGAGCTTTAAGAACAACGTGTGTGTGTGAAATTCTGCTACCAACTTGGCAAAACGTTCCCAGAGGCATTTCAAACGCTTAGCCAAGCGTATGGGAAGGGCTGTATGAGTCGCAAGCAGTGCTACGAGTAGTTTAAACATTTTCAGCAGGGGAGAATGTCGGTCGTTGACGATTTCAAATCTGGACGCCCTTCCACATCAACAGATGATGGCCATGTGGATAGCGTTCGTGGTGTGATTTGCGGAAATCGTCACTTAACTGTTCGGGAAGTTGCTAAGAAGGTGAGCATCAGCGTAGGATCATGCCAATAAATTTTGAGTGAAAAATTTGAGATGCGTCGTGTCAGTGCAGAATTCGTACCGTATTTGTTGCCGCTGTTAATGACAGTGAAAACTTTCTTAAGAATATCATAACGGCTATGATGCTGAAACGGGCAAAGGGTCACCTCGTCCAAAAAAGCATGCATGAGTCGGTCAAAGATCAAGGCGATGTTGGTTGTGTTTTTTGACTACAAAGACATTATCCATAATGAATTTGTGCCATGTGGTCAGATGGTAAACAAGGAATCCTAGGGCGTATGTGCAGAAAGAGGCTTGAGTTGTGGGAAAAGTAGAGTTGGATGTTGCATAGTGACAATGCACCAGCTCATGTGTCACTGCTTGTCTGCAACTACCTAGCAAAACACTACAATCCTGTTGTGCCCCATCCACCGTATTCTACGGACATAGCACCAGCAGACTTTTCCATGTTTCTCAAACTGAAAAACACGTTGAAAGGACGTCATTTCCAAACCATAGAGTAGATAGAGGACAATGCGACGGGAAACCTTCGCGGCATCCCACAAAATGTGTTCCAAGAGGCGTTCCAAAACTGGAAAAAACGATGGGAACGGTGTGTTGCCAGTAGAAGGGGCTATTTCGAAGGGGACAGTGCTTAAGATGTTGCACATCAAGCAATAAAGCTGATGCAGCAAAAGTTCGGTTGCTTTTTGAACACACCTCCCATATGGAAACATTACTGTACTTCTTTCTTGCATTCATAGCGCCAGATTTGCACCTTCTACCCGAAATTAGAACTAATTTTTTTCCAGCATAAATCGATTCCGCATTAACGTATCAGAATATCTACCAATTGTCGCTGCCATACGATAATTACAGCTTACCCTGGACCTCTGTGAATAGCTGCAATTTAATTACGGCCGCTCGGTATCTTCTATTCGACTATCATTGAGGCACACTAGACTTCCATCTTCGGTAAGGTCCACAGTTCGTTGGAAGAAATAATCAGCCATTTTACAATTGTAGTGTTGTGACAGGACGAAATAATGTTACACCAACGGCACTCTCCAATCGTGTAGCACGCTCCATTGTCTAAGTGACCTACGATGGGCATTGTTAGAAGAGGGATACCTCTTTCACTTATTCGATACTAAAGGGGAAAAAAACCAAATTCGATGTATCAGCATCATTCGACAAAGCGAGTCATAGACCTGGACAAATCGGTAACCAACTTGATTACGTGACTAGATTAAGCAAAGTTCCAATTCGAAGCAGAGCGTGTTGTTACTTTACAGCACGGAAAGCGATTGCGGAAAATGTATTCGCCGGCAGCAACGGGGTCTTGCTGTGAGCGTCACACAATACTGTGGGTAACTTTGTTATGTGGCAGTATTTTCTGTAATATTATAGAAACAATAAAAAGATGTACCTACTTTACGAAAATTCATGGCTTTTGTCGCACAGGACTGGAAATGAAAGCTGGGAAGGAAACTCCGAGATGAATTGTTCTGTCTATGGGATTTGGTTTCAAAAGGATTTAGAACAAACGTATGCTACCTAGACGATATAGGTTCAAAAAGGTATCTACAGTATCTTTCATCTGAAAAAGTGAAGCACCTGAATGAAAGTGGCTAGTTGGTTGGTTGGTTTTGGGGAAGGAGACCAGACAGCGAGGTCATCGGTCTCATCGGTTTAGGGAAGGACGGGGAAGTAAGTCGGCCGTGCCCTTTGAAAGAAACCATCCCGGCATTTGCCTGGAGCGATTTAGGGAAATCACGGAAAACCTAAATCAGGATGGCCGGACGCGGAATTGAACCGTCGTCCTCCCGAATGCGAGTCCAGTGTCTAACCACTGCGCCACCTCGCTCGGTGAAAGTGGCTATTGACCTATAATGACGAAAAGTGGATTGACTCAAATTTGTCCTTGAATAAATTTTGTCAAACTGGTAGTGTGCGAAGAGTTTGTCATGCAGAAGTGTCAGTCAATGTTTGATTGTTGAGCTGTGCAGGACACTGGCGATTAGACGTGCAGCGGGGGACAGTACTAAAAAAATGGTTCATATGGCACTGAGCACTATGGGACTTAACATCTGTGGTCATCAGTCCCCTAGAACTTAGAACTACTTAAACCTAACTAACCTAAGGACATCACACACATCCATGCCCGAAGCCTAGAACCGCTAGACCACCGCGGCCGGCAGGGACAGTACTAACTTATCTATGAGTTAGTTATTTCGGACATTGTCAGACAAGGAGAAATTGCGTGCATTAAAATATGATGACTATTTTCAGTTGATTAAGTCAACAATTTTTTGATCGAGAACAACCAAAGAACAGAAAACTGCCTGAAGTTTACGAACTAGACCTCGAACTTGTAAAGATTGGAAAGTGATGAAATAAATAAAAGTGATAACATTTCTATGATGGTAAAATATATGGCATAAAATAGCGTGTTGAAAACTCTGCGTCGTCTATGTACCTGGTATCTGTTTACGAGACTAGAAATGACCGTCTAATAAGTGTGGACTATAAATAAATTAAGAAAATCACGTCGAAAAGGTAAGTATAAAACATACCATGTCCGTATGAGTAACACATTCAATAAAAATTACTCAATAAACCTACAAGGTAAGTTCAGAAACAATGTTAATAAGACTGCAGTCAATTAGAAATTGCATGTACTGAGCACATAAACATTTATCAGTTTTGACAAGTTACTCGTGTAACGATGTTGTATATAGCCTACATTTTGTAATGGACTGCAGTCTCACTAAGAGTAGTTTGGATTTACCTGGTTTTAACTTGCTGGTTTATTCCGTTTTTTATTGGAAGTGTTACCTATATGGACATCGTACGTTTTACACATAGTCTCTTTGATTAAATTTTCTTAATTTACATATAGTCCACCGTTATTTGACAGTCATTTCCGTTCTTTTAAATAGTTCCCAGCTTTATAGACAATGCAGGGTTTGAGTACGCGATGTGCTGACATATACAGGGCGTTTCCGTAAGAGGCTGCAAAAATGTAACAGGACATAGATAATGCACCACTGAATAGTTTGAGGTAGGGAACCTGGGGTCAGAGAACCCAGCTTAAGGAGATATGCAAGTAAACTTACCTACCACTTTGTCTCGCATTACTGTCTTCCAGCTTATTTACAACTACACTACTGGCCATTAACATTGCTACACTACGAATATGACGTGCTACACACGCGACATTTAACCGACAGGAAGAAGATGTTGTGATATGCAAATGATTAGCTTTTCAGAGCATTCACACAAGGTTGGCGCCAGTGGCGACATCTACAGCCTGCTGACATGAGGAAAGTTTCCAACCGATTTCTCATACACAAACAGCAGTTGACCGGCGTTGCCCGGTGAAACGTTGTTGTGATGCCTCGTGTAAGGAGGAGAAATACGTACCATCACGTTTCCGACTTTGATAAGGGTCGCATTGTAGCCTATTGCTGTTGCGGTTTATCGTATCGCGACATTGCTGCTCGCGTTGGTCGAGATGTTAGCAGAATGACTGTTAGCAGAATATGGAATCGGTGGGTTCAGGAGGGTAATACGGAACACCGTGCTGGATCCCAACGGCGTCGTATCACTAACACTCGAGATGACAGGCATCTTATCCGCATGGATGTAACGCATCGTGCAGCAACGTCTCGATCCCTGAGTCAACAGATGGGGACGTTTGCAAGACGACAACCATCTGCATGAACAGTTCGACGACGTTTGCAGCAGCATGGACTATCAGCTCGGAGAACATGGCTGCGGTTACCCTCGACGCTGCATCACAGACAGGAGCGCCTGCGATGGTGTACTCAACGACGAACCTGGCTGCACGAATGGCAAAACGTCATTTTTTCGGATGAATCCAGGTTCTGTTTACAGCGTAATGATGGTCGCATCCGTGTTTGGCGACATCACGGTGAACGCACATTGGAAGCATGTATTCGTCATCACCATACTGGCGTGTCACCCGGCGTGATGGTATGGGGTGCCACTGGTTACACGTCTCGGTCCCCTCTTGTTCGCACTGACGGCACTTTGAACAGTGGACGTTACATTTCAGATGTGTTACGACCCGTGGCTCTACCCTTCATTCGATCCCTGCGAAACCCTACACTTCAGCAGGAAGATGCACGACCTCATGTTGCAGGTTCTGTACGGGCCTTTCTGGACAGAGAAAATGTTCTACTGCTTCCCTGGCCAGCTCATTCTCCAGATCTCTCACCAACTGAAAACGTCTGGTCAATAGTGGCCGAGCAACTGGCTCGTCACAATACGCCAGTTACTACTCTTGATGAACTGTGGTATCGTGTTGGAGTTGCATGGGCAGCTGTACCTGTACACGCCATCCAAGCTATGTTTTACTCAATGCCCAGTCGTATCAAGGCCGTTATTACGGCCAGAGGTGGTTGTTCTGGGTACTGATTTTTCAGGATCTATGCACCCAAATTGCGTGAAAATGTAATCACATGTCAGTTCTAATATAATATATTTGTCCAATGAATACCCGTTTATCATCTGCATTTCTTCTCGGTGTAGCAATTGTAATGGCCAGTAGTGTAATATGCATATTTGTTCACACGTTCAGTGTTGTTTATTTACATCTACGTTCTTTATTTCCTGCAAGGAAACGAGCATGGGCTGGTATGGTATTGTACGCGACATTCTCATTGGGCTATATCTTCTACCTGGCCGTCTGACTGGCCACCTGTACTTGAGATTCGTGCAGAGAGTTTACCTAAGTTGTTGGAGAACGTACCTTTGGCTGTTCCTAAGAGGATGTAGATATACATGACGGTACACCGCCTCACTTCAATGTTGATGCCAGCAACCATCTCAGTGCTGCATTAGTTGGTCGCTACATTAGAAGGGGAGGGGAGGTCCTGCTGCATCACCCGCGAGGTCACCTGACGTGAATCCCCTTCATTATTTCCTATAATGGTATGTAAAAACACTCGTGTGTGAGATCCCAGTGGATACGGAGATGGAAATAGTTGCTGAATTGTAGCTTCATGTGATGTGACTCGAAACATACCTTGGATATTTGGCAGGGTGCGTCAGAATCTTGTTCACGGATGTCAGGCTTCAATTGAGGCTGATGGCCGCCAGTTACAGCACATTTTGTAAGATCTGTACAAATCGTACATTCCTTGTGTCAGTGATGATATTTGCAGTTAACTGTAACTAATTTAAATAAAAAAGTACACAGTAATGTGACTTTATTCCTATTATCTCCTTATGCTGTCCTTTCCGATCACAGGTTCCCTACCTCAAATTGTTCAGTGCAGCATCCTCTATGTCCTGTTAAATGTTTTCACGCTCTTACGAAAACACTCTGTATTTTTCCACCAGTGTACGTTATTACTTTTATCTTCTCCTTTTATAAATTCGATTTATAGTTAGTAAAATTTAACTGAAGTCAATTTTATGTTCTTTGATTGTCCTCAGATCTGTTGATGGCTGCTTAGTTAAATGAAACAAGTCGTCACATTTTAATATTTTATAATGTTCTCGATCTACATTAGTGGTCGTCAAACTGCGGCCCGCGGGCCGCATGCGGTCTGAATGAAGTATTCGTGTGGCCCGCGATTCTGAGTCGTTTTTTATAACAATATGCATCTGACAACTAACAGCCGAATCCAAAAGGTCAACTAACGTTAAGAGCTGTAATTTTCCTGCTTAGTAACAAAAAAAAAATACTTACACAGCCAGTTACGATTTTAAGATGTGCTTAATTTTAATCGATGTCGATGTGTTCGTTCATGAGCAAAGTAAAGTTGGCCGCTTACCTCAGGGGTAAAGGGGTCAAGTAGAGCGGGCACTGCTGTGTTATGGCGGGAAACTTTTATTGTTTTGTTTTACAGTACCGATAACTCACGTGTGCGAGCGTCTCGTAGCGATCAGCTGCTACGGTATGAATTTTGAGACGGAAGTAACATGGATTTGTGAATGCATGTTACAGAGACGGTCATTTTCAAATGTAATACTTACTTGCAGCAAGGAACATTACATTAAAGATCTTAATACAGTGCAATGAGCAGAAGAAAACTGACATTTAAATCATATGTCATAGTGTCTCATATTGAATAATGCTTTGAAACATAAGTACAGTTTCTTTTATTAACAAATTAACCATCCGTTCACACAGACAACATAAGACTTAGTTAGACAAAGCTGTGCTACGACTTTGGGGTCGCTGAGGGTGCAACAATCTGAAACAGAGAACAGCTGACACGAAGTAGTCTGAATGGTGCCGATTTTTAACGATCACTACATGGGGGACAGCCGCCAACTTATCGCGCCCTTACCACAACTAGTCTACTGGACCCTTGCAACATACTAATTTGCATAGTTTACCAATTAACAATAAGACTGGTATATATGCTGCCCGAGGTGTCGTCCCTCAATGTTAATACTGGCTCTTGAGCAAAAATCTTTGACGCTCTCTGATCTATATAATTATAGTATATTAAACTGAAATATACGCTATTAGTACGCCAATTATCTGTTTCTCGAGAGTAAACGTGACTCTGCTGCCACTCTGGATATTTCAGTTCGCTTTGTCAAGTAATGACACCGCTACTTTCATTGATGGCGTCTTTGCAGCGAACAATAACAGAGACTTTGAGACACACGGCATATCTGACAGTGTAGGAGAAATAGCAACTGTGCCGAACTCACACTCGCTTGCGACGGGCGAAACGCGCTCCGTGGAACTGGACCAATGACATGAATGGCATTCGTTCTCGCTGCTCTCAATGGCCAGGTGACAGACACCGCTTTTGCCGTTGCCCGTGGTTTCTGTGTCGTCAGCCTCTCCTGACTCGCTTTGGTTGCGCCGTATGACGGGCTTCTAAACCCCGGCTTCAGCGACGCAACTTCGAAAATTACTCGTGCGGTTACCGTGGGATCGGACTGTTGTGACTGTGCTTTCAACTTTGACCGCTTTGTCCACGTCAGAGAATGTGTTGTGCCTTGCGTACAAAGCTGCTTGCAACGTGCTACCTCCGCGGTCGGCCACAGTATGAACTTCCAACTATGAACAATGTCACAAGTTGTAATTTGATACGCCACGTGTTTCGCGTAAAGCAGCCACGTCCAACACTATAGGTGCACGGCTAAGTTGTACTGGGTGTTCAAAAAGTCTCTCCGCAGTGCCGTATGATAGTTAGCCACGCGTACCGTGTGATTGTTCGCCTGACTGGGTTACTTCCCTTCATGTGGATGTTCTGTACCTATTCATAGGAGAAATTGTGTTAAGTGAAAAACTGAACGGCTATTTTCAACAAGATGGTGCAACCGGGCATACAGTTCGCGTTTCAATGTCACTGCTTGATGATGTTTTTGATGATCACATAATTTCACAGGGACTTTGGCCTCCACAATCGCCAGACCTAACACCACATGACTTTTTCTTCTGGGGTGCAGCGAAAGCAACTGTCTATAAAAACCGTCCAAAATCCATCGATGAACTGAAAACTGCAACATTCACTTTCACTGCTTCTGTTACAGAAGAAATGTTACAGCTTGTGTTTGGAAACATGATTAGAGGAATTGAATTGTGTATTCAACAACAGGGGAGATACTTTCAACATTTAATGTGAAAATTTGTAAGTAAAAATGAATATTCAATAAATTAATAACTTGTATTTTACTGAGTTGCATTTCGGTAGTTTCACTGCGGCATACGGCACGCGTGGCTAACAATCATACGGCGGAGAGACTTTTTGAACACCCCTTTTGAACACCCCGTATTAAAAAAAAGGGAAGGGGGACGGGTAGGTGCGGGTAGGGCATAGAGGATATAAGTACAGATACATTTCTATTAGTGACTGAGGATAAGGTACTGAACGAATTCACATCAGTATATTTACTTCATTTGCAGACTAAAAATTATAGGTATTAGCAGCAGTATGTTTTTAGGTTGGATAGTATATCTAAGTATATGTGGCAAGAGCAATCCATTAATGCTGATTTTCCCCTGGGCAGCAGATCATGGCTGAATTGTGGACGCTTGGATGTAAAGTAGTTAGACTATACTGACACGTAATCCACTTAGTGGTGCAGTTACGATCAAGCATAAAACATCAGGTCACAATTTTTGTGACTTGTTCATGAGAAGACTATTTGATACAGAGAAAAAAAGAAAACAGCACACTAATGTATGTTAATATTAAGGTACCACATATAAAAATATCTGTATTTACATGCGTTACATCCTGTATAGACAGTTCATCTATAGATTTTCATGACTGGGTTTGGGAGGTCCAAAGTAAGTAGCATAAATGGCGGTGTCTCTCGATTGTGTTGATACAGAAGCATAAAGTTTCTTACGTCGCCAAGGGCTGTAGACCTTAGTATTTGATACGAGGGTGAATCAAATGAAAACCTTAAATATTTTTTAAAATATTATTTATTGTGCAGAAGTGGTACAAAGCTGTATCACGTTTCAACATAATCTCCCCCACGCTCAATGCAAGTCCTCCAGCGTTTACAAAGTGCATAAATACCTTTAGAAAAAAATTCTTTTGGTAGTCCGCGCAATTTCTCATGCACCGCGTGGCATACCTCTGCATCAGAACGGAACTTCATTCCTCCCATTGCGTCTTTCAGTGGTCCTAACATATGGAAATCACTTGGGGCAAGGTCTGGTGAGTGTGGTGGATGAGACACTCAAAATGCAGGTCTGTGATTGTTGCAACTGTTGTACGGGCAGTGTGGGGCCTTGCATTGTCATGTTGCAAAAGGACATCTGCTGACAGAAATCCACGTCGCTTTGATTGGATTGCAGGGCGCAGATGATTTTTTAGGAGATCTGTGTACGATTCAATGGTGACAGTGCTCCCTCTAGGCATGTAATGCTCCAAAATGACGCCTTTTTTGTCCGAAAAGAGAGTCAGCATAACCTTCCCTGCTGATGGTTCTGTTCGAAACTTCTTTGGTTTTGGTGATGAGGAATGGCGCCATTCCTTGCTCGCTCTCTTCGTTTTCGGTTGGTGGAAGTGAACCCAGGTTTCGTCCCCAGTAACGATTCTTGCAAGTAAGTCATCACCTTCTCGTTTACAGTGCCGAAGTAGTTCTTCACAAGCATCAACACGTCGTTCTCTCATTTCAGGAGTCAGCTGCCGTGGCACCCATCTCGCAGACGCTTTGTGAAACTGGAGCACATCATGCACAATGTGGTGTGCTGACCCATGACTAGTCTGTAAACATGCTGCAATGTCATTCAGTGTCACTCGGCGGTTTTCCTTCACTACGGCTTTAACTGCTGCAATGTTCTGTGGAGTCACAACTCGTTGTGCCTGACCTGGACAAGGAGCATCTTCCACTGAAGTCACACCATTTGCGAACTTCCTACTCCATTCGTAGACTTGCTGCTGTGACAAACATGCAACACCGTACTGCACCTTCATTTGTCGATGAATTTCAATAGGTTTCACACCTTCACTACGCAAAAACCGAATAATAGAACGCTGTTCTTCCCTGGTGCAAGTCGCAAGTGGGGCGGCCATCTTCATACTGATACTGCGACGGTATGTGTGCATCTGCACTTTGCTGCCACCTACAGGCCATTCTGCACGCTGTTTGTAGCACGCTTACCAACTTACAGGATAACGGGGCGAAATTTCGATTTGTTATTACAAATTTAAGGTTTTCATTTGACTCACCCTCGTATTAATTTCAACTTGAGATGTCTACCCATTCCCGATAAAAATGGATCTTAACAGGTGGCCAGAAAGAAGGACAATAAACGGCAAAAATATTTCTTATATGATATAATCACACATTAACGAATATCCTATTTTTTTCTTTACTTGCAATGTGAAACCTTGCTTCTTGCCAAATTCCGTGATTCTAGGTTAAAGGGAAGTAACCTGCAGATTTTGATAAGTGAGTTTGTAGCAGAAAACTAGCACAAATGGCCGTGTCTTTTGACTGAATTGACTTAGAAGCTTCGATATGGACAGTCACATAGGTAGACAACAAAGTGATTCTATGAGGGTTCCGTTTTTTACCGATTGAGGCACAGTAGGCTGAAAAGCAAGTAATTAAGTACCATGTAAGAAGACAGGTGCTGTGCGTCATGGAGAGCCTATAAAAATTTGAGTAGCAACATTACGATATGGTTCAAAAACTATTGCTCCCTGTGATATAGAGGGTGGGCAAAATACAACTGCCTTGGAAAATATTTCATGCACCTCTAGATAGGCAACCCAACTTACACCATATGCCCAGGTATTGAACAAAATTACATCAGTGTTTACTTCATTTGCAGACTAATAATTATAGCTGTTGGCACCAGTATATTTTTAGAGTGGTTAGTACATCTAATTACATGTGACAAGAGCAATCCATTAATGCTAATTTTCCCATGGGCAGCAGATCAGGTGCTGAAGTGTCGACGCTTGGATGCAAAACAGTTAGACTATACTGACATGTAATCCACATAGTAGTGCAGTTACAACCATGCAGGAAACATCAGGTTATAATTTTAGAGACTTGTTCATGAGAAGTTGGGTTGTCTATCTTAAGGTACGTGGAATATTTTACAGCGCAGTTTTATCAGGAGCAGTCAAATGAAAAGAAGGCAGATGGAAAATAGTAAATAAACTATTTATTATTTCAAAAGTAATGGTTCAATCTGTTAATATATTTATCCCACGGTGAGACAAAATGGTCAGTGCCTTCATGGAAAAATGTTCGTGGTTGCCTACGGAACCATCATTGTACGACCGAGCGAGGTGGCGCAGTGGTTAGACACTGGACTCGCATTCGGGAGGACGACGGTTCAATCCCGCGTCCGGCCATCCTGATTTAGGTTTTCCGTGATTTCCCTAAATCGCTCCAGGCAAATGCCGGTATGGTTCCTTTCAAAGGGCACGGCCGACGTCCTTCCCCATCCTTCCATATCCGATGAGACCGATGACCTCGCTGTCTGGTCTCCTTCCCCAAAACAACCCAACTTCCATGATTGTACGCATGTGTGAACCTTTCGTTCGAAAGAAAATCGACGACTACGAATGTCTTTCTTCAAGGCTCCAAAAATATGGGAATCGAATGGGGCACGATCGGGGCTTTATGGTGCATGTGTAAGGGGTTCCCGGTGAATCTTCAGCAGCGTAATGGAAACAATCTTGGCAACATATGGTCCATGTACATGGAGCCGTGAGGAGAGATATTTGCCTCAGAGGAGAGGTGAACGCCTGGTTCTGTAGGCAGCACGAAACATTTTTCCATCAAGGCATCAATTGTCTTGTCGCATAGTGGGGTGGATGTATTAACACTTGTGGTGATTTCTTTGAAACAGTAATCAGCTTATTTATGTTTTTTCCACCTGTCTCATTTTCATTGGCCTGCCCCTTATAGAATTTTGTGCCCCTTTTCCTGAATGGAAGGCGACAAGATAGGCTTATACGCATATTTGAGAGCTAATAATCGCCTAATTTTATCTGGACTTTCTCCACATGCTTATTTACTGTGATTGGTTGCCGTCGCTGCGGGAAGAGCTCAGCATTACGTCATTGTATCACCATTTCACTACAATCAGCGTATGTACCCATGATGCGAATATCGGTTACACAGCCAGAGCAACAAAGCCGAGACAGAACCGAACGGTATTGAATGCAGCTTGAAGGTGTTATTGTTATCAGCAGCAAGTACCGTGAATTAGTGGAACAAGTTTGTTTCCAAACAAGAAGCACAGCACGTAGAGTCCGCATTCGCTCTGTTGTGCAGATATTTTCAGCAGAACAGAGATACAAAGAAAAGTGGAGATAATGAATTAAATAAAATGCAATTACTCCGTAATGAGTCACCGGAGACCACGGCTGTCTTGTACAAAAATTCTCAGAAAATATTCCTGTACAACCTCCGACATTTTGTCTTTGGATTTAGAGTACGCCGGCCGCTGTATCCGAGAGGTTCTAGGCGCTTCAGTCTGGAACCTCACGACCGCTACGGTCGCAAATTCGAATCCTGCCTCGGGCATTGATGTGTGTGATGTCCTTAGGTTAGTTAGGTTTAAGTAGTTCTAAGCTCTAGGGTCTGATGACCTCAGATGTTAAGTCCCATAGTGCTCAGAGCAATCTGAGCCATTTAGAGTACACTCTTTCCTGTAATTATTGGTTCAGTTCATAGGACAGTGCCGTTCTTAATTCGGTTGGTACCACTGCGTTGTGAAGCTAGTTTTTTGGTTATCCAATTATTTTTCTTCACTTTGGAGTTTGGCTGTTGCGAACAGGAGCTTGTATGTTGTTCAAAGCTTATTTTGGCCTTTCTCAAGGCTAATCAGTACAGAGTGTCAGGTAGAGAAAAGTAAACCCTTCCGACACATTTTACTCTTAGAGTTTAATGGCTGCAGAAGCCACGAGAAGAATTTGTGGTTTGTATGGGAAGGAAGCATTTGCTGAGAGAACGGCACGGAATTTGTTTCTCGTCCCCGAGAAGGAAAATTCGACTTGTGTGGTGAATGACTGTCTGGAAGAGCTTTTGCTTTTAGTGAAAACCATGTAAATCCACGCTCCCGGGCATTCTGATTTAGGTTTTCCGTGTTTTCTCTAAATCGCTCCAGTCCAATGCCGGGATGATTACTCTGAAAGGCCACGGCCGACTTACTTCCCCATCCTTCCCTAATCCGATGAGACCGATGACCTCTCTGTCTGGCCTCTTCCCCCAAACAACCCAACCCAACCCCGTTTAAATCATTTACAAAACGATTCCTCGCCAAAAACGGGAGAATTGACTAAGATTAGGGAATGCGATTACACAATCATTGTGCGCTATTTGCATTCATTTGGCAAGGTGTTATAATTGGGTAAGGGGTGCAAAATGTGTTAAGTGACACCAACAAAAATCAGCGAATAACCACATATTAGTCATTACTGTACCGTTACTACACTCATGCTCATAAATTAAGGATAATGCTGATACATGGTGAAACAACGCTCTGGTGGGCGGTTTGCTGTTTAAATAACCTCGGGGTATGACCATGCGGTGCATTTGACCTGCGGTCGTCGCACGGTGGCGCTGGCAGCAGTCCACATACTCAGAGGTGTGTTGGTGCATGTCAGAGTACGGTGCAGTTAGTAAGAGTGCAGACGTTTTCAGACGTGCTCATGGTGACAGTTGAAAATGGTTCAAAGAACACATATTGATGACGTTATAAGGGGTAGAATACTAGGGCGACTGGAGGATGGTCAGACACAGCAGGTCGTAGTACGGGCCCTCCGTGTGCCACGCAGGCGGCCACGGAGTACTGCAGGTAGCCTTGCTCGGGACCTTACTGCAGCCACTGGAACAGTTGTCTCCAGACACACAGTCGACTGAACAGACATGGTTTATTCGCCCGGATTCCACTGACCCCTGGTCACAGGAGAGCCCGTAAGGCATGGTGTCAAGAACACGGGACGTCCACAGTGTACACCACCACAAGAAGACCGATATCTCACCATCAGTGCCCGCAGGCGGCCACGGAGTACTGCAGGTAGCCTTGCTCGGGACCTTACTGCAGCCACTGGAACAGTTGTCTCCAGACACACAGTCTACAGTCGACTGAACAGACATGGTTTATTCGCCCGGATTCCACTGACCCCTGGTCACAGGAGATCCCGTAAGGAATGGTGTCAAGAACACAGTAGATGGTCATAGGAACAGTGGTTCCAGGTTATGTTCACAGACGAGTCCAGGTATAGTCTGAAAAGTGATTCTCACCGAGTTTTCATCCGGCGTGAACCAGGAACCATATAGCAACTCCTTAATGTCCTTGAAAGAGACCTGTATGGAGGTTGTGGTTTGATGGTGTGGGGTGGGATTATGATTGGTGCATGTAACCCCTGCATGTCTTTGACAGAGGAACTGTAACAGGTCAGGTGTATCGGGACGTCATTGTGCACCAGTATGTCCGCCTTTTCAGGGATGCAATGGGTCCCACTTTCCCCCAGATGGATGATAACGCACGGCCCCACCGAGCTGCCATCGTGGAGGAGTACCTTGAAACAGAACATATCAGGCGAATGGAGTGGCCTCCCTATTCTCCGGACCTAAACCCCATCGAGCACGTCTGGGATGTCTCGGTCGACGTATCGCTGCACATCTTCGAACCCCTACACTTCAGGAGCTCCGATAGGCACTGGTGCAAGAATGGGAGGCTATATCCCAGCAGCTGCTCGACCACCTGATCCAGAGTATGCCAACCCGTTGGGCGGGCACTGTACGTGTGCATGGTGATCATATCCCATATTGATGTCAAGCTACATGCGCAGGAAACAGTGGCGTTTTGTAGCACATGTGTTTCGGGACGGTTTTCTCAACTTATCACCAATACCGTGGACTTAAAGATTTTTGTCGTGTATATTCCCTATGTGCCTATGCTATTAGCGCCAGTTTTGTGTAGTGCCACGTTGTGTGACACCACATTCTACAATTATTCTTAATTTATGAGCGTGAGTGTATTTGGCTCTTCGTAGACACAAACCATTCCTTGAGAAGATGCTTACAGATGATGAGAAATGCCGTCTGGATGTGAACATAAAGAACAGGAAAGAATGGCTCAGCTCACTGATAAAAGCAAGGATGATGCACACCCTCAAAACACCATGTTGTGCGTTTGGTACAACCAGACGGACAGTCTGAATTAGTAATTGCTTCGTAGAAATGAAACGATAAAAGCTAAAACGTCTAGCTTTTGCTATTGCAAACAAAAGTCATAATAAATCTATGTTGTTACACTACGACAAGGCACGCCTGCATAGGGCCAGGACCACCATAAATGCCATTGCTGATCTCGTCTGGGAACCATTTCCTCACCATCCATATTCAGCAGACGATGCTCCTTCTGATCATAATTTTTTTCCGGTGTCTCTCCAGCAGCGTTCGGGTACAAAAATTTCATGATGAAGCTTTTCATAGCCACAGTCTAAATTTCAACAAATCTAAACCACAACAGGTCTACATGAGAGGCATAGAATTTGTACCAGGACGCTGACAGACGGTCATTGACAAAGATAGCGACTACACCACTGAGCGAGTCCGCGTATTGTAACATAACATACCGTATTTTGTACTAATAAAATAAAGTCATGGCATTGTAAAAACGGCACGAAGTTATGCACCGACCCAGTATAGGGGAAAACGGCGGATTTGTCTCTTAAATGGAGCCATGCTTTTGCCACCGTCGTCATGATGAAATAGTGCTCAGACTGCAATAACCTCTGTGTCGCCGAGCTCTGCTGACAAATTAAAACTTCCTTTCGGCGTCCCATAAAACGCTTCTAAGTGAGTTGTTCTCGGCAGGGAGCACGTGATTTCGCAACTAGTGGTTGCCGCCCGTCTGCTGAGTGCCACTAATAGAAGTCGGCCCAGGGGGCAGACAATGGCGCCTTTGTCGCTCCCGCTGCGACGTCGCAATTTACTTTGAGACTTGGCGGTACACAGGCCTTCTCGCCTTCGCTTGGCGTTACCGGGGAGTAGGAGCAGAGGCCGCTGTTACTGTAGCCTTAACAAAGCGTTTGCCCATTCTCTGTTCCCCATTTCCCCTGTGTCTTCTCGGAAGTCTTCAAAGGTCACGGGGCAATTATCGTCTTTTACAGGTTTGTGTTTGGACTCCTAAGGACAAGTTTGTTCTACAAGCTAGAAGTGTCAGAAGTCGACTGCATTCGAGAAATATTGCTAGAATCTCTCACTCCCATCGCTAGCATTTGGTCACAAGGCCTTGACGAGTTATTGGTCCATTTTTGGGAGGAGTCAATTTCATATTAAGTATCCACATTGTAATTATCATAAGCCGTTTCCCATCCAGTGCTAGATGAAGATTTTATACGCTCATGCGTTGGTGATTTTCAAGTTATTCGAAAGGAAAACTATAGGGCTGCTCTTGTAATCTACACTCCTGGAAATTGAAATAAGAACACCGTGAATTCATTGTCCCAGGAAGGGGAAACTTTATTGACACATTCCTGGGGTCAGATACATCACATGATCACACTGACAGAACCACAGGCACATAGACACAGGCAACAGAGCATGCACAATGTCGGCACTAGTACAGTGTATATCCACCTTTCGCAGCAATGCAGGCTGCTATTCTCCCATGGAGACGATCGTAGAGATGCTGGATGTAGTCCTGTGGAACGGCTTGCCATGCCATTTCCACTTGGCACCTCAGTTGGACCAGCGTTCGTGCTGGACGTGCAGACCGCGTGAGACGACGCTTCATCCAGTCCCAAACATGCTCAATGGGGGACAGATCCGGAGATCTTGCTGGCCAGGGTAGTTGACTTACACCTTCTAGAGCACGTTGGGTGGCACGGGATACATGCGGACGTGCATTGTCCTGTTGGAACAGCAAGTTCCCTTGCCGGTCTAGGAATGGTAGAACGATGGGTTCGATGACGGTTTGGATGTACCGTGCACTATTCAGTGTCCCCTCGACGATCACCAGTGGTGTACGGCCAGTGTAGGAGATCGCTCCCCACACCATGATGCCGGGTGTTGGCCCTGTGTGCCTCGGTCGTATGCAGTCCTGATTGTGGCGCTCACCTGCACGGCGCCAAACACGCATACGACCATCATTGGCACCAACGCAGAAGCGACTCTCATCGCTGAAGACGACACGTCTCCATTCGTCCCTTCATTCACGCCTGTCGCGACACCACTGGAGGCGGGTTGCACGATGTTGGGGCGTGAGCGGAAGACGGCCTAACGGTGTGCGGGACCGTAGCCCAGCTTCATGGAGACGGTTGCGAATGGTCCTCGCCGATACCCCAGGAGCAACAGTGTCCCTAATTTGCTGGGAAGTGGCGGTGCGGTCCCCTACGGCACTGCGTAGGATCCTACGGTCTTGGCGTGCATCCGTGCGTCGCTGCGGTCCGGTCCCAGGTCGACGGGCACGTGCACCTTCCGCCGACCACTGGCGACAACATCGATGTACTGTGGAGACCTCACGCCCCACGTGTTGAGCAATTCGGCGGTACGTCCACCCGGCCTCCCGCATGCCCACTATACGCCCTCGCTCAAAGTCCGTCAACTGCACATACGGTTCACGTCCACGCTGTCGCGGCATGCTACCAGTGTTAAAGACTGCGATGGAGCTCCGTATGCCACGGCAAACTGGCTGACACTGACGGCGGCGGTGCACAAATGCTGCGCAGCTAGCGCCATTCGACGGCCAACACCGCGGTTCCTGGTGTGTCCGCTGTGGCGTGCGTGTGATCATTGCTTGTACAGCCCTCTCGCAGTGTCCGGAGCAAGTATGGTGGTTCTGACACACCGGTGTCAATGTGTTCTTTTTTCCATTTCCAGGAGTGTATTTTCATAAATGATTAGACGGATAGGGTGAACAGCAACTTGCAACTCTTGGTTGATGACGATGTAGTGTACGGAAAACGTCGTCGTTGAGTGACTGTAGGATGGCACAGAACAACTTAGAACGTCTATTTGGCGTAATGCATGACAGATTGCTCTAAACGTAGCAAAATTAGGTTAATGCTGACGAGGAGGAAAAAAATCCTGTAATATTGCAGTGCAGTATTAACGTTCTACATCTACATCTATACTCCAGAAGCCACCTGACGGTGTGTGGCGGAGGGTACTTTGAGTCCTTCTATCAGTTCTCCCTTCTATTCCAGTCTCGTATTGTTCGTGGAAAGGAAAAGTGTCAGTACGCCTCTGTGTGGGCTCTAATCTCTTATACGTTATTCTGCTTGACACAGTCATACCGATTAAATATTTTGGTGTAACGTAGCAAAACGGAATGGAATGGAACGAGCACGTAAGATCGTTAGCAAGGAAGGTGAATGGTCGGTATTGTTTTATTGTGAGAATTTTAGGAAAGTATAGCTCATATATAAAGGAGACCGCGTGTAGACCACTAGGGTGGCCCATTCTTCACTACTGCACGAGTGTTTTGGGATCCCCACTGTATTGGATAAAGGGAAGATATCGAAGGAGTAGAGAGCTGTTTCGCTGGATAAATTGCAGGTGGGTTCGATAAACAAGCGGATATTACGGAGGTGCTTCGTGAACTCAAATCGGAATCCCTGGAAAGAAGACGAAAGGACGACGGTCTTTTCGCGAAACACTATGGAGAAAATTTAGAAAACAGGCATTTGCAACTTTGCAGAACGATTCTACTGCCACCGAAGTACATTTCGCATAAGGACCGTGAACACAATATAAGAGAAATCAGGATTCGTACGGGGGCGTGATGTCAGTCGTTTTTCCCTCGCTCCATTTGCCAATGGAACAGGAAAGGGAACGACTATTACAATTACGAGATACCCTCCGCCATGCACCGGATGATGGCTAGCGGAGTGTGTACACTGAAGCGCCAAAGAAACTGGTATAGATAAGCGCATTCAAATACAGAGATATGTAGACAGGCAGAATACGGCGCTGCGGTCGACAACGCCTATACAAGACAAGTGTCTGCCGCAATTGTTAGATCGGTCACTGCTGCTAAAATGACAGGTTATCAAGACTTAAATGAGTTTGAACATGGTGTTATAGTCGGCGCACGAGCGATGGGACACAGCATCTCCGAGGTAGCAATGAAGTGGGGATTTTCCCAAACGATCATTTCACGAGTGTAACGTGTATATCAGGAATGCGGTAAAATATCAAACCTCCGACATCGCTGCGGCGGAAATACTTCCTGCAAGAACGGGACCAAGGACTACTGAAGAGAATCGTTCAATGTGATAGAAGTGATACTAGCAAGTGTCAGCGTGCGAACCATTCAAAGAAACGTCATCGATGTGGGCTTTTGCAGCCGAAGGCCCACTCGTGTACACTTGATGACTGCACGACACAAAGCTTTACGCCTCGCGTCGGCCCGTCAACACCGACAATGGGCTGTTGATGATTGGAAACTTATTGCCTTTTCGAACGAGGCTCGTTTCAAATTGTATCGAGCAGATGGACGTGTACCCTGCATGTCAACATGGGACTGCTCAAGCTGGTGGAGGCTCTATAATGGTGTGGGGTATGTGCAGTTGGTGTGATATGGGACCCCTGACACGTCTAGAGACGGCTCTGACATGTGACACGTACGTAAGCATCCCGTCTGATCACCTGCAGCCATTCATGTTCACTGTGCATTCCGACGGACTTGGGCAATTCCAGCAGGACAATGCGACACCCCACACGTCCAGAATTGGTACAGAGTGGCTCCAGGAACACTCGTCTGAGTTTAAACACTTCCGCTGGCCACCAAACTCCTCAGACATGAACATTATTGACTATATCTGGGATGCTTTGCAACGTGCTGTTCAGAAAAGATCTCCATCCTCTTGTACTCTTACGGATTTATGGAGAGCCTTGCAGGATTCACGGTGTCAGTTCCCGCCAGCACTACTTCAGACATTAGTCGAGTCCATGACACGTCGCGTTGCGACACTTATGCGTTCTCGCTTGGGCTCTACACGATATTAGGCATACATACCAGTTTCTTTGGCTCTTCATTACAAAGATGTAGAAAAAAAGTGTGTAAAGAAGTAGGAAAAGGCTAGCTAGTAGGGCTCCAGATGGGCGTAACAAAAATGATTCACTCCTACTGTGTAACAACACAATTTTTAATGCGTCAGTCTTTCTGACTGTAATTGATCGTCTCCAGCACAATACGTTCTAAATTCTTTGTTTCTTGAAGCTCTCCCCGCGGTGGCTTTAATTCAGACACCGACCCACCACGAAGATGGCTGTAGAATTATCAAGCAAAATATGGAAGGAAGAAATATTTCTGTCCCATATGTACGCCGGAAAGATGATGGACGACCTTTCTTAATTATATACTTTTGGTATCGGTTCTTTTGGACATATTCTAAAGAACACGCACAATTTTGATATGAAGCCATTATGAATTAAGAAACAAAGGAATTACAGACGTTCTCTGCGAACGGGCAACGGGGAAAGTAAATAATTTGTGCTGGGTCAGGTCTCCTCCTTACTTGGCAGATGGCCGGCCGCTGTGGTCGAGCGGTTCTAAGGGCGTCAGTCCGGAACCACGCTGCTGCTACGGTCGCAGGTTCGAATCCTGCCTCGGGCATGGACGTGTGTGATGTCCTTAGGTTAGTTAGCTTTGAGTAGTTCTAAGTCTAGGGGACTGATGACCTCAGATGTTAAGTCCCATAGTGCTCAGAGCCATTTGAACCATTTTTTACTTGGCAGATGGTCTGAACACTGTGCCATCCGGACACAGTGGTCAACGCAATTGCACGGGCTACCTTAGCACGCCTCCCGTCAGACCCAAATCTTCGGCCTATCCACACAATATGAAAGTAGTGCCTCTTGCTCATTGCCCTCATCACTTGCAGCATTGCGCGGATTCCTGTAAGAGTCTGAGCCTGTTGTGCATTCGCACTGAAGAGATCATTGGCCGTCCTCAAATTAATTATATGTAGGCGGTGCCTGTTCTTTCGAAAATCGGCTAAATTCCGGAAGTAATGAGGATCATGGGCAAGAGTCACTACATTCGTAGTATGTGGATAGTTTGAGGATTATGGTCTGACGGTGGGGGGGGGGGAGGGGGGGGGGGCGTGCTAGGGCAGTCCATGTAGTCGTGATACCACTGCGTCTGGATGGCGCAGTGATCAACGCATCTGCCTAGTAAGCAGTAGACCAAGGTTTGAATCCCGCTCTAGTAAAAATTTTCAACCTTCCCCACTGATTTAAATCAATGCACACTTGTAGCTAATGTCTATACTTCCTTTGTGTATTAGTTCTTAATTATATTTAAAGGAATATAGCTGCACATGAAATTCTTAATTTAAAAGTCGAAGCCAGTGGTTTTAGGTTTGCAGTTGAACATTACGAGTCGACTGGGTAGGGCTGTGATCCAGTGATCGACTTCTTGAAACGGTTTTTATATTGTGAACTTCCGTTATACCAATCCACAGATTTAAAGACAGCGAGAAACATTCACTCACTGTTTTTTTTGGATATGTCTTCTCAGGACTTCATGTTTTATCTTAAGTGTCAAGCATACGCTTTACGGACAATATTTCGGTTGAAATTCAAAGATCATCTAATAAGCAACAATGGCATTGACTTTCTTATCAGTTGGGAAAATAAGCGAACATTTCATACTACGTTCGGGTAATAAAGGAATGTCGGTGTGGGCAAAAATTACTGCAAAACAACGTTACAACGTCTGTGGAGAATGTTGTGAGTGAAGGTTTTCATGAATCAGAAGTGGAAATAAACGAGGTACTCGAAAAGGTTCAGAGAGATAGTGAGTAATTTGCATTGTCAATTGATTAGAAAATGATCAAGATCATGATAATTGACAGTGGTGAGTCACTACCACTTACTCATATACTATCAGAATATGAAGAAGTTGATAATTTGTTCAATGGTTCAGAAAAACAATGGCTATACACAATAAATACAGCATGGAATTCATCGAGGCTCACACTGGCTTGAAAAGGCTGAGCCCGAATCAGGCATATCAAGTCGATAGTGCTGAAGTCTCTGTTGTTTTTAGTTTTTCTGTATGATGTGAACGTGTACAATAACTGAAGCGGACCGCAAAAGATCCTTTTGAGATGTCGTTGTTGATGATATCATGGATGGACAAACTAACCAACAAATCAGTGCATGAAGAACTCAGGGCAGAGAAGAGGTTGTCCAGTTCATGGTTCCAGCGAACACTGCAGTTTTTTGGTGATATAATTCGATGATAGGAAGATAACTTGGGAAATACGATCATTCAAGGCGAAGTCGAAGGGAAAAGATTGCAGCATAATTCACCGAGATGATGGATGGACCAAATAAAGGATAAGACAAACCAAACATGGAGCCAGCTACTTCGAGATGGAGAAGACCGGGCACTAAGGAGACAGACCGTTAAATGATTCACGCGATGGGTCACCAACTTTCAAGTATAAAAACCGGAATGTAATCAGGATGCTACAGGTTGAAAGTTATTAAATTTTGGAATTGTATGATATAGTTTTCGCGTGCGGACATTAAATGGAAACTGTCTGGAAGTTGAGCGTCCGTATCTCGTTAAGTACTTATGTAGTAGAGATCCAGCACGCTGTTTGCAATGCTTTTCCAGCGGTTACGGAATACGTCGAAAATGGCACCACAATACTCCACCGAGGAGGACAACGAACTATACTGACTCCCGACTTGGGAAGCAGTGCTTTCTCGGGTGGATGAGGTACTTTGACCACCACCACAGTACTTATGTAGAAATTACTAAAGGAATAGTAGCTGCACCCATACTATTCATGTAAAGTGCAGAGTTGTCTTAGAACGCCGGATCGTGTTAGCAAACCGGCGCTAAAACGTTGTATGGTCGATTAACACATTCGTGCTTGTATACTTTCCTTGGAAGAAGGTGATTTTCCGGTACTAAGTGCTCAGTTGTTGGAACAGATTCATGCAGAACATTAATACTTCTCACGCTGCAGTTGTGAAGAGCCAACACATACTCGCAGCGAATTTGAAGGTGGGATAGTCGATTATTTGTCGATAGGCTCACGTCTGCTTCCTCTCCGCTTGATTGTACCAGTGTTCACTATTTTACTTAGAGACAGCGTCATGACATTGTTGTAAGGCAGTCAACTTTGTATGTGGGTCTAACAAAATGATCCTGTTTCGTAGCCAGATCGCTCCCACGACCTGGTATTTGATAATCAGGTCTACACCTACATCCATACTCTGCAAAACATTGAGAAATGTATGACAGAGCACACTTCCCACTGTACCTCGAATTAGGGTTTCTTTACGTGACATTCACCAACGGAGCGTGGGGAGAATGACTGCTTAAATGCCTCTGTGCGCCTTGTAATTAGTCAAATCTTGTATTTGCGGTCTCGACAGGAGTGGTACATGGTTGGCGGTTACACATTACCTGATCAAAGGTATCGGGACACCTCTTAGTGAACAATAGTACGGAGTATGTCCATCTTTGGCCTAAATGATAGCTTGAACTGCGCTGGGGAACATGATGTGTCTGAATATCTGTGGAGGGATGCAGCCCGTTCTTCCTCAAGAGCCGAAACCAAGGAAGGTAGTGATTTTGGACGCTGGGGCCTAGAGAGAATTAGCCGTTCTAACTTATTTCTACGACGTTCCTTTGGGTTCAGGTCGGGACTCTAGGCAGACTAGTCGATTTCAGGAGTGTTCCTGCCTCACAAATACTGCTTTATGACAAGGTACATTGTCATGCCGATATAAATAGTCATCTCTGAACTGTTGCTCTGCTGTACGCAGTACACAGAGCTATGAAACGTGTTCATATCGTACCGCATATAGCCTTTCCTGCATATAATTAAGTGATCACATCTTAACTGGGAGAAACACCCACATATCGTGACACCACGTCCACTGTACTTTACTGTTGGCACTACACACGATGGCGGTAAATATCTCCAGGCAATCACCTAACCCAAACACTTCCATCGGATAGCCACAGAGCACAGCGTGATTCATCACTCCAAATCATTCGTTCCCAGTCATCCATTGCCCTGTGGCATCGCTCTTTACACCACCTAAAGTGACGCTTACCACTGACTGCAGAAAGATGTGACTTACGAGGAGTTGCTCGCCCACCTTACCCCATTCTTTTTAAGTCTCTAAGCACTGTTACTGCACTATCTGGACTGCTGACAGCACTTTGGAACTTACGAGTGATCGCTTCCGTGGATTCTGTGCGTTTTCTTTTTTTTTTTTTTTTTGCAACCACCATTCGCAGTGCTTGATAGTCCTTGTCTGTCATTACATGAGATCTTCCTGGTTTGGCTGTGGTTATTGCTTCAGGTTTGGAAGGTAGGAGACGAGGTACTGGCAGAAGTAAAGCTGTGAGGACGGGGCATGAGTCGTGCTTGGGTAGCTCAGTTGGTAGAGCACTTGGCCGCGAAAGGCAAAGGTCCCGAGTTCGAGTCTCGGTCCGGCACACAGTTTTAATATGCCAGGAAGTTTCATTACAGGGATGTTATTGTCGTGTGACTACTCCGCCACAGGCCGTGCATTGTGAACAGGCGTTCGATCGTGTTGAAAGATGCAATCGCCATCTCCAAATTGCTCTTCAACAGTGGGAAGCAAGAAGGTGCTTAAAACATCAATGTAGGCCTCTGCTGTGATAGTGCCACGCAAAACAACAAGGGGTCCAAGCCCACTCCTTGAAAAACACGACCACACTATAACACTACCGCCTCCGAATTTTACTGTTGACACTACACACACTGGCAGATGACGTTCACCGGGCATTCGCCATACCCACACCCTGCCATTAGATCTCCACATTTTGTACCGTGTTGCGTCACTCTACAATACGTTTTTTCCACTGTTCAATCGTCCAATGGTTACGCTCCTTACACCAAGCGAGGCGTCGTTTGGCATTTACCGGCTTGATTTGTGGCTTATGAGCAGCCGCTCGACCATGAAATCCAAGATTTCTCACCTCCCGGTTAACTGTCATAGTACTTGCAGTGGATCCTGATGCAGTTTGGAATTCCTGAGTGATGGTCTGGATAGATGTATGCCTGTTACATATTACGACCCTCCTCAACTGTCGGCATTCTCTGTCAGTCAACGGACGAGGTCTATTTGTACGCTTTTGTGCTGTACGCCTCCCTTCATGTTTCTACTTCACTATGACATAGGAAACGGTGGACCTAGGGATGTTTGGAAGTGTGGAAATCTCGCGTACAGAAGCATGACACAAGTGACATCCAATCACCTGACCTCGTTCGAAGTCCGTGAGTTCCGCGAAGCGACCTGTTCTGCTCTCTGACGATGTCTAATGACTACTGAGGTCGCTGATATGGAGTGCCTGGCAGTAGGTGGCAGCACAATCCACCTAATATGAAAAACATATGTTTTTGTGTGTCCGGATACTTTTGATCACATAGTGTATATATGACACGGCTCTTATCAACAAGGAGAAGAATGAAAAGAAATTTTAAAAAATCCTCTCTCCGCAAATCAGCTTCTTCTTGAAAACGTCGGATAAAATCATCACAGATGTTTTGTACTAATACTTAATTTAATTATCAGTTTCTTCAATACAGTGGTTACACGGAGGAGCATAATGGTTACACGAGAGATGAATCACATTTTCGGTCTGTCGCTGACTCCTGTACAACAGATGTGTCAGTTACTGTTCGTAATCGCTTTTCGGCCTGTTCTTCATTTCCCTTTCGACTCTGCCTTAGCTCTCGCGTTCATTCGGCACTGCACTTTTTAGGCTTTTTGGATTCCTTTCGACATGAGCTTTCCTCTGACTTGCATTTCCTACAAAACCGAACATATTTACGAGCTATATGAGACGATATCTTTCGTTATTTTGTCATTTTAAATTTAATATAGCTGTTCACATATATCATTACGAATATTATTATTGTGTCATTGTGGGTCCTAATAAAACTTCGCAAGCTCTTCATAATGACGCTGTGGCTAAAAGCGTTTCGATGCTGTACCAGTTTATAGCACTGCACAAGTCTAATTCGTAACAATGACACCCATATAATGGCATCACAGGCAAAACAAATAATGCGCGACAGACACGTACAGACATGTTCCATCCGTTGTGGGCTCAAGCACTGTTTATGCATTTCTAAATCTGAAGGTATTGTGTCACATAAAGAAGTTTAAGCAACGAGCGAATAGACTTTCTTGCTTCAAAAACTTCCGATTCAGTCGAGGCTTGCTTTACCAAGTTACTTAGTTACATGTTGAGTGGGTCATTTGAACTATTCTTTTATAGAAATGCTGTTGCTTAGTCAGCTAACAGGATATGTACAAACGATTAATGTTGACATAAATGAGCACATTGTTATTTTCAGTCTTACTGATGCAGCTATACTTGTTTTAATAGCTACCAATTTTTAAGTAGAAATTAATCGATGGAATAGAAGGAGTTGTCCAGGACAAACGATTTTAAATTAATTGTAAAACTTGCATCGCTGCCTGTCAGACATTTTATGTGGTTAGGAAAATGATCAAAAAATTTTATTGCTGTTTATTGAACTTATTTCACAGCCACTGGCAGTTTTAACAATGGGCATTTTTTCCCTCAAATGTTGCATTTACGGACATCACTGTTTATCTCAAATTGTGGCCTATTATTTTTGACGAATTTAGTTAATGGGTATCTATATTGTGACGTCACAGTTAAAATATCTAACTTCTTGAAGAAGTACCTCCATGGCGTCTATGGGCGAACACCACATATTATTCTTACTGCTCGCTTTTATGCAATCAATACTTTCTTTCTAAGTGATGAGATACCCCAGAGAATTATTCCGTACGATATTACTGAGTGGAAATATGCAAAATGTTTGTTTCCAAGATTAGATATTACGTGAAGAACAAAAGTAGCTGAACATAACTGTCTGAGAAGCTTAGTGACATGCTTCTTGCAGATCAAGTTTTCATCAACATGTACGCCCCAAAAATTTGGAGCGTTCTATTGAACTTACTGCCAGCTGCTCATGTGCTAAATCGATTCTTGGTATGACACTATTTATTGTATAGCAGTGAATGTAGTATGTTTTCTTTCAAAATTTATGGAAAGTCCATTTTCAGAGAACAACCTAAACAGCTTTGGAATATATCATTTACCAATTCTTTTGTTGCTTTCCCTGTAGTTGGATGTGTTATAATACTGGTTTCGTCTGCAAAAAGTACCAGTTCCATTTGCTGAATGTTTAGTAGAAGGTCAATCACAAGTAGAAGGCTTAGGTGTGGCCCAAAAATTGAACCCTGTGGGACTCCCTTTGTGACTTATTTTCCTAGTCACTAACATTTTATTTCTACCCTTCCGTCACTGTTTGAGTAATTCAGAATAATCTTTTGCATTCTGTTTGTGAAGTATGAATCAAACCAGTTGTGTGTAAAGCCATCAGTTCCATAAACCTTGAGTTTTTCTAAGAGAGTAACATGATCTACACAATCAAACGCCTTGGGAAGATTACAAGAAATACCATCTGTCGATATTTTATTATTTGAAACCCGTATTATTTGAATAGTGGAGGCAAAACTAGCATTCTCAGTTGAGCAACCCTTCTGAAATCCAAAGTATGATATGCTGCGTAAATTGTTTCTACTTAAGTATGCGACTACTCTTTTCCAATATTTTTGAAACATGTATCAGCAGAGAAGTTGAACCATAACGGTTTAAGGCTGTCTTGTCATCTTTCTTATGAAATGGTTTAACACCTGCATACTTTAACCTGCCTGTAAAAATTCCCTGTGCCTGTGATGCATTGTATGAATCAATTTGGAACAACTTTCCAAAAATCTGGTAGAAATGTCGTGAAGCTCACATGAGATTTTTTTTGTAGAACTTTCGTAATTGTATTGATGCCAGAAAAGGATAACAGTGCTGGTTGTAGTTGCTTGAAGCTTTGCGGAAGACAGTTTTAATATATTCTCTTGCTTCGTCAGCTGTACGATTAACTCCCATATTTGCTGCTACATTTAGAAACTGATTGTTAGCAATAGTTGCAACTGGTGAATTACCGGTCATAACATTGTCATGTAGTTTAATTGTTATGGTATTTTGTACACTGCCTGACTGTCCTGTGTCTTTATGAGAATGTCTCATACAGTATTAATCTTATTATCTGCATATTAGATTAGATTAGGTTAGTACTTGTTGCATAGATCATGAATACGACACTTCGTAATGATGTGTGGAACGTGTCAGGTTAACAAAAGGTTCCCATACAAGATATTACATAACACAAAATACTACATGACACTTAATATTTACATTACCCTTTTTTTTGTGGGGGTGGGGAAATTACCCACTTACTGTATCCAAAAAAAATTCTAATGAGCAGAAGGAGTTGCCATTCAGAAATTCTTTTAATTTCCTTTTAAATGCTACAAGGCTACCTGTCAGACTTTTGATGCTATTAGGTAAGTCACCAAAGACTTTTGTGGTAGCATAATTTACCCCCTTCTGAGCCAAAGTTAAATTTAACATCGAGTAGTGAAGATCATCCTTTCTCCTAGTGTCGTAGCCATGTACACTGCTATTACTTTTGAATTCGTTCGGATTGTTAATAACAATATATAAATAAGTGAATATATATATATATATATATATACTCCTGGAAATGGAAAAAAGAACACATTGACACCGGTGTGTCAGACCCACCATACTTGCTCCGGACACTGCGAGAGGGCTGTACAAGCAATGATCACACGCACGGCACAACGGACACACCAGGAACCGCGGTGTTGGCCGTCGAATGGCGCTAGCTGCGCAGCATTTGTGCACCGCCGCCGTCAGTGTCAGCCAGTTTGCCGTGGCATACGGAGCTCCATCGCAGTCTTTAACACTGGTAGCATGCCGCGACAGCGTGGACGTGAACCGTATGTGCAGTTGACGGACTTTGAGCGAGGGCGTATAGTGGGCATGCGGGAGGCCGGGTGGACGTACCGCCGAATTGCTCAACACGTGGGGCGTGAGGTCTCCACAGTACATCGATGTTGTCGCCAGTGGTCGGCGGAAGGTGCACGTGCCCGTCGACCTGGGACCGGACCGCAGCGACGCACGGATGCACGCCAAGACCGTAGGATCCTACGCAGTGCCGTAGGGGACCGCACCGCCACTTCCCAGCAAATTAGGGACACTGTTGCTCCTGGGGTATCGGCGAGGACCATTCGCAACCGTCTCCATGAAGCTGGGCTACGGTCCCGCACACCGTTAGGCCGTCTTCCGCTCACGCCCCAACATCGTGCAGCCCGCCTCCAGTGGTGTCGCGACAGGCGTGAATGGAGGGACGAATGGAGACGTGTCGTCTTCAGCGATGAGAGTCGCTTCTGCCTTGGTGCCAATGATGGTCGTATGCGTGTTTGGCGCCGTGCAGGTGAGCGCCACAATCAGGACTGCATACGACCGAGGCACACAGGGCCAACACCCGGCATCATAGTGTGGGGAGCGATCTCCTACACGGGCCGTACACCACTGGTGATCGTCGAGGGGACACTGAATAGTGCACGGTACATCCAAACCGTCATCGAACCCATCGTTCTACCATTCCTAGACCGGCAAGGGAACTTGCTGTTCCAACAGGACAATGCACGTCCGCATGTATCCCGTGCCACCCAACGTGCTCTAGAAGGTGTAAGTCAACTACCCTGGCCAGCAAGATCTCCGGATCTGTCCCCCATTGAGCATGTTTGGGACTGGATGAAGCGTCGTCTCACGCGGTCTGCACGTCCAGCACGAACGCTGGTCCAACTGAGGCGCCAGGTGGAAATGGCATGGCAAGCCGTTCCACAGGACTACATCCAGCATCTCTACGATCGTCTCCATGGGAGAATAGCAGCCTACATTGCTGCGAAAGGTGGATATAC
This sequence comes from Schistocerca nitens, assembly GCF_023898315.1. Lineage (NCBI taxonomy): Eukaryota > Metazoa > Arthropoda > Insecta > Orthoptera > Acrididae > Schistocerca > Schistocerca nitens. The sequence goes on from NC_064622.1 coordinate 271,390,506, forward strand.
ACGGTACTAGTGCCGACATTGTGCATGCTCTGTTGCCTGTGTCTATGTGCCTGTGGTTCTGTCAGTGTGATCATGTGATGTATCTGACCCCAGGAATGTGTCAATAAAGTTTCCCCTTCCTGGGACAATGAATTCACGGTGTTCTTATTTCAATTTCCAGGAGTGTATATATAAAAGCGTGTAATCAGAATAATTGCTGGAGCTCATCCAAGATCATCCTGCAGACACTTATTTAAAGAGTTAGGGATCTTTACTGTAGCCTAACAGTATATATATATATATATATATATATATATATATATATATATATATATATATATATAGTGAAGATCATATATATATATATATATATATTCAGTTATTTATATATTGTTATTAACAATCCGAACGAATTCAAAAGTAATAGCAGTGTACATGGCTACGACACTAGGAGAAAAGATGATCTTCACTATATATATATTGTGAGGCTACAGTAAAGATCCCTAACTCTTTAAATAAGTGTCTGCAGGATGATCTTGGATGAGCTCCAGCAATTATTCTGATTACACGCTTTTGTGCAATGAACACTTTTACTCAATGATGAGTTACCCCAGAATACGATGCCATACGAAAGCAGAGAATGAAAATAGGCGTGGTAAGCTAATTTACTGAGATGTATATCGCCAAAATTTGCATTGACTCTAATAGCATAAGTAACTGAACTCAAACGTTTCAGCAGTTCTTCAGTGTGTTTTTTTGCAGTTCAACCCCTTACCTAGAAATTTTGAATATTCTACCTTAGCTACCGACTTCTGATCGAAGTCTATATTTACTAATGGTGTCATTCCATTTACTGTGTGGAACTGAATATACTATGTTGTGTCGAAGTTTAATGAGAGTTGCAGGGAACCACTTAATGATTTTCTGAAAAACATCGTTTAAAATTTCATCAGTTAATTCTTGTCTGTTGGGTGTGATAGCTATGCTTTGTAGCGAGACTTTGAATTTCGCCGCGCTACAGTCGTTCCCTCAGATATAAATTATACTGTCGCAGCTGTACGAGCGCTCGACGGCATAGAAAATAATAACAAAATGAAGGTACTAAAATTGTTACTCTTTTTGTTTTTCTACCCGCTTTTGTCTTTGAGAGCGGAAGCTTAACTTACTTATTAGCTAGTCGTGGTCGGATTAAGACGAAAAAACTCATTGATGTGCAGACGAATTGTGGAAGTTGGTATGAAATTCGGAGGATGGAAGTAGCAACGTAAAATAAATTGCATTCAATACCAAGATGGTTTTGATTTGTATAAATTAGTGATTTCTGGACGATTGCAAAATTTCGGAGCAGCTACGACTTTTCACGCAGAAATGAAACAGGAAATTTTTGGAGAACAAGACCTGGACGCCGCACGAGAGATGACATGTTAACATGGTAAAGAATGAACTCTTATCTACGCCATTTCTCCCTGTTAATCACATTTTGTTATTCTCTGTTCTCTTTCAAATAATTTCTGTTGTGGAAATTGGTTTGACTTTTGCTCAGAAACGTCACAAGGACCACCCCAACAATAGCTTTTCCGAATCACGAAGTCCGATAACTTTCCCGTAATACGAAGTCCGACTTGCATTTCATTCTTTCCCTTTTTCACGGTCATTAACGATTTTAAAAACCCCTTTTTATTCACGATTTCTTCCCACATTTTCAACCTTTTCTTTTCTTCTCTTTTTCTTTTTTATTAACCACTACAGTTTGTATCATCGGCAAAAAGAACCAGATTTGCATCTTCGTGAATATAGAATGGCAGGACATGCATACTTCTGGATATTTAATGACTTTCCTTAAAATACTACTAGGTTGATGTATCTACGCTCGCGCCCGTCAGAGTTTGTACCACGGAGTAGACGTCGCCAGATCTCAGGAACGCGTTCTCATACTCGTCTTTGGGAATCGACCGCGCCCCTGTGCGCTGACAGCCGCCTGTGACGCGTGTTGCAGAGTGGGAGTGGGAGCAGTGGGCGCTGCCGCCGACCACGTTCAACGCGACCGAGTCGGCCGCCTACCGCGGCCCGGGTCCGCGCGTCGGCGCCTCGCTGTGGAGGGACCGCGCCGGGCGCTCCTGGTGGCTGTTCGGCGGCCGGCAGAGGGCGGCGCACGCCGGGGACGTCCTCAAGGTAAACGCGCCGGCGGCGGACAGCTTCTCATTGCGCCGCAACCATCATAGCAGCTCAACAGCTCGCGGCGGAAGCCTAAGAGTGCACGTGTACTGAAGCACAGTGCTTAAAGTAGGTCAACGTGGCTTTCCGTAAGCTTGACGAAATCCGTTCAGCCTCCTGCACCGGATAACGGGTTCCTCTGTCTGTCCAACGTGGGTATCCAGGTATACAGCGCGTTTCCGTGAAAGCTTGCATCTACATCTACATTTACACGATTACTCTGCAATTCACATTTAAGTGCTTGGCAGAGGGTTCATCGAACCACAACCATACTATCTCCCTACCGTTCCACTCCCGAACAGCGCGCGGGAAAAACGAACACCTAAACCTTTCTGTTCGAGCTTTGATTTCTCTTATCTTGTTTTGATGATCATTCCTACCTATGTAGGTTGGGCTCAACAAAATATTTTCGCATTCGGAAGAGAAAGTTGGTGACTGAAATTTCGTAAATAGATCTCGCCGCGACGAAAAACGTCATTGCTTTAATGACTTCCATCCCAACTCGCGTATCATATCTGCCACACTCTCTCCCCTATTACGTGATAATACAAAACGAGCTGCCCTTTTTTGCATCCTTTCGATGTCCTCCGTCAATCCCACCTGGTAAGGATCCCACACCGCGCAGCAATATTCTAACAGAGGACGAACGAGCGTAGTGTAAGCTGTCTCTTTAGTGGACTTGTTGCATCTTCTAAGTGTCCTGCCAATGAAACGCAACCTTTGGCTCGCCTTCCCCACAATATTATCTATGTGGTCTTTCCAACTGAAGTTGTTCGTAATTTTAACACCCAGGTACTTAGTTGAATTGACAGCCTTGAGAATTGTACTATTTATCGAGTAATCGAATTCCAATGGATTTCTTTTGGAACTCATGTGGATCACCTCACACTTTTCGTTATGCAGCGTCAACTGCCACCTGCCACAACATACAGAAATCTTTTCTAAATCGCTTTTCAACTGATACTTGTCTTCGGATGACCTTACTCGACACTAAATTACAGCATCAACCTAAGAGAACTCCTCAGATTGTCACCCAGGTCATTTATATAGATCAGGAACAGCAGAGGTCCCAGGACGCTCCCCTGGGGAACACCTGATATCACTTCAATTTTACTCGATGATTTGCAAAAATTTAACAGGTCATAGAGAATGTTCCACTGAATGATTTGAGGTAGGGTAACTGGTTTCGGAGCCCGCCCGGTTGGCCGTGCAGTCTAACGCACGGCTTTCCGGGCTGGAAGGAGAGCCTGGTCCCCGGCACGAATCCGCCCGGCGGATTTGTATCGAGGTCCGGCGAACCGGCCAGTCTGTGGATGGTTTTAGGCGGTTTTACATCTGCCTCGGCGAATGCGGGTTGGTTCCCCTTATTCCGCCTCAGTTACACTATGTCGGCGATTGCTGCGCAAACAAGTTCTCCGCGTACGCGTACACCACCATTACTCTACCACGCCAACATAGGGGTTACACTCGTCTGGTGTGAGACGTTCCCTGGGGGGTCCACCAGAGGTCGAACCCCACAATAACCCTGGGTTCGGTTTGGGGCGACGGAGGGGTGAAGTGGACTGCCGTAGTCGTCGTGGGGTTGTGGACCACTGCGGCTGCGGCGGGGACGGAGCCCCTCCGTCGTTTCTAGGTCCCCGGTTAACATACAATACAGTACAAGAAAAGGGTTCAAATGACTCTGAGCACTATGGGACTTAACATATTAGGTCATCAGTCCCCGAGAACTTAGAACTACTTCAACCTAACTAACCTAAGAACATCACACACATCCATGCCTGAGGCAGGATTCGAACCTGTTACCGTAGCGGTCCCGCGGTCCCAGACTAAAGCGCCTTGAACCACTCGGCCACCGAGTCCGGCAATACAATTCAATGCAACTGGTTTCGGAGAAGTCCGCTTAAGGAGATAATAGGAATAAAATCATATTACTGTGTTCTTTTTTTTATTTACATTAGTTACAGTTACCATCAATGAGACAATGAACGCACAAATTGTATTATATCTTACAAAATATGCTAAAACTGACAGCCATCGACCTCAATGCAAGCAAGAAATAGCCGAACAGCATTCTGATGCACCCCGACAAATATCCCTGGTGTGCTTAACATCACAGGCAGCTACAATTCTGGCAACTAATTACAGCCGGCCGCTGTGGCCGAGCGGTTCTTGGCGCTTCAGTCCGGAACCGCGTTGCTGCTACGGTCGCAGGTGCGACTCCTGCCTCGGGCATATGGAAGTGATGTCCTTAGGTTAGTTAGCTTTTAGTAGTTCTAAGTCTAGGGTACTGATGACCTCAGATGTTAAGTCCCATAGTCCTTAGAGCCATTTGAACTAATTCCATTTTCTTATCCACTGAGGTCTCATACACAAGTGACGTTAGATATCCCAATAGGAATTAATCAAGGGGATTCAGATCAGGTGACCTCGCTGGCCATGGAATAGGACCTCCCCTTCCAGTGTAGCGACCAGGAAATACAGCACTCAGATGGTTGCGGACATACACACTGAAGTGAGGCGGTGGGCCGTCATGTTGTATCCACATCCTCTCATGAACCGCCGAGGGTACGTTCTCCAACAATTCAGGTAGAACTCTTTGCAAGAACCTGCAGCACAGGTGGCCATTCAGACGGGCAGGTAGAAGATATGGTCCAATAAGACTGTCGCCTACAAATGGTTCAAATGGCTCTGAGCACTATGGGACTCAACATCTTAGGTCATAAGTCCCCTAGAACTTAGAACTACTTAAACCTAACTAACCTAAGGACATCACACACACCCATGCCCGAGGCAGGATTCGAACCTGCGACCGTAGCAGTCCCGCGGTTCCGGACTGCAGCGCCAGAACCGCTAGACCACCGCGGCCGGCCTGTCGCCTACAATGCCGGCCCAGACATACACAGCAAAACGTACTCTACTACAGCGTGAACGTTTCCTCTCACTGATGGTTAATCCTGCTGTTCGAAATACCATCACGATCATATGAGGCCTCATCAGTAAAGAGCATGATCTGGAGGTAATCCATTGTTGGAGCAACCATTGACACAATGCGACCCTTGTTGCAAAGTCAGTCACAAGCGTTGCATCGACTCGTTGTGGGTGATATGTGTGTAATTGTTGTTCGTGGAGTACTTGCCACATGCTTGTATGTGAAGTGCCCTTTTCACGTGCTATACGACGACTGCTTGTAATGGGGTGCGCTACAACATGTTCCAGCACCTCCTCGTCAAAATCTGGTGTGCGAGTTGTCCTCATGTTGCCAAGTCCCTCGTTTCTTCTTACTAATGAACCAGTCTCATGCATTCGTCGATCGACAGAAATAAACATTCATCGTGACGGATAATGTCTTTCACCAGCGAGAGCATTGCAACGTACTTCCCCATGCACAAGGTGCATGTCAATGCGTTCTGTACCGGTACTACCCCATCGTATTGTGCTGTACACCTCTGAATAGCCCTGAGTAATGAATGGGTCTGTCGTTGATTCATAGCACGTTCCGTCATGGGGCAATGTAAATACCATACATCTTATGGACACGTAAAATAAACAAAACCTGCATCATGACTTCCTAGTAATCAGGCTCGTCCTCCTTGTTTCCTTGTAGGACATAAAGATTGTATATGCAAATGAACAGCGTTGTACGTGTAAACTTGCACGGGTGTTAGTTGTAAATAAGCTGGAAAACAGTAATGCTAGACAAAGCGGTAGACAAATTTACTTCCATATCTCTTTAAGCTGGCTTCTCCGACCAGTTTCCCTACCTCTGATTGTTTTTGCACGCTCTTACTGAAACACTGCATGTTTGCACAGGTAGTTTCGCTGCAGCCCATTGATTGTAACTGTGAGAGCGTCAGTACGTACAGACCAAACTTAAAGGAGAATAAGCATGAATTAAGAACTGGGGAATGTAGATGTCAGTCAGGATACCGAGCTCAACTCCAGCAGGGGAGAAGTTGTGGTCTGGTTTTGAGCAGCTTCAAATAAATCGGTAGGTGTCCCGCAATGCAAATTGTGTAAAGAGTTACTAAACACTCATTAGTGAACCTGGAGTATGTTAGGAAATGTATGTACATTTGACCAACAGATTTCTCACTCTACGTAGTGGCTCACAAATGTGCTAAGGACTTGAGGAAATTCAGCAGTAAATGGGAATTAGGGCAAAAACTGATTGAAATGGGGAAAAATATGGCTCAGTGGATATTGGAAACCACATTCTGGTGGTATGCACCATAGTGCGAAGAAAGCTTAGTATGAAAGAGAAGCTTCGTCTCTGAGACATGTACTTTTTAGATTATCATAACACAGAAAACCAACTTCTTGTTTGCTAAAATGCATTTGGGGAATTAAGAAACAAGTATTTTGGCCACTTCGAATGAATTCAGCGAACCCACAATATAAATCTTAGAAAAAGTAATTAAAATTGGTATAAGCGGGGTCATACGAGTATTTGGTTCGAATATACTAAGGTTACAGAAACTAGACTTCCAAAAGCTTACTTCAGTGGTCGTTCCAGAATAATAGACACCTTAAGCATATTAAGTGCAAAGGATATCGACTTTCAGAGATGGTTTTGATTAACTCAAAAAACACGTATTAGAGGTAAGCTGATGATAGTTCGAACTGAGAAAAACCAGTACCAGTCGAAAGAGGGTAACGTTGCATAGAAAACCATTAATATCGAAATAAATAAATAATCACGAAATATGGCGAAAGTGAAAAAAGGACAAATAAAATCCACCATTTTATGGCTTACAATGACCCAAAATGAATATATATTTCATTGAGCGTCACTTTGTGGCATTCGGGCAAAAAAGAATTTTCAGCAACCTCCGAACCCTATTCCTAACACTACAATGAAAGCGGACGGAATAAGGTGATACGTGGCATTGCACAGCGGAAAGACGGGAAGGTAAGCAAGATTCCCTTAGCCTGCTTGTGTCTTGCATAGCTTGTCTTGGATGGGACTAAAGCAGTCTTCCCCTTCTGCTGATAACGTGCGACAAGCATGGCCAGGTTAAAAGCGGAATGTGTACACCGCTGAAAAGACAGCCCGCTACATCCAGGTACACATAGATCTAAAGCCATCCTCGAACGTATCGTGCATTAGAACGTCAAGACATCTCAGAAACGGTCGAGTATCTACTGATAAGACCAGGCAGTCCAACTGATCTCAACATTCGAATTTACAGACTGCCGAGGGAGGCCGGTGGATATCAAATTAGTTGGTATTCTTCGGCTGAGTCGACCGCCATTCCAACATGCAAAACATTGACTGTTAGTTATCACAAGAAAGAAGGAGTTTATCAGACCCAGAGGATGACAAATATAATAACATGGATATATTTCTGAATCTATGGTCTGAAGTCGGTACCGTACTGGAAACCGCAAGTTCAGAACAATAATTTAATAATAATTTATTGAATGTTCTATGGCTATCTAGCTATTTAAGCCTCATGTCTATAAGTCGTAACGCACTTACTACAGAGAGAAAAACTGTAGTCGTAGATTATAATCTCATAAAATTGTCTTCAAGAGGGAAAGGGAGCATATGTCCATTTTAATGCTTAAAATTTCTGTAGTGGATCATTTTTCGTTGTGGTAACCGGGCAACAGCAGTATGCGAATTATTTTTCAGAGCTTTAAATGTTCAGAGTATGTTACTCTAAAATTTACGTTTGTCTTTCAAACGTATTCTAAATGACAGTAATTGAAGGTTGATTGACATACGTCTGTTTTGCTGAATTTAACTGAAACTGAACAAGTGCTTATAAGCTTGCTTTTCAGTGCCACCCCAGATCATTTTGAATATGTAATAGAACCTTTCTCTTTACATCTCACATATTCGAAAAGCTTGTCTGGTTATTCCTATAACTGAGGAAAGAGTGTGATTTGAGACTTTCTCGGCGTATTCCATTCGTGAAATCTTCTCGGGTGATCAGCCGAGTAAAGGCGTCGCACAGAGTTGCCACCACCCAGCACAACGCAACTCAGTGCTCAACACACTTGTGCACAGGGCCAAGTCTATCTGTGATGATGACAGCCTACCTGCAGAGTTACAACACCTAAGGAAGACCTTCCGCAGCAACGGTTATAATGAGACGCAAATCTCGCGCGCCCTACACAAGAGCAGGAAGGTAGACACACCAGAAGAAGAAGATGAGACCAGATGCCTGGCATTTCTACCATACGCGGGACCGCCAACAGCCAAGATTGCCCGCATTCTGGAGAAACACAACATCAAGACAATTTTTCATGCCCCAAGTAAAATTAAGGACATACTTGGCTCAGTCAAAGACCACCTAGGACTGCAGACTCCGGGCGTATACAGTATTGAATGTGAATGTGGTACGAAATACATCGGACTAACGCAGCGCTGCATCACGCAGAGGCGCTCGGAACACATTAGAAATGTACGCCTTGGTCAGACAGAAAAATCGGCGGTAGCGGAACATAGCCTTAACGAAGGACACACCTTCCTCTTTGAGGGTACGAAGAAGCTGTGTGACGCTAAAGGATTTTGGGATTCAGTTTTCAAAGAGGCTGTAGAAATTCGGTTGAACAGCAACCTGATCAATCGAGACACTGGTTTCCAACTCAGTACAGCGTGGAATCCCGCAATAACTAAAATTAGAAGAGAACGCTCCGGCACGAAGACGGTAGCGGCCACAGACGTATTAGGAACCGGCAGGGACTCGACGCCCGGTCCGCGCCGCGAACCCCCCACCACTGGCGCGGCGGCCGATTCCGCAGGTACCTGATTGGTTGGCGCCCGGAATCAGTCACTGGTCCAGGAGCCTTTATAGGACCGCGCAACACAGCATCTCGACAGCCACCTAAAACCGGGAATAAAAGCGACAGTTCCCAACTACGTTACCTACCGCAAAGACAGGCCAACCCAAGGCGGAGGAGTGGCCATATATGTAAAAAGAGGGATCCCCCACCACCAGGTATTCTTACCAGCTACCAACAAAATCGAAGCAGTGGCGGTGGAAGTAACCACTGCCACTGGGCCCCTAACAATTGTTGCAGTCTACCGACCCCCACATGACCAGTTAGATGAGGGAGACATAGCTGCTCTAGGGCAAATTGAAGGCAAACTCATAATAGGGGGAGACTTCAATGCCAAACATCCTGATTGGAATTCTAGAGTAACCTCCAGAGCAGGTGCCAAACTGCAACAACTAGCGCGCACCCACCACTTCGAAACATGGGGTCCAGTCGAGCCCACACATTTTCCAAAAAATGGAGGCAGGCCCGACGTGTTAGACATAGCTCTCACTAGGAGGATCGCAGGGTTTGTGGCCGCAAGGACAATCAACAGAATGTCCTCCGACCACAACCCAGTGATTCTGGAGGTCGATATGGGAGAATGGGTAGCACTCCCACGGTACCAGACGTCGTACAAACGTACAGACTGGGAGTGATACCAGGAAACTGTCGCCTCTGATATCGCTCGCGCTCCGCCACCTACTGCCGAAACAGTAGAACAAGCGCTACAAGACCTAACAGGCACCATCTTGCAGGCAGCGGAAGAAGCCACCCCTCCACAAAGGGATGGCCCACCGCCGCAAATACAGCTCCCGGAACACTTGCTAGCTCAAATTCGACATAAGAATAGAGAGGCAAAAGAGTGGAAGATCACCAGAAATCAGGCCACCAGGAGGCTGCTCAATCGTCTACAGAGAGAACTGAAGGTTGCGCTCAATGAGCACAGAAACCAGCAATGGCAAAACCGCCTCACAGCTCTCAAAGTAGACGATCATACTCTATGGCAAGCGACCAAACAGTTTACAAAACGACGCGCTAGGATGCCGCCACTGCATGGCGAGCGCGGACTGGTCTACAGCCATGCTGGAAAGGCCAACGCCCTCGCCGACTCCTTAGAGAAGCAGTTCCAAGCGGCAGAACCCCAGGATGAAGAGCATGAAGAGGTAGTCAGTCGTCAACTGACTGTCTTCCTCAATGCCGAGGAGGACCCAGAGGACGAACCCATACTTTTTGCCCCCGAGGACGTGGCAAGAGCAATTAGGCCCCTCCCTACAAAAAGGGCACCAGGGCACGACAGGGTCACTAATCAGTTAATCAAAAATCTCCCACCTACAGCAATCACACACATCGCGAACGTCCTCAACGAGATTACTCGATCCCGTGTTTTCCCAGCTTGCTGGAAACATGCGGAAGTGGTCGCGATACACAAACCAGGGAAAGACCCTCTATTCCCGCAGCACTACAGGCCGATTAGCCTCTTGCCAACTCTCAGCAAGATCTATGAGCGCCTCCTACTAAGACCCATACAAGAACATATTACCAGAGAGCAAATTCTGCCGGATTTCCAATTTGGGTTCCGGCAGAACCACTCTGCCCCACAACAGGTCATGAGAATGGTTGAAGCAGCCACAGAGGGCTTCAACCACAGAGGCTACTGCGGGATAGTGCTACTAGACGTAGCCAAAGCCTTCGATTCAGTATGGCATAGAGGGCTACTCTACAAGTTGTATACACAAGGGTTTCCCGGGAGCATAGTTCAGCTGATCAAGAGCTATCTCACGAATAGGACTTTCTCCGTCAAAGTAGAAACTGCCACCTCCACCAGAAGGCGTATTCGTGCTGGGGTGCCACAGGGATCGGTCCTGGGGCCCGTATTGTACAGTTTGTACACTGCGGACACACCAACGGCCCCCCTGGTGCACACTGCACAGTACGCCGACGATACAGCCTTCTACACGAGAAACGCGAACAAGGACCTGGTCATCCGTAGGCTACAAAAGGTTTTAGATGACACGGAAACATGGGCCCGTCGCTGGCGCATCACCATCAACTCTGAGAAGACGCAGGCAATGCTGATTACCCGCAGGCTCGGAAGGCGCGAACCTCCTCAACGTCCCCCCCTCCACCTTCACCTAAATGGAATCCAACTCCCCTGGCGCAGAACCGCCAAGTACCTTGGCGTAACCTTGGACTCTCGTCTTACGTGGAAACCCCACATAGACGAGGTCCACAGGAAGGCCTGCGCCAGAATGTCCATCCTATACCCTATCCTGAACTCAACCAGCTCCCTTCCCTGCCCAGTAGCAGTAAATGTGTACCAGGCCCTGATCCAGCCAGTAATGGAATATGCGTGCCCTGTCTGGGGATACGCGGCAAAGCAGCACCTGGACAAACTCCAGAGGCTGCAGAACCGCGCCCTCAGAAGGGCGCTGCGCCTACCTTATGGATTCCCCACGGACGACTTGCACGCCGCAGCCGAAATCCCACTCCTGAGAGAGCGTTTCCAGGATCTGGCAAGGGCCTTCTATGAGGGTTCTTCCAGATCCGGTAACGCGCTCATCCACTCCCTAGGTCGGTATGACATGTCCCGCGATAAGCATAAGCGCCCTATGACGATCTTCGACGATTAAGTCGAAGAGTAAATCCCAATACCCAATCCCTAATCCAGTTCCTTCCCATATAACAACAATCTTTTCGCCTACCTCAGGCAAGTACCAGACTCACTCACAACAAACATCACAAGTCACAGACACCAAAAAACTATAGAAAAATCACACACACACGTTCACAGGGGAGTAAAAGCCGAAAGGCTACAAACTCCCCCTCACACTTCCCCAAAGAGGGGAAAGCAATAGATGTAAGCAGCAGCAGCATCTCGACACTTCGCTTGAAGATGATGGGTACGAAACCCTTCGAAACGTTGCGAGAAGACGACGCCTTTACTCGGCTGATCACCCGAGAAGATTTCACGAGTGAGGTTCAAATGGCTCTGAGCACTATGGGACTCAACTGCTGAGGTCATTAGTCCCCTAGAACTTAGAACTAGTTAAACCTAACTAACCTAAGGACATCACAAACATCCATGCCCTAGGCAGGATTCGAACCTGCGACCGTAGCGGTCTTGCGGTTCCAGACTGCAGCGCCTTTAACCGCACGGCCACTTCGGCCGGCCCACGAGTGAGGAAAGAGTGTACAGTACACGTAAATTTAGAATAGATTTCAACCTTCTTGATAAATAAATTTTACACTCCTTGACTCCGTCAAAAACTGAAGGAAATCGGTCGCAGTTTTACCAAGCTATCGGCCGATGTCGGACAACCACTGGCGACGACCTCTGGGAACGGCATCTGGCGACTGTAACTTGATACAGGTAACAACTCTTGCAACCGTGGGATGGTGTCGGCAAATTCCTCAGTTTGCTCGGATTTGGAGACGGGAAGTCAAATACTATTCAGCAGAGTACTGTTCCATTAGCTGTTTTTGTTTTAAATCCAAATTATAACGATTTCCGTCTTGGACCGTCTTCATGGATGCTATCCAAAGATACAAATAATTGTATGTAATATACAGGAAATGTTAAGGGCTTTTTGTAAAGAAGTGCATATGGTTCAAATGGCTCTAAGCACTATGGGACTTAACATCTGAGGTCATCAGTCCCCTAGAACTTAGAACTACTTAAATCTAACTAACCTAAGGACATCACACCCATCCATGCCCGAGGCAGGATTCGAACCTGGGTTCGTAGCAGCAGCGCGGTTCCGGACTGAAGCGCCTAGAACCGCTCGGCCACAGCGGCCGGCAAAGAAGTGCAAAATAACAAAAATGGTTTAAGCCACCATATTGCATTAGTCATTACTTGCAATGTGTAGTGCATGGCATGAATGTAAATAAATGAGACAGGACTTTAAAAGCAAACATCTGAATCCTAAATGTATACAGAACAGTACGAAAGATAAGATCAGGAGTGTAAGTATTACTTATACAAAATATTGAGAAGCTGTTCAAAGATATTTAAAAGAATATTTTCATCATATGGTATAAAAATATCTTACTTTGTTTCATCAGAATAAGAGAGGTTGAAAGACAAGGCAGCACGGCTTCTCGTGTGTTTAGGTTTGAAAACTCTTGGGTATTTTACTTGTTCATTCTGGTTTTGAGTCTTTCAACACAGCTTATATCTACTGACTCCAGTAATGGCAAGGGTTTTGCTATACGTGCTGGTGGCATCTCCTTACGCTTCTTGTAACAAGCTCTGCTTTTTCTGCCCTGATGCCTTCTATTCACGTCCAGGTTTCTTCTTCTTCTATGGCTCTTGAGTTCATTGTGAACCTAGGCCTTTTGAAAAATTATTCACCATTTATCACGAAGTAGCGCTCGAGCTTTCGATCTCCAATAGCCCTTTTCTTCAGATCTTCCGTGTTTTTTTCTCGATCGTTCCCGTTCTCTTTGTCACTCTGGGTTGGCATATAAGAATCTGCTTGCGTTGGTGACTGTCAGTCACAAATATTATACTGGTCAGCTCCCAACAGAATGTAAATCCGATTGGTGCTTTATATTTCTACTCATTTTTTCATGATTTGTTTGCCCATTGTCCCTTTCCATGTGTGTCTCCATTTACCAGTTCACCTTTCTTTCGTTGAAGTTTCGCGACTTGAATTTTTGTAAGGTGTGTACTGTTAGCCCTACTTCCAACTTCTTCCTAGTATGGATAGTTTTTTAATCAGAGGTTTCTTTCCTTAGCCTTTGGGGAACCAACCCCACATACTAAAAGACATCATCGGTTACAGTTAGTATATCCTCATGTCCAAATTGCAGCAACACTACACATATGATACTGTAATCCAGTCAACAGGAACCTTATCAACGGTTTGTGTACATTACTGATAGACGCCTTAATTCATTGCCCATTTTGACCCGGGACAAAGGCTCTCTTGGACGAGTGTCGTCTCTTTCCTCCCACAACCTATCTAATTCACAGTAGACCAATTACTCCCTGTATCTGAAGGAAAATTACCTCTCCTGTTTCACGGTTTTCTTATATTGCCAGCATACTGTATAGCTCCACGGGAAAGTTGGTCAAGTGCTTTCATTGTCTCCTTACTTCTGTCGCCGCAGTTAAAGGCTAAAGCGCACTGTCAGGCTGCAAAATACCGTTTTATAGTAACAGAATAACAAATACGTTCTTCACATGCTTAAACTGCAGTTCACAAATTATTACTCAACACTTAAAGAAATAAAGAACAGTACTTTTCTTCCGAAAAGGTGAAGAACAAAGTTACGACGTTGCTAGTGGCGGTCATGAGAGAACACAAGGAAATAAATTCTACAAAGATATTCATTTCACATATTTAACCCGGAGAAAATCCAAGATTAATTAAAAATGAGTACTAAAACATTCTTAACAACAATATTTAACTGACACTCTACAACTTTGTCAGCAAACACATAATTAACATACAATAAAATAATAATGCTTTATTGATCTGTGTAGCTTCTTTGTGAAGAAAATATCAAATTTTAATTTGAGATAATTTAGAATGTATAGAGACAGTGAAGTGAAATGGGATGAAAATAGGAATTTCTGGTAAGACGAGATAGAATAATATTGAGAGCAACAGGAAGTGATTCAACGGCTGTAGGATTAATCATGGAAAGAAAAGTAGGGCAGAGGGTGAGTTACTATGATCTGTTCAGTGACAGAGTTGTTCTCATTAGAATATACAGGAAACCAGAAACTGCAAAAACATTTCATTTTTACATACCGATGCCATAAACTGAAGATGAAAAGACTTAGAAAGTATGTGAGCCGTTTGCGTACGTCACTGTTGCAGTACAGTAGTTGATGGAAATAGAAATGAGCGTTTGGCGCCATTGGCCGGGAGGCCCTTGACGGGGCAGGTCCGGCCGCCTTGGTGCAGGTCTTATTACATTCGACGCCACATTGGGCGACCTGCTCGCCGGATGGAGATGAAATGATGATGAAGACAACACAACACCCAGTCCTTGAGCGGAGAAAATCCCCGACCCAGCCGCGAATCGAACCCGGGCCCGTAGGACGGCAATCCGTCACGCTGACCACTCAGCTATCGGGGCGGACAGTTGGTGATGTTCTGGTACCATAAGACGGCAAGATCCGACAGCAACCAGCTCGTACTGGAAACGAATACGCTATCTTCAGACAGCGGACGATTCGTTACATGGAACACTAGCTCACATCTTGGGACCTGTATCCCATACAGTATGATTTGGTTACTCGAAGAAATCGTGTAGGCACCTAAGTGATTGCAGTCCCGAGACCCTTGCCGTGTTCAGGTTGACTTAACAAGCAAGTTGATATCCATCGTGTTGGAACTAACACATAGCAGTCATAGGTACCATTTCCTGTCACTGCAGAGGGTGACATTTGATGCATTTGGAAACGTCTCCACAAGAAAGGAAATTTGCTGACGAAAATAGCTATGCCAAATCAGACATTGATTTTCTAGTTAAAGGAAATATGTTTCACTGTGGAAGGAACAAATATTTGTGCACAGATGTCGAAACAGACGTCCGGACTGTAGACTGCATGGTTCATAATGATAGTACAGGGTGAAAAGCGGAGGTATGCCACACTCAGTCGACAATATTCGTGAAGTACCTCTATCAGCCAGCCCGTCCTGTTTGCCGAGCGGTCTAACGCACGGCTTTACGGAGTGTGAAGGAGCGCCTGGTCCTCGACTTGTGTCGAGGTCCGGTGAGCCGGCCAGTCTGTGGATGGTTTTTAGGAGGTTTTCCATCTGCCTCAGCGAATGCGGGCTGGTTCCCCTTATTCCGCCTCAGCTACATATGTCGGCGGTTGCTGCGCAAACAAGTTCTCCACGTTCGCGTACACCACCACTACTCTACCACGCAAACATAGGGGTTACACTCGTCTGGTGTGAGACGTTCCCTGGGGGGGGGGGGGGGGGGGCGGGTCCACCGGGGGCCGAAATTCACAGTAACCCTGGGTTCGGTGTGGGGCGGCGGAGGGGTGGAGTGGACTGCGGTAGTCGTCGTGGGGTTGCTGACCACTGCGGCTCCGGCGAGGACGGAGCCCCTCCGTCGTTTCTAGGTCCCCGGTTAACATACAATACCTCTATCTGCCAAGCCTGCAAGAAGTACGAAGTTGAGACCTTCTTTGGCTTGGTCACTACTGATAGTTTTTATAACTTTGCGAACGTCATGTTTCGTTGAGACGAAGCAGCTCCATTAAATCTTGATTACGTTACGTTCTACCTATGATTTAGTTGGTTTAAAGTTGTTATAACATCTCATTTGTGAGGTACTGAAAAGCTCCATAAATATTGCTTTGCGAGAAAAAATGGTACATAGCTTTTCTATTCCTTCCACGAGTGTCTTTATGTTGATTAATATTCCATATTCATCGAAAAGTGATCTGTATACGTGATATTGCTCATTTATTACTTCAATTGTTCTATACCAAACACACCAATCTCTTTGTGTACATTTAAAACAAGTTTTAAGATCTGTTAATGTAGTCTTTCTCGGCGTATAGTACTGATACAAATCTCTCGGATTTCCAGCCTTACCCCCACCCCTCCCGCAAGCCTTCGCCCCCTCCCCCCATTCACCTGGACTTCCAAGTAATCTATTATAGGAATGGAAGGCACCATGACATCTGTAAAATACATGGACAATAATGTGCATCATCTGCATCCACAGATGCTTGATGTCTACTATGACAGCGATAACATCTTGCAGCAGGTAACTGTCCTGTCACAAGACCAGAATCATACTTGAGTGGTTTGTTAAGCATGAGTGTAAACTCACTTTGATACTGCGCCGGCGATGGTTTGAAATTTTTGTTCGTTCGTCATACCGTGCGCTGTTTAACTGCAAAAATCCACACGTTGCAAAGTCCGCGTAAACGCTAGTAGCTTACTGACCTGCAATTATCCCATAATACATATCCGCTGGTAATGTTGATGCTTCTGTCGTTAGAAATTGTTCAAAATTGGAAAGCAAGTCATTTTTTTAATTTCCCCAAGTACACATTTAAACCGGCCATAAAGTTCACACTTACTTAACTAACGAATATACAACTCTCAGTTGTCAGTTCGTACAACAACTTCACACGCAAAGCAGCCAGAAATACAAATAAGTCCGACTGGATTTACTACGCGATATCACAGTCACAGTTCCGCTACTAATAGTGAGTTTCATATTCGGTCCTTTTCAGTGGTTTTCTTTAAGACAAACTGCTCGCCAAAATACTCCATATATGAATACGGAACATGCCACACGAAATTTTTACAGAGGCCCAAAGTTCACACGCTCGTAACTTTCCAACAAAGCAGTTCCAAAATTTCCAACTTTCATCAAACTATTCACAATTGCAACGGCTTTCCTTGAAACTAGTTTTAAACGCGCGGAAGACAATGTTTCTTCATCTTACACATAATGAGAAACAGAATATTTAACATGTCCTTCCGAGACCGAAGCTGACGAGCGACTCCTGTTCAGACTGCCTCTCTCCTAGTATACCTAACTAGCTGTGCGCGGAAAGTACTTAATTCTGATTGGCTGATCAGTCTGACGGACCAATCAAAATGATCCTTCGAGACCATTCTCGCAGCAAACCTCGCCAAAGCCAATCACTATTCAGAAAAGCGTTTGCGTCTTCCAAATTGTTTAATAAAACAAAACGAAATCAAAATTAATCTTGAAAATAATTTAGAAAATGATTACTCAGCAAACAGCTATTCTGGCTGCCTTCTTGTAAAAGCAATCACACCTAGCCATACGTCATCAGCAATGTTGGTGAAACAAAACTTTCCCACGTTCTTCTTACATAATGTTGTATATTATATAATACTGAATTTTAACGTATGTCACACATACACACTCTCACTCATTCTCATTTATTCACACAACCTAATGAGCAGATAGTAATTTTTTCTGAATTTTATACCACGAAATTGCAAAGTAATTAAGGTTTTGAAAATAAAAATCTCAGTTAAATCATTCTACACCATGAGACCTCTAGTAATGATTTCAAATGATGCTAAAAGGCAGACAGTTATTATTCCCAACTGAGTTTTATAGTCTAAGTGTCGGTTTGGGGTGTTTTAGGTAATTTTCTGAATCTCCGAAACTATAATATGTACGACTTTGAAATTTTGTGGATACTTTCTTCTGAATAACAAACACTAGTATACCAAATTTGAAAATAATCTGTCCATATTTAATTTTTATTTAGATTCGTAGGAGGTATGAATATACAGTCGCTCGAAGTGTCACAGGAGCCGTTCTCACACTGCCTAGCAGCGACAGCTGCGCTTATGAGTCATGGCTAAGACACACCTTTGCAGCTTCCTAAGCTCCAATACAGCGGGCTATGTTGCACTGAATGTTATCGCGTAATAACTTGCGATGCCACAGATAGCGACTACATTTACATAATCCAAAACCAGTAGGACACATCTGAAAAGGTGTCTGGCACCATTTGCGTGCCCACAGATCAGAAGCCTGTAATTTACGAGAATTTCTTGATCTGTGCGCAGGTTTCTTGTGGCACATCTACCAAAGTCTTATCGAACACACGGCACTAAGAATCTCTGTTGTATTGCATTCAGGCGTAGACCAATACGCTATCAAGCAAGTGTCATAATGTTTTGGTTCATGGCTTTGGGCCACTGCCAATGGAGACCACAAACACGCTATCAAGCAAGTGTCATAATGTTTTGGTTCATGGCTTTGAGCCACTGCCAATGGAGACCATTAACTGGCGTCCCGCGCGGTTGCAGGTATACTCTGACCTGTGGCGGTACGACGTGGCGGAGACGCGCCGCTGGTCGCGGGTCTTCCCCAGCGACGACGGCAGAGCCAAGGCTAGCGGCATCGTGATGCTGCGCGCCTGGCTGCAGTCCGCATTCGCCGCCGGCAACAGATCAGGTGAGTTTGCGCACATCTATAGCCCGACTTCTGCCTGAAACGGGATGATGTGTGGTCGTCGTAACAGCCAGACATTTCACGAGGCCTTTACAGGGTGAACGTTTACGTTCCAGGCACACACACCGAAAGTCCTTTCTGCTAATCTCCTACATCTCAGCCCCTTATGCAGAAGACATCGCACAGTCGTTTGTCCGTTGATGGCACTCACTTTCACTGCAATGAGGATCGCTGTAAATGATTAGCCTAATAGGCTATTGGCAGTGACTTCGAACTTTTTTGGCGACATAAAGATTCATTTTACATTTCATGTATACTGTTGTTGTGGTCTTCAGTCCTGAGACTGGTTTGATGCATCTCTCCACGCTACTCTATCCTGTGCAAGCTTCTTCATCTCCCAGTACCTACTGCAACCTACATCCTTCGGCATCTGCTTAGTGTATTCATCTCTTGGTCTCCCTATACGATTTTTACCCTCCACGCTGCCCTCCAATACTAAATTGGTGAGCCTTTGATACCTCAGAACATGTCCTGCCAACCGATCCCTTCTTGTGCTACAGACTCCTCCCCAATCCTATTCAATACCTCCTCATTAGTTATGTGATCTACCCATCTGATCTTCAGCATTCTTCTGTAGCACCACATTTCGAAAGCTTCTATTCTCTTCTTGTCCAAACTATTTACCGTCCACGTTTCACTTCCATACATGGCTACACTCCATACAAATACTTTGAGAAACGACTTCCTGACACTTAAATCTATACTCGATGTTAACAAATTTCTCTTCTTCAGAAACGCTTTCCTTGCCATTGCCAGTCTACATTTCATATCCTCCCTACTTCGACCATCATCAGTTATTTTGCTCCCCAAATAGCAAAACTCCTTTACTACTTTAAGTGTCTCATTTTCTAATCTAATTCCCTCAGCATCATCCGATTTAATTCAACTACATTCCATTATCCTCGTTTTGCTTTTGTTGGTGTTCATCTTATATACTCCTTTGAAGACACTGTCCATTCCGTTCAACTGCTCTTCCGAGTCCTTTGCTATCCCTGTCAGAATTACAATGTCATCGCTGAACCTCAAAGTTTTTATTTCTTCTCCATGGGTTTTAATACCTACTCCGAACTTTTCTTTTGTTTCCTTTACTGCTTGCTCAATATACAGATTGAATAACATCGGAGAGAGGCTACAACCCTGTCTCACTCCCTTCCCAACCACTGTTTCCCTTTCATGCCCCTCGACTCTTATAACTGCCATCTGGTTTCTGTACAAATTGTAAATAGTCTTTCGCTCCCTGTATTTTACCCCTGCCACCTTTAGAATTTGAAAGAGAGTATTCCAGTCAATATTGTCAAAAGCTTTCTTTAAGTCTACAAATGCTAGGAACGTAGGTTTGCCTTTCCTTAATCTTTCTTCTAAGGTGAGTCGTAAGGTCAGTATTGCCTCACGTGTTCCAATTTTTCTACGGAATCCAAACTGATCTTCCCCGAGGTCCGCTTCTATCAGTTTTTCGATTCGTCTGTAAAAAAATCGCGTTAGTATTTTGCAGCTGTGACTTATTAAACTGGTAGTTCGGTAATTTTCACATCTGTCAACACCTGCTTTCTTTGGGATTGGAATTATTATATTCTTCTTGAAGTCTGACGGTATTTCGCCTCATACATCTTGCTCACCAGATGGTAGAGTTTTGTCAGGTCTGGCTCTCCCAAGGCTGTCAGTTCAGTAGTTCTAACTGAGTGTTGTCTACTCCCTGGGCCTTGTTTTGACAGGCCTTTCAGTGCTCTGTCATACTCTTCACGCAGTATCATATCTCTTATTTCATCTTCATCTAAATCCTCTTCCATTTCCATAATAATGTGAAATATGTATCTTCTGTATTCACAGTCGCGCTGAATAATAATTGAAGTAAAACGTGATTAAAATCCGTACTTTAAAACACATGAACCCAATATGTACGCCTATATAGGGTGTACCAGGAACGCTGCGACAAACTTGTAGAAGGTATCTTGAAGAAAAATCGAGTGCAGGAACCTGTGTCCAGAAACGTCATCGAACGGCGGTACAGAGGAGTTGTAGTCACCAGCGCCTGCAACTAGGCCAGCCCTTTGGCAGAAATCAAGACACTGCACGCTGACGGACCGTGTACGGAATGTCTCGCATTGTTGTTTGTTATTCGGCTATCGTGAATGATTGCCACGATCGCCAGTGGAGGAGCTGGAACTAGTTGCTACCTAGAAAGGCCTTGCCTCATACGAATGTGTTGCTCCATTTCAAAAAATGGTTCAAATGGCCCTAAGCACTATGGGACTTAACATCTGAGGTAATCAGTACCCTAGACTTTTAGCACTACTTACACCTAACTATCCTAAGGACATCACACACATCCATGCCTGAGGCAGGATTCGAACCTGCGACCGTAGCAGCTGTGCGGTTCCGGACTGAAGCGCCTACAACCGCTCGGCCACAGCGGCCGGCACACTGATTTACATTTGCAGTTTATTTTTCTTCTGGAAACCTCTGAAATCCTCAATATTGTATACAGGAGAAAAATAAGCTGCACAGGAAAACA
Organism: Schistocerca nitens; assembly: GCF_023898315.1. Classification (NCBI taxonomy): domain Eukaryota; kingdom Metazoa; phylum Arthropoda; class Insecta; order Orthoptera; family Acrididae; genus Schistocerca; species Schistocerca nitens. Next base: position 271,411,969 of record NC_064622.1, read on the forward strand.
CATGTCCGAAACTATCGCCAACAAAGATGACATAGCATCAACCTTCTCCATTGGCAATTGTGGCACTCCGTCTCGATCACTGAATAATAAACAACATTGCCAGACTTTCCGCATACGGTCCATCGGTTTACTAAGTCACGTTTGCTGCCAAAGGGGTTGGCGTAGTGGTTGCGCCATCGCGTATAAGAGCGAGTTTCTGTAGCGTATTTGGATGACGTTTGGACACGGACTCCGATCCTCAGTTAACTCCTCAGGATACCCTACAACCCCCCGAAGTTTGTCGTAACAATTCTGGGACACTTTGTAAATGTTCACTACTTCATGTCAGGACGTTCTGGAGTCTGTTCTCGAATGAAAGCCAATTGGAAGCCAGAAAAGCGAATACATCCATATAAGGAAATATTCCGGACAGCCAATGGGGGACGGGAAGCCTATTTCTCAGTTACTTCATTTTTTTGACCATGCACCGAGTGTGTGATCACGACACAGATAAATTCATCCAATATTATACAAAATAATCTGACTGAAATGACTGTCTTCCAAGAAGCCTGTGTCATGTTTCAGATTTGGCAGGTCTCGTTATGGGGCCAACCAGCCAAAAATATTACATGATCTAGCCAAGTTCGTCAGTACATAACGATACTGGACGCCACACGCCCAAGAGACTGAGTTCTACGAGAAGCTCTGTCCAAGGCGCAGGTTTCATTCTCTGCCCCTCAAGAAAAATTGTGATGATCGAGTTCTGGTCTATTTTAGATCAGAGAATTTTAGCCAAGCAGCAGGTGGGACGGTTTAGGTGAGAGGAGGCCAAATCTCTGTGTAAGTCTAATTGTTTAGGTGTAAAGTAAAGTCGTGACTTGTTCGAAATTCGAAATACACAGTGTACCTGCGCTGCTGCCAGTCACAGGCAATACGAGCGACGACTGCTGCTGGAACAAGTCTAGACGAGTCAAAAATTTTAAATAGCGATAGCTGTATGCTACATATGCTGTATGTGATTATGGTGAGTAAGGGTCGTAATGAATAAAGAATACTCGATGAGTGGAGCCTGGGAAAAGGTTTCTGCCACTCGCGACATTTCATCTGGACACCTGACAAACATCTTCACATGCATCATCCAAGATATTCTGCGAAACATATGGTTTTCTTTTTCTCTACATTTTCCGGTTTGAAGACGCAGGGGCATCTTTTCCGTCAACTTACTGTCACAAATTTCACAGAGCTCGTATTTACATGTAATGGAACCAAACTGAGGGATAATCAAAGAAAAACTATTAAAAATTTGAAAAATTGTCATGTAAGAGGAGCCCTTTTACTTACGGCCGAGCCGGCCGAAGTGGCCGTGCGGCTCTAGGCGCTGCAGTCTGGACCCGCGTGACCGCTACGGTCGCAGGATCGAATCCTCCCTCGGGCATGTATGTGTGTGGTGTCCTTAGGTTAGTTAGGTTTAAGTAGTTCTAAGTTCTAGGGGACTAATGACCTCAGAAGTTGAGTCCCATAGTGCTCAGAGTCATTTTGAACTTACGGCCGAGTGAGGACTAAAGCGCCTTTGTACACATCGGTAGAGCGGGCGCATTGTTAACTCTCTGGATTAGTAAGGAGATGGTTTCAAATCGATGCCTGCCCATCCGAATTTAAGCATTCTCGATTTCTTAAATGTCGTAAGAGGAATGCTTGCATTGTTCTTGACTGCAATATCCGTGTTTAATTAGGCTAACGTTACGTCTCCAGCAACTTCCGTCAGAACAGATTTGATTTCCAGATTTTTTTCCATTTTAGTCAGCGAAGCTTTTTTTGCCAGTAATTGCTACGTTTCAGTGGTCTTACGGCACCTAAGAAACTGTAGAACATACTTCATGTGATATTTTAAGTGATTGATTTCTTACAGTCCCCAACCCTGATCTTCCGTAACACTATTACGTTCTTACTTCGAGGTTAAAAGTAAAATCATATGGCACTATTGGTTGGTAGATCCTTACGGATACGTTCTACAGCCGAACATAAAAAATTTCTTCGCGTGCGTTGATACCTTTTCTTCGTGAAGTTCGGGAGTTTTATCTTAAGTACTACTGTTGTGTGTAGGAAATTATGGTCATGTGGAGTTTTAGTGTTGTGTTTTTTTCTTGATCACGCCGAGAGAGAAAAGGGAAAGGAGGAAATTCGGTGCCGACACACAGTTTAGAAAGGTAGTTAACAGTTTTATTTATCTTCTTGAAAAAAAGTTACGTAATTGATTTTTCTGATTGTTGATACGTTCATATCCAGTTTTGGTACACATCGCTACACAACTAAATCCCGGCTCATACTGTTGTAACACGCCGCTAGAGAAAAAAATAAAATTTATTGTGAAAGAGCATTATCGTGCGGCCGTATGTTTTCGGATGCTGACAAAATGTTGCAGCCGTGCGAGGCCTATATGGACGGCCAAAAAACTCATTTGCATTGGCCTGATGCAGTTGTAACATTTTCGCCGCTGCTGAAAATTGTTGAACGGTATTCCGTTTTATCAATGGGCTACGCCATTTTTTGTGTCCTCTAGTAGTGTGCTATGGTACTTTGTGACGGGGATGGGGAATTTCAATGCATACCAGGACTGCCGACATATACGCGAAAGCACAAGAAAAGAATAATTATCCAGCTTCATTTTTTGGAGGTGATAAAACTTCGTGACTGCCTCTCGTACAGTACTCTTCTCTAGTCGTTCCAAATGGGCCACCAAGGAGAAGTATGAAACAGTACATGGGCACATATAAGCTACTGTAACTTTTTCTTTTTGAGAGATAATTGAAACAAATTTTGTGCATATTATCATTATGTTATTTCAATTTTCTTTGTCAAACGATTTGGTCAGGACGTTGCGGGATACTTATAGAACACATTACCTCACATGACAAACATTTTCTCGTTGGTTACTTTACCTATCACTTTCCAACTCTGTTAGGTTACTTATAGTAATTAGATAAAAAATCTGTGTAACAGTTCTTAATGTCACTCTAAGAACATTTGCACCATTCTTTTAAAACTTGTGTGTATGAGACGCAGCAATTTTTATTTTTAAAAAATTAAGTAAGCTTAAAAGTATTGCACTTCGATAAATTATAACAGTAAGTTGTGTTATAGTATGTACAAAGTCTGTAGCAAATTACACATTTTTATCTGCAGTGCTCCAGCAGAAAATGTTCCTTAAACACTAAGAAATTCTTCATTTTGGTCTTCATTACCTCTTTTCTTCTAGTCAGATCCATATGAGGTCCCCTTCACTGACATTTCCGAACTATCAGTACGCACATCTTCAGTCTTCTTTAGCTGGTTTTCAGGGATGCAGCCTTCATAAAAACTGGTCTTGTAAGGTTCAGGGTCCTGAATCTTCCAGTGTTGCTATCGTTGAACACTAGACAAGCATCATATGTGAAAATTTTAACACTAGTATGTGAGCAAGGAACCCGTGGTCTACGGGTAGCGTCTTTGATTCTTAATGAAAACGTCTTCGGTCCCGGGTTCGATCCCCACCACTGCTTAAAATTTGATAAATAATCAGCATTGGCGGCCGAAGACATCCGGCATAAGAAGTCAGCCGCATTCTGCCAACGGCCTTGTCAAAGAGGGCGGAGGAGCGGATAGAGGTACAGGGCACCCTCTTGTCCTAGGGGAGGGAAATTGCCCCTAAAGGCGGAAGAATCAGCAATGATCAACGACATGAGGATGCAGAAGGCAATGGAAACCACTGCATTAAAGACACGTAACGTGTATCCACAGGACATGTGGCATGTAATTGAAGAAGTGTCAGTCTAATGAGTACACAGTATGGTTTGAGAGTAAATCTCTCCATTGGCAAAAGATTTCGGAATAGTGCCCCATTCGGATCTCCGGGAGGGGACTGCCAAGGGGGAGGTTACCATGAGAAAAAGATTGAATAATCAACGAAAGGATAACGTCCTACGAGTCGGGGCGTGGAATGTCAGAATCTTGAACGTGGTAGGGAAACTAGAAAATCTGAAAAGGGAAATGCAAAGGCTCAATCTAGATATAGTAGGGGTCAGTGAAGTGAAGTGGAAGGAAGACAAGGATTTCTGGTCAGATGAGTATCGGGTAATATCAACAGCAGCAGAAAATGGTATAACTGGTGTAGGATTCGTTATGAATAGGAAGGTAGGGCAGAGGGTGTGTTACTGTAAACAGTTCAGTGACCGGGTTGTTCTAATCAGAATCGACAGCAGACCAACACCGACAACGATAGTTCAGGTATACATGCCGACGTCGCAAGCTGAAGATGAACAGATAGAGAAAGTGTATGAGGATATTGAAAGGGTAATGCAGTATGTAAAGGGGGACGAAAATCTAATAGGCATGGGCGACTGGAATGCAGTTGTAGGGGAAGGAGTAGAAGAAAAGGTTACAGGAGAATATGGGCTTGGGACGAGGAATGAAAGAGGAGAAAGACTAATTGAGTTCTGTAACAAGTTTCAGCTAGTAATAGCGAATACCCTGTTCAAGAACCACAAGAGGAGGAGGTATAGTTGGAAAAGGCCGGGAGATACTGGAAGATTTCAGTTAGATTAGATCATGGTCAGACAGAGATTCCGAAATCAGATACTGGGTTGTAAGGCGTACCGAGGAGCAGATATAGACTCAGATCACAATATAGTAGTGATGAAGAGTAGGCTGAAGTTCAAGACATTAGTCAGGAAGAATCAATACGCAAAGAAGTGGGATACGGAAGTACTAAGGAATGACGAGATACGCTTGAAGTTCTCTAACGCTATAGATACAGCAATAAGGAATAGCGCAGTAGGCAGTACAGTTGAAGAGGAATGGACATCTCTAAAAAGGGCCATCACAGAAGTTGGGAAGGAAAACATAGGTACAAAGAAGGTAGCTGCGAAGAAACCATGGGTAACAGAAGAAATACTTCAGTTGATTGATGAAAGGAGGAAGTACAAACATGTTCCGGGAAAATCAGGAATACAGAAATACAAGTCGCTGAGGAATGAAATAAATAGGAAGTGCAGGGAAGCTAAGACGAAATGGCTGCAGGAAAAATGTGAAGACATCGAAAAAGATATGATTGTCGGAAGGACAGACTCAGCATACAGGAAAGTCAAAACAACCTTTGGTGACATTAAAAGCAACGGTGGTAACATTAAGAGTGCAACGGGAATTCCACTGTTAAATGCAGAGGAGAGAGCAGATAGGTGGAAAGAATACATTGAGAGCCTCTATGAGGGTGAAGATTTGTCTGATGTGATAGATGAAGAAACAGGAGTCGATTTAGAAGAGATAGGGGATCCAGTATTAGAATCGGAATTTAAAAGAGCTTTGGAGGACTTACGGTCAAATAAGGCAGAAGGGATAGATAACATTCCATCAGAATTTCTAAAATCATTGGGGGAAGTGGCAACAAAATGACTATTCACGTTGGTGTGTAGAATATATGAGTCTGGCGGCATACCATCAGACTTTAGGAAAAGCATCATCCACACAATTCCGAAGACAGCAAGAGCTGACAAGTGCGAGAATTATCGCACAATCAGCTTAACAGCTCATGCATCGAAGCTGCTTACAAGAATAATATACAGAAGAATGAAAAAAAAATTGAGAATGCGCTAGGTGACGATCATTTTGGCTTTAGGAAAAGTAAAGGGACGAGAGAGGCAATTCTGACGTTACGGCTAATAATGGAAGCAAGGCTAAAGAAAAATCAAGACATTTTCATAGGATTTGTCGACCTGGAAAAAGCGTTCGACAATATAAAATGGTTCAAGCTGTTCGAGATGCCGGCCGAAGTGGCCATGCGGTTAAAGGCGCTGCAGTCTGGAACCGCAAGACCGCTACGGTCGCAGGTTCGAATCCTGCCTCGGGCATGGATGTTTGTGATGTCCTTAGGTTAGTTAGGTTTAACTAGTTCTAAGTTCTAGGGGACTAATGACCTCAGAAGTTGAGTCCCATAGTGCTCAGAGCCATTTGAACCATTTGTTCGAGATTCTGAAAAAAGTAGGGGTAAGCTATAGGGAGAGACGGGTCATATACAATATGTACAACAACCAAGAGGGAATAATAAGAGTGGACGATCAAGAACGAAGTGCTCGTATTAAGAAGGGTGTAAGACAAGGCTGTAGCCTTTCGCCCCTACTCTTCAATCTGTACATCGAGGAAGCAATGATGAAAATAAAAGAAAGGTTCAGGAGTGGAATAAAAATACAAGGTGAAAGGATATCAATGATACGATTCGCTGATGACATTGCTATCCTGAGTGAAAGTGAAGAAGAATTAAATGATCTGCTGAACGGAATGAACAGTCTAATGAGTACACAATATGGTTTGAGAGTAAATCGGAGAAAGACGAATGTAATGAGAAGTAGTAGAAATGAGAACAGCGAGAAACTTAACATCAGGATTGATGGTCACGAAGTCAATGAAGTTAAGGAATTCTGCTACGTAGGCAGTAAAATAACCAATGACGGACGGAGCAAGGAGGACATCAAAATCAGACGCGCTATGGCAAAAAACGCATTTCTGGCCAAGAGAAGTCTACTAATATCAAATACCGGCCTTAATTTGAGGAAGAAATTTCTGAGGATGTACGTCTGGAGTACAGCATTGTATGGTAGTGAAACATGGACTGTGGGAAATCCGGAACAGAAGGGAATCGAAGCATTTGAGATGTGGTGCTATAGACGAATGTTGAAAATTAGGTGGACTGATAAGGTAAGGAATGAGAAGGTTCTATGCAGAATCGGAGAGGAAAGGAATATGTGGAAAACACTGATAAGGAGAAGGGACAGGATGATAGGACATCTGCTAAGACATGAGGGAATGACTTCCATGGTACTAGAGGGAGCTGTAGAGGGCAAAAACTGTAGAGGAAGACAGAGATTGGAGTACGTCAAGCAAATAATTGAGGACGTAGGTTGCAAGTGCTACTCTGAGATGAAGAGGTTAGCACAGGAAAGGAATTCGTGGCGGGCCGCATCAAACCAGTCAGTAGACTGAAGACCCCCCCCTCCCCCCCAAAAAAAAGCAAAATAATATCTTCGGGCATCTAAACGGTGTTATTAGTCTTCTCTGATGGCAGTAAATAATAAAATATCGCAAAGAAGGACAGAGTCGTGTAGAAAAGGGGTGTGGCACTGTACATTAAGTGAAACAAGATAGATTTTGCATTATTCGCAATACGAAATAAAATCTGAAAACTGGAGACAATACTTCTAACATGTTAGAGAAATATCTGGTGGCAAAAAAATTTTCAACATTTTAGACCGATTTTACATAAATCCTCTCTTAAAACCCTGATCCGGGAAATGGATCGCCACAGACTTCGCGAAACATTTCTCAGAGTCTGGTGATCGGAGACCTTACACAAACACACTGTTCCCCGTAGGGAGCAAGTAGGAATATTAATCATGAAAATTTCTTACAGCAACAGAAGTGAAACCTGGGATTCAAATACCAAGGCACGAGCTGTTGTACCTAGATTAGAACGTCAAATCTCTCCAGTTGCTAATAGCTACAACACTGCTCGGTGGCATAGCAGTGAAATGAACGCTGGAAACGGATGGCATTCATATTGTTACGATGGGGTACTGGCCAAAGAACGAAGCTCACCTTGCTCCGATAGTATCATGCGCGAATGATGTGTGCGCTTAGTGTTCGCTTAGCTAAGGCATGTTTGTGCATTATCTTTGGATCCCTTATTGGAATGAAGAGACAATTTCTAAACTGCTGTCCGCTTTGGACAGTGACGCAGTTAACATGCAACAGACAACGTAAACAACATGGAATTTATGACGTCATTTGACTGGTGAAATTCTTATGAAAAAGTAAATAACACAGTTTTGATTAAGGGCATTTACTACATGGAGAGAAAACAGGTATTATAGTCAACCACATATTAATAAACGAAACACACACTGAAGCGACAAAGAAACTGGTATAGGCAAGCGTATTCAAATATGTAAACAGCCAGGATACGGCGCTGTAGTAGGTAACGCATATATAAGACAACAAGTGTTGGCGCAGTTGTTAGATCGGTTATTGCTGCTACAATGGCAGGTTATGAAGATTTAAGTGAATTTCAACGTGGTGTTATAGTCAGCACACGACAATGGGACACAGCATCTCCGACGTAGCGATGAAGTTGGGATTTCCCAGTACGATCATTTCACGAGTGTACCGTGAATATCAGGAATGCGGTTAAACATCAGAATCCGACATCGTTGCTGCCGGAAAAAATCCTGCAAGAACGGAACCAACGACGACTGAAGAGAATCGTTCAAAGTGAAAGAAGTGCAACGCTTCTGCAAATTGCTGCAGATTTCAGTACTGGGTCTTATCCAAGTATCAGCGTGCGAACCATTCAACAAAAATCATCGATATGGGCTTTCGGAGCCGAAGACCCATTCATGTACTCTTGATGACTGCATGACACAAAGCTTTACGCCTCACCTGGGCCTGTCAACACCAAAATTCACTGTTGATTACTGTAAACATATTGGCCGGTCGGACGAGTCTCGCTTCAAATTGTATGGAGCGGATGGACGTGTATGGGTATGGAGACAACCTCATGAATCCATGGACCTGCATGTCAGCAAGGGACTGTTCAAGCTGGTGGAGGCTCTGTAGTGGTGTGGGGCGTGTGCAGTTGGAGTGACATGTGGACACTTGATACGTATTGATACGACTGTGACAGGTGACACATACGTAAGCATCGTATCTGATTATCTTCATCCATTCATGTCCACTGTGCATTCCGATGGGCTTGGACAATTCCAGGAGGAAAATGCGACACCTCACACGTCCAGAATTGCTATAGAGTGGCTCCAGGAACACTCTTCTAAGTTTAAACACTTCCCCTGGCCACTAATCTCCCCAGACATGAACATTATTGAGCATCTCTGGGATGTCTTGCAACACGCTGTTTGTAAATCTCCACCCCTCGTACTCTTACGGATTTATGGACAGGCCTGCAGGATTCATGGTGTCAGTTCCCTCCAGCACTACTTCAGGCATTAGTCGAGTCCATGCCACGTCGTGTTGCTGCATTTCTGCGTGCTCGCAGGGCCCCACATGTTATTATTCAGGTGTGCCGGTTTCTTTGGCTCTTCAGTGTATCTCGGAAAGGAATCTAATCTAGTGCCGCAGAAGGAGGTCTACATCCGTAATGGAGATCACAAAACATAGTACTGCCTAAAGAAAAATATTTATTGTAAGTAAAGTGAAGCCAGTATAGGAAAGTACACATTAGTTACGAGGGTTTGTCAGTAAATGTTTCGCAAAAGCCAGAATACGGCATATCGTTTTAAATTCCGCCTCTCTAGGTGTCCAGAAGTGGCAGCACACGTCGCGTGGAAGGTCGCTTTTACACATCGCTCCGTGGCCAATGTTTGATGATATGCAGTTAGACGAAGATGACAGGTGAACTAAGAGTGAGTACCCGAATAGAATAACGTGGTCTTTGTGAGCACAGGAATTGTCCGTAGAGCACGTCAATAGAGCAATCCGGCCAGTATATGGTTAGAACTGCATTTTAAGGAAATTTATGTTCAATTGGGTACAGCAGTTCAGCAACGGACAAGGAAATGTCGCAAACAAGGAGCGTCCTGGCCGCCCTGATTAACCAGTGACGGCACATTGTTTTCACGTCTAGCGGTATTTCGCTATCACCAAGAGACATCGGTCTTGTGGCTTGCAGCAAATTTAGGAACCAAATAGACTTGTGTTCCGAGACGTCGCACGTTAGATGCGAATGCTGCCACACGAATTCTATACTACACACTTTTAACGCGCTGTCGAACGATGGGGTAATTGTTTAAGTTTATAGGGGTAGTATGTTGAAAAGGAAAATAAATTTCAAGTCGGTACACGCGGCTCCGATGCGTTTATCAAAGTTTGCGACTTAATGACTCACCCTAAAACAGATCAAGTGGAGACCGAGTTTTTTTTTCTTTATTGATTTTCAATTCCCCCCGAAGGAGGCGGGCTGGCAGCAGCTTACTACGCTGCTCTAAAGCCTACAGACTTTCTTTAAATAAAGGAAGAAGAAAGAAACAAGGTAAAACAGGCGATAAAATGGTGATTTAAAGTGTAAAATGGCGTAAAAATGCGGAAAGTTAAAACAGAAAGCAAAAGGGGTTGGCAATGTAAATAAAATACACAGGAATCAGACAAGTAACATAGTAGACACACAATTAAAAAGCACGGCGACAGTCTGGTTTCTGTTCGCAAGAGATAAAAGGCACACCCAGCGACAGTATGATGGCCGTTCGCAACAAGTCCCAAAAAATACAACACGGAACACTCACTGTAAAACACGCACTGTAGAACACTCACTGGAGAACACTGCACGAAAGTGGCAGCACAAAGATGACACTCCCGAGCCAAAGGCAGATTGGGGGGGGGGGGTCCTGCAGGAGGGGGAAAAACAAGGAGGGAGGAGAGGAAAAAAACGAAAAGGGGGGGACCAAGGAGGGAGAGGACTAATAAAGGGGGAGAAGGGCAGACGCGAGAGGGAATAAGAGGAGGGAAATGTAAAAGGATGCGGGGGAGAGAAGGGGGCAAAGAGAGGGGAGGTGGGGAAGAAAGAGGATAGAAGGGGGGGGAGAGGGAGCCCGGGAAAAGGACAGAGGAAAGGAGGGGGTGTGAGGATCAGAGTTGATAGGAGGGATAAATGGAGGGAGAGAGGGCATCATCCTGGAGGGGGAGTTGATGGAAGCCACCTCGGGAAAGGAGATGTAGGGTGTAGAGATGGAGGGTAGGGGGGACACAACGGTGAAGACGTGGCAGGGGGTGGGGATCGGAGAGGAGAGGAGCAACCAGGGGGTGAGGGGGTTCAAGACGGCGGGAGGTTTAGAGGATGCGGATATGTTCGAGGAATAGGAGCAGATGGGGGGAAGGAATGAGATCATAGAGGATCCGCGTGGGGGACGGGAGGCGGAGTGCATAACGCTCAAGGATCTGGAGGGACTTAAAGAATTTGGGGGGCAGATATCCAGGCAGGACTGGCATAACAGAGGATGGGACGGATTAAGGATTTGTAGGTGTGGAGGATGGTAGAGGGGTGCAACCCCCAAGTCCGGCCGGAGAGGAGTTTGAGAAGTCGGAGGCGGTTGTGGGCTTTGGATTGGATGCAGCGGAGATGAGGGATCCAGGTGAGGTGACGGTCAATGGTGAGGCCAAGGTAGGTGAGGGTGGGGGTGAGGCGGACAGGACGGGCGCAGACAGTAAAGGAGAAATCCAGGAGCCGGAAGGAGCGAGTGGTACGACCTACGATGATTGCCTGGGTCTTGGAAGGGTTGAGTTTCAGGAGCCACTGGTTACACCATGCAGCAAAAAGGTCAAGGTGATTCCGGAGAAGGCGTTGGGACCGTTGGAGGGTAGGAGCGAGGGCGAGGAATGCGGTGTCATCAGCATATTGCAAGAGGTGTACTGGAGGGGGGGTGGGTTGGGGCATATCTGCCGTGTACAGGAGGTAGAGGAGAGGGGAGAGGACAGAGCCCTGGGGCACACCTGCAGAGGGGTAGAAGGTGTAGGAAGTGGAATTATGGATGGTAACATAGGAGGGGCGGTGGGAGAGGAAGGAGGCCACCAGACGGATGTAGTTGATAGGAAGGGCGTAGGTTTGGAGTTAAAACAGGAGACCGGGATGCCAGACACGGTCGTAGGCCTTTTCGAGGTCAAGGGAGACAAAAATGGCGGAGCGACGGGAGTTAAGCTGGAGGGAGAGGAGATGAGTGAGGCGGAGGAGTTGGTCATCAGCAGAGAAGGAAGGTCGAAAGCCACATTGGGTGTTTGGGAGGAGGTGGTGTTGGCGGAGGTGGTGATGGACGCGCCGGGAAAGGATGGATTCCAAGAGCTTGCTGAACACCGATGTGAGACAGATAGGACGATAGGAAGAGGCATCAGATGGAGGCTTGTTGGGTTTGGAGAACATCAGGATATAGGAGGTTTTCCACAGGTCGGGACAGAAGCCAGTGGCAAGGATGACATTGTAGAGGGTGGCAAGGATTGAAAGGAACGAGGGAGGGCAGTGTTTGAGGTGGTGGTAGGTAACGCAGTCGTGGCCGGGAGCAGTGTTGCGTTTGGTGCGGAGTGTGAGGCTGATGTCCTGGGTAGTGATGGGAGTGGTAAGTGCAGAAGGTGGGGTGTGGCCCAAGTACTGGAAGCTAGGAGCAAGGGGAGGAACAGAGGTATTCGTACGGTTGGAGACCGAGATACGCAGTGGGAATATACGTATGAATCAGGAGTAAATTGAAATGATTATGACAAAAACAACTCAACAGAAACAGAAACTAAAAAGAAAACGTAATATAGGGAAACGAAGCTGCACATAGGATAGCAAAATATAGAGAGTGATTTTAATGATAGTTAAGCTTTCAAACCGCTGTGGAAATAACACCACTGGTCAGAATGACGTCAAATTGCAAAGGAATAGTGTCGGAGAAGGGAGAAAACGTATGGGAGAAGAATAATAAATAGTTACAAAATGTAGCAGTAGATGGCTCTGAAAGCATCATCATTTATTAGTGGTCGACTACAAACGGCAAACGAGTCATATAACAATGCCTAAGGTGTACGTTTGACGTTAAACAAACTATACTACTCAGTGTGCATAGGTTACAGGTGTGATACTGTTAGTTACGTAGGCCCATCCACCATGCCAAGGTAATATCACATCGGATGGGAAAAATCGGTTTTTAATTTTCCTGAGGCCAAAAGCCGCATAAAAAGCATTAATCAAAATCAAATCGGATTATTAAGTTCCATGTAACTGGCGCAAAACATATCCAATATGCCGTATACCATTTTCTGCAACGAAATCGAGAAACAGCATGTTCCACAACTCATCGAAGTGTTTCCGGAGTCACGTTCAGAATGTGTTGCGCAATGCGTGCCTTTCAGGTAGCTCCACAGCCAGAAGTCACACAGATTAATATCAGGTGATCGGGACGGCCAGGCTGTAGGGAAATGGCGGCTCATAATTCTAGCATTTCGGAAATGGCGCTTCAGCAGCTGCTTAACTGGATTTTCAATGTACGGAGTTGCGTGATCTTGCATAAAAATGATCCCACCCTCACATCCACGCTGTTGGAGAGCTGGAATGACGTGGTTTCGCAAAAGACACTCGTACAGCTTACCAGTGACGGTACAGGTAACAGGACCGGAAGCACCTGCCTCTTCGAAAAAAATATGGTCCTATGATCAATGATGCCGTAAACCCGCACCAAACAGTGACCTTTTCAGGATGAAGTGGTACTTGTTGATTTGCATGTGGATTTTCCGTTGCCCATATTCGACAATTCTGTATATTGACATATCCTGTCAGATGGGAAGGGGGCTTCGTCTGTCCACAAAATCTTCCACGGCCAATCATTGTCCACTTCCATGCGAGCAAGAAATTCTAAGGCAAATGTCTCTTTTGCTGGTAGTTCAACAGGAATAGACAGCAAAGAAGGATGTTTCGTAGGATTTTACGTAACGTGCTCACTTGTATGTCCAATGTTCTGACAATTCTCCGTGAACTACACGTTTGCCCATCACCACTCGTCTCCTGCATTGCTGTGGGCACTGCTTCCTCTGACGTCGAATAAATGCGTTTCCTCCCTCTACCAGCTTGCACACCAAAAGAACACGTATTTTCGAATTTCCGAATCATTTTCTCCAGACCAACAGCAGTCACCGGACCAAAGACTTTTCTTCAAACCCTTCAGTGTCCGGAACTTCTGCAGAGCGACGTCATCATTCTTGTAATACAGCTTTAGAAGCAGAGCACGATCCTGCGTCGAGACAGTAATGGCGTACGTCGCAGACCCGAAAGGAGGAAAAGCCGTGTACCAAAATGGTTCAAATGGCTCTGAGCACTATGGGACTTAACTGCTGAGGTCATCAGTCCCCTCGAACTACTTAATCCTAACTCACCTAAGGACATCACACACACCCATGCCCGAGGCAAGATTCGAACCAGCGACCGTAGCGGTCGCGCGGTTCCAGACTGTAGCGCCTAGAACCTCTCGGCCACCCCAGCCGGAGCAAAAGCCGTGTACCCGTCGTATTTGTACCAACTTCAATGGGTTGCGCGCATGACAGGTGTTTTCATTTACGTATTCCGACACATACAGCGCCATCTATTGATCAATTTTCACACTATTTTTTTCTTCTGCCGTACGTTTTCCCTTATCCGATTATATTCCGTTGCAATTAGACGTCGTTCTGACCAGTGGTGTTATTTCTAAGGCGTTTACAAAGTTTAATTATAATCACCCCTTATTTTAGCCATGTAGCTGAGTTGGAGATTTCGATACTTGAGTTCATTTACAATGCGAATCTTACAACACATTTCTCACAAATCCCGTAACCAGTTGTTATATTCCAAGAAAGCAGGTCGGTGGTGGTAGGGTAAACTATCATAGTCGGCTTGATATTCAATTAAAAGAAACTGAAATGCGTCTGAGCAGGACAGCTCAAATTCACCTTGAATAAACGCTATTATACAAATAAGAATTACAATTGTAGGACATGCAGTACTTACCAATGGCAGATGAGCGTTTTCCCATAGCATCACATGTAAAAAATCAAGCCTAACTGTAAAGCTTGCACAATCTGACGAAAATAGCAACACCTGGGAACAGTCGACGCTTCTTTCGTGATGTATCATGCGAATATCTACGTAATTTCAAGTAATTGCTACTATATACAGAGACAGCGATTAGTATTTCCAGGTCCCGGCGGGTGTTCGAGTCCTCACTCGGGCATGGGTGTGTGTGTGTGTGTGTGTGTGTGTGTGTGTGTGTGTGTGTGTGTGTGTGTGTGTGTTTGTCCTTAGGATAATTTAGGTTAAGTAGTGTGTAGGCTTAGGGACTGATGATCTTAGCAGTTAAGTCCATAAGATTTCACACACACACACACAGTATTTCCAGTGCTGTTTTGCAAGAAGTTAGCGAACAGTGTTTCACTACTTAATCAGTAAACAACGCTTACGAAGTGCATACGTATGTAAAGAAATGTGGCTTGTGTATATGCCCTCTGCACAAGTATGACTTTACTCCGTTCCATCACAAATCTGTTTCTATTTGATTTAAATTTCGTACAAGCAACTGCGCGCCGTGTATTATCTGAACTGCCTACTGATCAGTAGAACCTGCTCTCTTTATTAAGTTGCGAGTACGTAGCTGGACATGTAAATAAAGAGTAGAGAACATTGGTTAAATGCTTTAGTGAATAATGTAATATTGTAGAATCTTGACTTTCGTGTTCTACAAAGCAACACGCAATGGTAAGCAATTCGTTGAAATCTAAGAAGAAACAACACAAAATATTATTTGCATGTTATCTACCAACTGGCCTCAACAAAATTACTTATGAATGAAGCCTATGCCATTTTATCACGATGTAGTATTTTGTGATTTATTGAGAATAAAATCTATTAAGAATTACTCTCAATACTGATATTATAAACTAAAACCATAAGCAAATACCGCATAGGAATCCGCAGTCAATATATCTTAGGCGAAAGTCACGTTACGTAACTATACATTTCAGTAGTTAAATATAAAAGCCAATAATCACGTATCACTCAGAGCTAACTGATTCACAGGAAACCTACCACTTAAGTAATTTTGTTTACTTACGATATACATATAATTCATAATGATGCTGCTTCTCCTCAGACTGCGAATGAATGCCAACCATTTCAATCCAAAGAATTAATTACACTGAGTCAACGATGCGGTTTTTCTCGACAGCATTTCGCCCTGTTTCTTTTTTCACTATAAAATATGTTATTTATTTTCTGCTTCGTATTTTTCTTGCTATTTAATGTAAATTACTCCGTTAAATATCCATCACCAGTACTGATAATATTTCCTTCACTAGCTATTTTCATTTAGACATAAAATGTTATCATCACTATCTAATATACCGGCCGGGACACTCCGTCTCGCTTTTGTTACCCGCTGCGACAGCAGCTTGCCATGCTGTAAGCGAGTCAGACTTCTGAGTACGATATCAGATGATTGGGAATCCTATGATTTATATTGACATGTAACATAGTTTTTACACAACTGTGTATCGTGCCATAAAAATCGACAATAGCAAAGAAACGGTATGAAACTGTCGATTATCGGACTGTTTCTTTACGGTTCTCTTGTAACGTATGAATACTTGTTGAAGAATGTCATTCTCCTTTAATAACAAAAAATTGCCAGTAAACACCGGAAGAGCTGACATTTTACAGAAAAACGTCACAGACCTACCCAACAACGCAAAGTTTTGTTTCCTACACTTCCTGCCAAATCTATGAATGTGGAACGTAGTAAACGATATGAAACGTAATGTCCACATTATTTTACGCTCCAAATAAGTCACCGTACATGTAGTATAAATGTAGAAGTAGATGTAGATGTAGCTGACGGAAAAAAACGTCGAAATAAGTGTCCAAGGAATAGAAAAGCAACTGGAATCACTCAACAGAGGAAAGTCCACTGGACCTGACGGGATACCAATTCGATTCTACACAGAGTACGCGAAAGAACTTGCCCCCCTTCTAACAGCCGTGTACCGCAAGTCTCTAGAGGAACGGAGGGTTCCAAATGATTGGAAAAGAGCACAGGTAGTCCCAGTCTTCAAGAAGGGTCGTCGAGCAGATGCACAAAACTATAGACCTATATCTCTGACGTCGATCTGTTGTAGAATTTTAGAACATGTTTTTTGCTCGAGTACATGTCGTTTTTGGAAATCCAGAATCTACTATGTAGGAATCAACATGGATTCCGGAAACAGCGATCGTGTGAGACCGAACTCGCTTTATTTGTTCATGAGACCCAGAAAATATTAGATACAGGCTCCCAGGTAGATGCTATTTTTCTTGACTTCCGGAAGGCGTTCGATACAGTTCCGCACTGTCGCCTGATAAACAAAGTAAGAGCCTACGGAATATCAGACCAGCTGTGTGGCTGGATTGAAGAGTTTTTAGCAAACAGAACACAGCATGTAGTTATCAATGGAGAGACGTCTACAGACGTTAAAGTAACCTCTGGCGTGCCACAGGGGAGTGTTATGGGACCATAGCTTTTCACAATATATATAAATGACCTAGTAGATAGTGTCGGAAGTTTCATACGGCTTTTCGCGGATGATGCTGTAGTATACAGAGAAGTTGCAGCATTAGAAAATTGTAGCGAAATGCAGGAAGATCTGCAGCGGATAGGCACTTGGTGCAGGGAGTGGCAACTGTCCCTTAACATAGACAAATGTAATGTATTGCGAATACATAGAAAGAAGGATCCTTTATTGTATGATTATATGATAGCGGAACAAACACTGGTAGCAGTTACTTCTGTAAAATATCTGGGAGTATGCGTGCGGAACGATTTGAAGTGGAATGATCATATAAAATTAATTGTTGGCAAGGCGGGTACCAGGTTGAGATTCATTGGGAGAGTGCTTAGAAAATGTAGTCCATCAACAAAGGAGGTGGCTTACAAAACACTCGTTCGACCTATACTTGAGTATTGCTCATCAGTGTGGGATCCGTACCAGATCGGGTTGACGGAGGAGATAGAGAAGATCCAAAGAAGAGCGGCGCGTTTCGTCACAGGGTTATTTGGTAACCGTGATAGCGTTACGGAGATGTTTAATAAACTCAAGTGGCAGACTCTGCAAGAGAGGCGCTCTGCATCGCAGTGTAGCTTGCTCGCCAGGTTTCGAGAGGGTGCGTTTCTGGATGAGGTATCGAATATATTGCTTCCCCCTACTTATACCTCCCGTGGAGATCACGAATGTAAAATTAGAGAGATTAGAGCGCGCATGGAGGCTTTCAGACAGTCGTTCTTCCCGCGAACCATACGCGACTGGAACAGGAAAGGGAGGTAATGACAGTGGCACGTAAAGTGCCCTCCGCCACACACCGTTGGGTGGCTTGCGGAGTATAAATGTAGATGTAGATGTAGCTGACGGAAAAAAACGTCGAATAGCAATAAAACTGTTCTGCAGCAGGGAAGAAACCAATCCCACAATTATTGATTCACGCCCGCATCTCGTGGTCGTGCGGTAGCGTTCTCGCTTCCCACGCCCGGGTTCCCGGGTTCGATTCCCGGCGGGGTCAGGGATTTTCTCTGCCTCGTGATGGCTGGGTGTTGTGTGCTGTCCTTAGGTTAGTTAGGTTTAAGTAGTTCTAAGTTCTAGGGGACTTATGACCACAGCAGTTGAGTCCCATAGTGCTCAGAGCCATTTGAATTATTGATTCAAATGGCTCTGAGCACTATGGGACTTAACATCTGAGGTCATCAGTCCCCTAGAACTCAGAACTACTTAAACCTAACTAACCTAAAGACATCACACACATCCATGCCCGAGGCAGGATTCGAACCTGCGACCATAGCGGTCTCGCGGTTCCAGACTGACGCGCCTAGAACCGCTTGGCCACACCGGCCGGCCCACAATTATTGCCACATATGAGCCACAAATGGCAAGAATCTTCAACATATTCGCGTTTGAAGCAAAAGTAATTACTTTTACAAAAATATTCGTATATCAGAAAGTCGAATGAAGTGCAAGAACGGGCGAATCATTAGAGTCCATAATTTTTTTTTACGTAGTGGCTGTCGCAGTAAGAACAGACAGCAACAGAAATATATGCTTGTTGGGTATGAAATACGTATTTATATTTTCTTGTTGTCAGCGAAGCAGGCTGCAATTATTCAAATTATTCACAAATTCAAAGGCATTTCTTCATAAACAAGTTGTAGCTTATGTCATTAAATCAGTGAAATTCAGCTGTTTTTAGATTCATTTCACAATAAGTCATGTCCTTTGGTAATTAAGTAATGCATGGAACGCAAAAATATAACAATTATTTCGTTACTTAATCATAAAAACATAAAACATACGTTATCCTTCGACACATGTGACTATCTGCTTTCTCGCCGCTTGGAAACGCTAGTGTCGCTCCAGCTGTCAAACGATAAAAGCTTTCACACCAGAGGGTGTCGTGACTGTATTTATTAGACTGTTGTATCATCAAGTCAGCGTAATGATAAATTAGTGTATCTCTGAAACTGTTTCTGTCTCTCTAGCAATCAACAACAAATCAATAATGTATCTGTATTGAAATTACTTTGTTTCAAAATTTTTACAAGTGTCTTCCCTTTAAATTATTTTCTATAACTCTAAATAGTAGTACCGAATTCTTTTTTTATTATGACGTACCGGGACTTCATTTTCATTTTGTCAATACATCAGAAATTGACGGTAGTGTATTTCTATTCCCAAATATACCGATTTAAAATTTTATAAAAGCACAAACAAAAATCCTACGTGGCAGCATCACATTCGGCCCTGAAGTTACACGATTCAAACAAAGTTGAAGCTTTTTCAGGTGTTGGCAAATATCGACCCACTATTTGTTACCTAATTTAACAGTTACTCGCCTCTTCACTTCTCTAAGTAATACTGTAACTGTGATGTGCTTGCATAAATGGTTCCAATATTCCTCTGTTTATAGTTATGGGAAGGTCTTGGCAAGTTACAGGCGATTAACACTGCACGACCAATGTAAAACTTTGTTCCGTAGCGGTCGCGCGGTTCCAGACTGAAGCGCCTAGAACCGCTCGGTCACATCGGCCGGCCCAACTGAGTCACTATCGCTCAATGCAACTACCATTCAACACACCAAATGCGCAACAAACTATTCTCTTGGGGTGCACAAACATCCAGATTCTCTCTGAGTGCGCTAACCAAGTATACAAAATTACAGCAATATCCAGTCACCTCTGAGTTGCTGAACAGGAACCCTAACTAGAAAATACGGAACAATCTACATCAGTATTTGGTCATAAATCCAATCACATACCAAAACTTAAAACTTGGTATCAGAACAGTCTTCGTCGGGAAATGTTTAAGTCATCCAACAAATATATGAAAACCACTTTTTGCCATTACATAGCCAAATCTCCATAACTAGTCATTCAATGGTGCTTAATGAGAATCACTAAACGCTAATTCACTGGTGTAAACTAGCGGAGTTACATCAGTCAGTAATCTCGAGCCAGCAAATGCTCGGGCCTTTAATTACTGAAACTATCGTACCACTGTAAGCTCCACTGCCTCGCGGAGACTATCCCCGCTACAGCTTCTTGTGACTGTCAGCACGTCACTTACATTGAGAAAGCCCCTGTATGAACTTAACTGTTCCGCTCGATTTCTCCTCACAACTTCCTCGGCAACTAACTCTGGATCACTCCTCTGGACATCTGCTCTTTACAGCTCCCTATTAGGTCGTGTTAAACTATTTTCGAACGTTTCACCCAAACAAACATACAGTGATACCATCACTTTTAATAATTAAGTCATTATTTCAGACAACCATCGACTCTTCTTCTCGGACGGGCTGCTACTGTTGTCGAATCTTTGCCACTTGAATGGTACTGCCGTCCGCCAGCGATGTACGAGGGCAGTTCAATAAGTAATGCAACACATTTTTTTTCTGAAACAGGGTTTTTTTTATTCAGCATTGAAATACACCAGGTTATTCCCCAATCTTTTAGCTACACAACACTATTTTTCAACGTAATCTCCATTCAATGCTACGGCCTTACGCCACCTTGAAATGAGGGCCTGTATGCCTGCACGGTACCATTACACTGGTCGATGTCGGAGCCAACGTCGTACTGCATCAATAACTTCTTCATCATCCGCGTAGTGCCTCCCACGGATTGCGTCCTTCATTGGGCCAAACATATGGAAATTCGACGGTGCGAGATCGGGGCTGTAGGGTGCATGAGGAAGAACAGTCCACTGAAGTTTTGTGAGCTCCTCTCGGGTGCGAAGACTTGTGTGAGGCCTTGCGTTGTCATGAAGAAGGAGAAGTTCGTTCAGATTTTTGTGCCTACGAACACGCTGAAGTCGTTTCTTCAATTTCTGAAGAGTAGCACAATACACTTCAGAGTTGATCGTTTGACCATGGGGAAGGACATCGAACAGAATAACCCCTTCAGCGTCCCAGAAGACTGTAACCATGACTTTACCGGCTGAGGGTATGGCTTTAAACTTTTTCTTGGTAGGGGAGTGGGTGTGGCGCCACTCCATTGATTGCCGTTTTGTTTCAGGTTCGAAGTGATGAACCCATGTTTCATCGCCTGTAACAATCTTTGACAAGAAATTGTCACCCTCAGCCACATGACGAGCAAGCAATTCCGCACAGATGGTTCTCCTTTGCTCTTTATGGTGTTCGGTTAGACAACGAGGGACCCAGCGGGAACAAACCTTTGAATATCCCAACTGGTGAACAATTGTGACAGCACTACCAACAGAGATGTCAAGTTGAGCACTGAGTTGTTTGATGGTGATCCGTCGATCATCTCGAACGAGTGTGTTCGCACGCTCCGCCATTGCAGGAGTCACAGCTGTGCACGGCCGGCCCGCACGCGGGAGATCAGACAGTCTTGCTTGACCTTGCGGCGATGATGACACACGCTTTGCCCAACGACTCACCGTGCTTTTGTCCACTGCCAGATCACCGTAGACATTCTGCAAGCGCCTATGAATATCTGAGATGCCCTGGTTTTCCGCCGAAAGAAACTCGATCACTGCCCGTTGTTTGCAACGCACATACGTTACAGACGCCATTTTAACAGCTCCATACAGGGCTGCCACCTGTCGGAAGTCAATGAAACTATACGAGACGAAGCGGGAATGTTTGAAAATATTCCACAAGAAATTTCCGGTTTTTTCAACCAAAATTGGCCGAGAAAAAAAATGTGTTGCATTACTTATTGAACTGCCCTCGTAATTACGATCTTTAGCGCTCAAAGCGTGAATACAGTATTTTATTTTTGCATTGGTATCCTACATCATATTGAATATAGACACATTTAATAAACATTACAATAAATGACGATGGCTATTCAACCCATATCTTCGTCAATTTCCGCTACTGCAGTAATAAGTTAAGAGGAAAAAATGGCTCTGAGCACTATGGGACTCAACTGCTGAGGTTATTAGTCCCCTAGAACTTAGAACTAGTTAAACCTAACTAACCTAAGGACATCACAAACATCCATGCCCGAGGCAGGATTCGAACCTGCGACCGTAGCGAGTTAAGAGGAAAACACTACCCAGTCGACAATAAAATTAAGAGATCATCTTGTGAACCGTCACAAGCTCCCAAACACTATAAAACGGAACAGAGATCTGTAAGGAAACAGTAGGCAAGGAATTCCATTTTCATAAATATTTTCGAAACAAGATAACGAGATAACGTGCTCTCAATGTCAAAGCCGAATAGTCAGTTCATTCCAAAATAGAGTCCTTTCAAGAAGTTTTTCTTCTGCTTCCCTTACCTCTAATAACGCACTATGTACCTGTGAAGATTAATAGCTAAGAAGAAAATTCATAGTCTCATAAAGCATTAATGTTCAACCATGGATATGTGATGGTGAGCAACAGAATCTGAGACTAGAATTGGAAGGAGAATCGGCATTGGCCGTATTTTTTGTTTTTTTTTTGTTTTATTATCCGAAAAATCGATTTTCGGTCACTTAGTGACCAGCCTCAGTGCTACAAGTTAAAAATTTCACATAACAATCACAGAGTATAAAACAGAAAATCACAACTAAACTGCGTATGAACATAACAGTTGGTAGGAACATACCTGTAATGTACAATTAAAATTGGTAGGCACTGATATCAACAAGCTCGGAGTGATCACATAAACTGAGGCCGCTGTTTACATGCACTTGTTCAGCAGACCTCGGTGTGACAGGGCTTGGAACGCCATCTATGTGACATGTGTCACGTGAAGACTTAATACTACTGGTTTTGCAAGATATTAACACAAAATGACTCTTGTGCATTTGTGAATCATGAAGTAATTCAAATTTAAAATGAACGTAAAACACATAGCAGACGAAGGGGGAAGGAAACATCTAAAATACATTGGCGTATTGATTTTAAAAAACCAACTTACAAAACATAAATCAGATCGATAATAAGTTGTCAGAGTGCAGGACAAGTAAAAGAGAAAAAGACAAGGAAAAAGAATAATGTATGAAAAACATGAAATGAGGTGTAACACAGTTGTTTAGAAAACATAATACCCACCATCTGGCGTGGGAAGTTAGAAGTACAAAGTTCGTGATTTACGTAAAATGTTATGTTAAGACTAAGGTGTCAAATATATAAAAATAGTAATAGTACGAAAATGCCATTATGTAATAATTAAAATGCCGTGAAACACAATATTCATTACAAAAAAGTTTGTAGGTGTGGATAAACAATTTTGTTATCATATTTAACCGATATGATGATGTACCTCTCTTTTTTCCCTTTGGACAAGCTAGCATTATTATAATAATGGTTATACGCTTCCGCATAAGCATTGGGTCAGAATCCCATACATACATACATGACATCAAATATACACGGTTGCTTAATGTAAAACATAGCACCCACCGTTTGGCGTGGGAAGTTAGAAGTATATCGTTCTTGATTTACGTAAAATAAAAGTCGTCAATCAATAGAATCTGAGACTGTTATTTTTATAGACATATGCTGAAAATTGAGAGAATAAGAAACGAACTAATGGAAACAAAGTTTGCATCTGTGTTCAAGAACGACAACGGACATCCCTTGGCACCTGCAGACAAATACAGATAAAACAGAATTTCCGTGACTCACTTGTTTACTGTAATATTACGCATTTCGATGGTTCACGCCATCATTTTCAATCGTATCATGTACAGTTAAGTCCACGTACAAAAAACATAATTTTATAGCAGCTTATTGTTTCTACTTTACACGCAAGTTCATGTTAGTTTTACACGTTTATGTTTTTCCTGTAGTAATGCTGTAATGCTGTTTCTGAAAAATAAACATTTTTATCGCCAGAAAAAGACAAAAATGACCTGTCTCTTACTTGCCCAGCAGTTGTCAAAATGGCCTGCAGAAATTTTTCCACGAGGGAGTAAAATTCTGCATTTGCTTTTTCTTTATATATCCGATTCGATGAGTTTGAAAAAATTTAGTGTCCCAAGAACTGCATAAGATTTATTGCACCTCAAACGACTGATCGTCAACCGGTTAGTATTTCTAAGAAAGACTACTTTGACACCCGAGCGATAAAGTATTCAAGTGTTATGCAAAGTATGTCTTCTTACTATATTAGTATGAATGTAAGTGCCACCTTTTTGACTCAACAATCTAAAATTTCATCCTCGCATGATTGAATCTAATTTACCAAGGGAGCTATGAAATAAAGCTACAAAATATTTAAAAAATCGTTTATAGTGCCACAGTGCCGTATGAAACTAAGATTAAAATCTGAAACGGAGAAGAGTGAGACCGAGTTAGAGAATCCCGTTGCATATCAACAAAATTAGCCAACGTTAATACTCCTTGAAGTGGACTGGCACTGACAGTCTGCGACCTTTGAAGAAAGGAGTAGTAGGTGTGATAACATGTCTGATCACATTGAACTTATTTAATTACTTTCGTGCTTTCATTTTTTTTAGACTGCCCGGAATTATTGAAATTGAACAAAATTTATGTAGAAGACTACTTTTTGTGGCTTGGTGGCCTGTAACTGACGGGCTGAACGTAATAAATTTTGCAAAACCACACCAAAATTGAACAGCCTAGAACTGAGTCATGTTAATCCTCGTCTCTCCGCTTTGTCACACTGTGGAGCGTCAGGCCAACTGGACGGCAGAATTCATAGTTTGACGGCAAGTGGTGACATGTCACACGCCGTTCAGTTGAGAAGGTGCCGGTTCCTGGAGAGGATGTCTTTCCGAATTTGATATTTTACACTGTTTTTTTCTCTTCTAGTGCCTAAAAATGGGTTCACAGCTTGGACTGAAGCATTTGAACTCTTAAATTAAGTACAAACGTCTTTGATCGTCAGTCTACTGCAGTAGCTCTGCCGTGTGAAGGTGAATTGGAGTCTGAAAGCCACCACGAGTCTTCTCTGCAAACAGACAAGCGGTAGACTATTAGCGAGGTTTCGCTTAGCAACAAAGGGAGGAGCGTTCCTGAAGAAGCTGCGGACTGATGATGGGCACGTGTATACTGCTGCCACATTTATGTTGTGCACATCAAGATTTTGGACCAATCCCTTCCAGCTCCTCGGTAAAGGCTGTACAAGAAAGAGGCAAAGAAAAGATTGAGGATACTACTTCCGCACTGTCTTGTGAAGGTTCGTATCCATCGTAACTGCAGAATAGTGCATAAATGCAACCACGCTAAGGAAGCGGCAAAATTTCTCGTGTACGTCATTAAAACAAAAAAATCTCCCAAGACAGGTTGTCTTTGGTTGAAGCCACAGTAACAGTGATTTTCAAATGTTCTCCTCGTCAACCGGGCTGAATACATGAGGACATTTCAAAATCATCATAAAACGCGAAATCCTAAACTCGCGCCTTCAAAAGATTTTCTAGTTTATATTATGTGTTGTGTAGGGGTCTTGACAAATGGCGTTCCCGACGCTTTTTCTTTCGTAATTCAACCAATATTTTTTGAATAATTGAAGAATGAAATGTATGTTTCAAGGCTAGATTCTCGGCACTACTTCTTTATCTATAGAATGTTGAGTATAGCATCGGTACACGAATACCCTTAATGGAACCTTTGTTTAATTTTTGTCGATATTATTAGTAGCGTTAATTCTCACGATAAGGAAGCCCTTAAAACACAATCAATTTTCATGGCATTTTTCCTGTCTCCTTCTTTTTTCTTCCCAAACACTTTTCATATAGGGTGACAATTATTGAGCTATATGGAATAAAATCCCTCGTGAATTCCTATCTGTGGATGTATCTCAGGTTCTAGCCGATTTGACAGGGCTTTGGATATAATCTCGTATGTCGCAGGTGGTAATGAAAATCCTCCGTAGTTATTAGGATCTGTTTTGTCTCATTCCTTGTGGACGGGGTGTATTAAGGCTGACTTCTATTTTTTTGGTACTGTTCTTGTTTCTCAGATGTTGTACATGATTCTGTATTTTTTGGTGTAATGTTTTCGTGGTCTAAATTCCAGATTTCCGAAATCATTCTGTCTTTTCCAGCTGTTCTGTTTTTTTTCAATGATTTTATAATTTCCGCAGTCTCCTCATGTGCTGGAAATTTGGAATCCAATGCAGGTTCTGGCCTCTCGAACTGTAGCCTTTGTATCGGTTTATCGCATTTAGATGTGCGTCAAGTATTTCGCCAGTATGTCACAGACTTTATTGGATTTGTCTCCAGTTTTCCGTCTTGTCTTTTGAAGTATAACCTCAGTAGTTGATAGTCTGTCATATTTTCTCTGAATGTAATGTAAAAATTTCGTGTGTTGTTTCTGTTGAAATCCTCTTCTGCCTCATTCAACCTACTGTTTTCCTAACCTCTTTCTTCTCTATGGATTATTTTCGAAGTGGTCTTCGGTGTCCTGTTGGATTCTTCCCATTTTTTGGATGTTCTATGACTGTTAAATTTTTTCCAGGCTTTTATTCTGCCTCCTATGGCTCTGTCGCATGTAATGTTTCGTCAAATCTCTTTTATTTTATTCGGTGGTTGCCCCAATTTTATCAGTTCCTTCATTTTGAAAGTGGTTCTGTCCATTTGTTACTGTCGATTTTCTTATTTTCCGTTATTTTTTCTTGTTTCGTTGTAGGTACTCCGTGTCTGTTCGGTATGTTCTGTTGGTTCACTTGATTTGCCTGTAGGGTACAAATTTCACTTTGATTTGGAGTAGGTGATAATCAGATTCTAAAAATCCTTTCCTTGTGCTCACATTCGTAACGTTTTTGGCGTTTTTCCTTGATATCGCTATTTGGTCGGTCTGAATTTCTGCTAGAGTTTTGTTGGGAGATTTACAAGTTCGTAGTTTCTTGTTTGGTTTCCGGAATTGCGTCGATATGATTTTGAGGTTGCAATTCCTGTAAAAATTTATCAGGTTCTCCATATTTGTTTGTCCTCTTGTGGGCCGTATGTTTTTCTGTTGCGTCTTTGAATTTTCTTTCCCTGCCTAATTGGGCATCAAAATCTTGTGGCAAAGCTTTTACGTGCTTCATGGAGATTTTGTTAGTGATTTCTTCCAGAAATCTTGTATCATCTGTGGGTTTTTCTTGTAATAGTTATTTCTGGGGGCAAGCGCACTGTATATCGTTGTTGATAGATATTATGATAAAAGTGATATCCTATTGTTTCGTCCATAAAGCAGGGTATCATGAGAACTCCGATTGATAGTTACATTTCGTTGTTATCTGAAATTGTTAAATACGGAGGCGAGAGATCTGTTTCATCAAAATGTATGTATTATGATCCTAGGTCAAGACAGCAAAAATTTCTTCACTGATAACTAGTTCCAGCTCATTGACGTTCTTCAGATTTAAAGTACGGAAAATTGCATGTAAGAGGTGAATGATAACAACATGCATTTAATAATCCAACTTCCACTATACGATAGATAGCAGTATAACATTATTATTTGTCCAGTGTGTATTAGCCACCAGGCATCACACATCGTCAGAATTTGTAGAGCTGAATCGCTCTTAATAAACTAAAATATCCTCTGGGCATACACGCTGGAAAATATATTTGATCGTCAGAAAAATGACATACAAAAGTATATTTGGTAACTGATATCAAACTATTAACTAAAGAAAAAGATTGCCTATGGTTGCATACAATTTTTACGTCGTTGGCCATTTATCACATATAGATGGCTGATACACACTAAACAAAAATATTATTTCATATTGGTATCTGTTGTATAATGAAAGTTCGATTTTTTTTATTATACAAATTTGGCCGTTAAAGACCGTGAAAACAGTTATTTCTTGCGATTCTGGGAAGTCTTCTTTCTCTCAGTCCACACTTCTTTCATTCTTGCGCTGAAGGCGGCTTTTCTCTCTTCAGACCATTTAGTTCCACAAGTCTTCTTAATTTTCACACCGAAACCCGTGAATGAATTCAGTTTTTTTTCTAAAAAGGTTTCTGTTAAATATTGTTTCCTGATCTATGTCCATTTCTTTTAGATCTCTTTCTGTGTTGATAAGCCATAAATTTTTATTTTTTAGATTTGCGATGTACGAAAATATTTGTTTTGTAAGCCTATTCGGTTCAAATGGTTCAAATGGCTCTGAGCACTATAGGACTCAACTGCTGTGGTCATCAGTCCCCTAGAACTTAGAACTACTTAAACCTAACTAACCTAAGGACATCACACACATCCATGCCCGAGGCAGGATTCGAACCTGCGACCGTAGCAGTCGCACGGTTCCGGACTGCGCGCCTAGAACGCGAGACCACCGCGGCCGGCTAAGCCTATTCGGGTTCATCCTCATGATGTGAGCATAAAAGGAGCATCTTCTTTTTCTAATTTCGTCTGTAATTTTGCTGCACTTCGTATACACTTCTTTGTTGCTTTTTAGTCTGTATACAGGCTTGCCTTGATCATCTGTTATTTTCCTGTGTCCAAGAATTGTTCTCACAATTCTTCTTTCACGATTTTCTATCTGTTCTGCGTATGTAAAATTTGTCAGTGTTTCTGATGCATATAGTATCTGCGGTCTAATGACAGTCTGGTAGTGTCTGAGTTTAATGTTTTTGGATATACATTTTTTTGAATACATTTGTCTGCAGTAGTGAGTTGCTGTCTCTAGTTTTTGTATTCTAGCCCTGCAGGCTGGATGACCTTTTGCCACAGGCTGAATTAGTTCACCAAGATATTTAAAATGTTTAGATACCTGTATTTTCCCGTATTTCGTAGTTATTTTCTTTGGTGGATTTTTGATATTTGTAATGATTTCTGTCTTTTCAAATGAAATTTGCAAGCCTGCTTTTTCAGCAGTTTCTTTAAGTAATTCTATTTGTTTTATTGTGTCTTTTTGTGTGTAAGCTAAACAGGCGAGATCGTCAGCGAAGGCAAAACAGTTGGTTTCAATGGCTTTGTAGCACTTCCCTCCAATTTGGACTTTCTCAACTCCATGTTTTTGCGTGAGTTTTCTCCATTCTGCTATGACTTTATCCAGAACACAGTTGAAGAGTACCGGGGACAGCGCATCTCCTTGTCTGACGCCGGTTTTGACCTCGTAATACCGTGAAATTTCTCCTTGGAATTTTACTTTTGATGTTGTATTTGCTAATGTTTCTTTGATTATGGTGATTGTTGTTTCATCTATTTCATATTCTCGAAGTGTTTTGATGAGTGTGTCCCTATCGATTGAGCCATAAGCTATTTTGAAATCAATGAATGTTATGAAATATTTCTTGCTCCGATTATTAAATGCATCTCGTTATTGTTCACCTCTAATGTTGCAATTTTCTGTGTTGTAGATCTGAAGATGTCGCGACAATGAACTGAAACTAGTTATCAACTGAAGATTTTTTGCGATATTTACCTAGGAGTTTTAATCCATACATGATATATGACACAGTTTTTTGCCTCAGTCACTTTCTTTTTCAGCACTGTATGGAGAACTAGGGGTGGGTGGTGTGTGTGTGTGTGTGTGTGTGCGGGGGGGGGGGGGGGGAGTGCACTTGACCCTTTCTGGTATTCATTCATTACAGAATCCTCTCAAATTTCTAACAATAAAACTGTCTTCGACGCTACTAAAGTGCAGATTAACACTGCCTGACGTGACGATAATGTTGATGACTCTTAATACACTACTGGCCATTAAAATTGCTACACCAAGAAGAAGTGCAGATGATAAACGGGCATTCATTGGACAAATATATTGTACTAGAACTGACTTGTGATTACATTTTCACGCATTTTGGGTGCATAGATCCTGAGATATCAGTACCCAGAACAATCACCTCTGGCCGTAATAACGGCCTTGATACGTCTGGGCATGGAGTCAAACAGAGCTTGGATGGCGTGTACAGGTACAGCTACCCATGCGGCTTCAACACAATACCATAGTTCATCAAGAGTAGTGACTGGCGTGTTGTGACGAGCCAGTTGATCGGCCACCATTAGTCAGACGTTTTCAGTTGGTGAGAGATCTGGAGAATGTGCTGGCCAGGGCAGCAGTCGAACATTTTCTGTATCCAGAAAGGCCCGTACAGCACCTGCAACATGCGGTCGTGCATTATCCTGCTGAAATGTAGGGTTACGCAGGGATCGAATGAAGGGTAGAGCCATGAGTCGTAACACATCTGAAGCGTAACGTCCACTGTTCACTGCGAACAAGAGGTGACCGAGACGTGTAACCAATGGCACCCCATACCATCACGCCGGGTGATACGCCAGTATGGCTATGGCGAATACACGCATCCAATGTGCGTTCACCGCGTTGTCGCAAGACACAGATGCGACCATCATGATGCTGTAAACAGAACCTGGATTCATCTGAAAAAATGACGTTTTTCCATTCGTGCAGGTTCGTCGTTGAGTACACCATCGCAGGCGCTCCTGTCTGTGGTGCAGCATCAAGGGCAACCGCATCCATGGTCTCCGAGCTGATAGTCCATGCTGCTGCAAACGTCGTCGAACTGTTTGTGCAGATGGTTGTTGTCTTGCAAACGTCCCCATCTGTTGACTCAGTGATCGAGACGTGGCTGTACGATCCGTTACAGCCATGCGGATAAGATGGCTGTCATCTCTACTGCTCGTGATACGAGGCCGTTGGGATCCAGCACGGCGTTCCGTGTTACCCTCCTGTACCCACTGATTCCATATTCTTCTAACAGTCATTGGATCTCGACCGACGCGAGCAGCAATGTCGCGATACGATAAACCGCAATCGCGATAGGCTATAATCGGACCTTTATCAAAGTCGGAAACGTGATGGTACGCATTTCTCCTCCTTACACGAGGCATCACAACAACGTTTCACCAGGCATCGCCGGTCAACTGCTGTTTCTGTATGAGAAATCGGTTGGAAACTTTCCTCATGTCAGCACGTTGTAGGTGTCGCCACCGGTGCCAACCTTGTGTGAATGCTCTGAAAAGCTAATCATTTGCATATCACAGCGTCTTCTTACTGTCGGTTATATGTCGCGTTTGTAGCACGTCATCTTCATGGTGTAGCAATTTTAATGGCCAGTAGTGCATATTCATAGTGCTAAACCAAGTGGTTAGACAGGGATCACCATATAAGTTGTATTGTTCGTTTTATACAATGGTATTATCTTTCGAGCATGGAAAGCAGTAGTGAAATATATTGAATATGTTTTTCATCGTCGACGGTGACTGAATACTGACATGTTAAGAGAACGACCTGGGCAAATTGTTCAAAGTATACAAAATTTCGAAAAGATGTAATTATAAACTCCAATTGAGCTATAGTTAAGTTCATAGTTTTACGATTGTAAGACTTCCACCGATCGAAAACGAACGTCGATGATATAATATTGGAACAGTATAATACTAAACCTTGGCTTTGGTATAATCTTCGAATATTAGCAAAACGTTGCAGATAATTTGGGCAAATGACATACTGTCTTGGAGGCTAACTGATTGAGTGATAATGTTCTTTCATTTTTAATATTTTATACGACAGTGTTACATGGGCATTTGCCGATGGTGTAAAAGATTTCGACTATCCAGTCGTTTTCGCGAGACTGTCAATACATCCAAAGAACAAATAGAAATAATAACGTTATCTATCAAACTTTCCAGGCAACTATCTACGTCGCGGTTGGGCAACCGATGGTCCGCAGGCCAATTCCGGCCCGTGACTGATTTCAATCAGACCCGCGGCAAAAATTCTGGATGACCATAAAATAAATGGGTTTTAAGGCATAAATTGTCGACGTGACGTATCAGAGAAGGCGTACCATTAATATCAGTGCATTAACCCGTAAACATAGCGATTAGTACTCGCTATACCAAAAACGTAACATCACGGACGCTATAGTTTTCACTTTATGCGCTAGAATGCTTCTGTCGCGTCACGTCACCAGGCGACTCGCGAGCTAAATAGGATCCAACCACGCTATTATTGCACTTGGTCGTTATCGGAAACACACGCTGACACTACAGTAAACACATACAGTGGTGACTAAGGAAAACGCGTCGTCGTTGTTTCTAGGTCAGTTGTGCGTCCGATTGCGCGCTGATTCACAATAAGCAGACTGAATCACCATCATTCCTAGTTGCAATAATGTTGTGGTCGACTAGTAACTATGTGAATCAGTTCCGCGGGTCACGAAAGGATACCCATGTCTTATCTACATAATACTGAAAAAGAATTAAATCGTACCTAAAAGCACTCTGCAAGCTGTTTCCGTTGCATTGTCAAAAATGCTGAAGGAATTAGCATTTAGAACTCGAGGTCGACTCTTTGTGTTATGTTACATGTCTGTTTTCATTAAAGGAATATTTACGGTTACAATAATTAGAGTACTGTAAGATGATTTTTCGAACGATTTTTAAAAATTTGTTGTCTTTAGTGTTGTTCCAACCCAACGGAAGCTGGTTGCAGTATGTGCCTTCATGTATAATGTCATTTTTTTATATTACATAGATATTTACTTGGCAGATTTTACAGGTATAATGAATTTTTGTTTCCTCTTTTTACCTGCTCACAACTGACTGGTTGAAACCCTTTGCAGCATAGTGGAATACTCGCGTGCTTGTGCCGTAAAAAATATAAGATATAAAAGATCGGCGAAGATACGCTTGTGACTGTGCTGTACAATACACATAACTGCATATAGATAACACAAAATTTCCTAAAGGATGGACGTTCCAGCTCTATGCAAGTGAGATACGCAACTGAAAAGCATAATTAATCGCAGATCGAAGAAGCAGAAATGAGTTTGGCAGAAATCCGTAAATTTATTCTATTAAATAGAAGACAACTGAATGAAATTTATATTCGGACTGGAGGAAAATGGTGCATCGAAACATATAGTATCAGACTGCTTAGCGATAAATATATTGATGAACAGGAGCAAGGTACAAGACCAAATCCATGAAACTATTGATATTGAAAATGATTGTAATGAAATGATAATAAAATTCAGAACTATATGTCACTGTCACCGCTAAAACTATATACCAGTTATTCGCATTTGATACTACATTTTGCCCGAGACATTAAAAGCTTTGGCAACATTTTTGCGGCAGTGCGGACGTTCTGCCAGTAAGTTACGAAGAATCGATTCGCTATCAGCGGCTATCTAGCCTGTGACGGCATGACGAATGGACGAGTCCGGCCGTTCGGCAAATGTTATCAGGGTGCCAGTTGGAGACACATGGAATTCGGCACGGATCGGCGATCTCAGATATGAAAAGTAAGATCCAATGTCGGATTGCAGACATTTGTCAGGCGAGAAACCAAAGGAAATGAAATATCTCCAGCTGCCACGAAAAACACGGCCCGGAAACGAGGGCCCACGATTAATGGTTTCAGAGACAACGAAAAAAGGTTTACCTAAAATTAGATTAGTGATGGGATTCGGAAAGAGAAAGAAAATGATTTTTTAGATATCTGACGTTTATCCCATAGCCTCACTGGATGGAAGTCCCTGATTTGCACAGCACCTAGTTAGAATTTATCAGTATCGCAAAGCATGAAGCAAAATGATAATACAACGTCATGAAGAGACCAAAGAGTATCAGAAGCTGACGAGAATAGAAGTAACAAAGGGAAAATTAGAAGTTAACAAAAATAGTACGTTTCCGGTACTTACTGTAGAGAGTACCTTCAAACCTACTCATGGTTACTATACGAATATTGTTACTAAGAATGAGGTACTCATACCTGGTTAGCCTTTCGGCTTTCCGTCCCCCACTATAATATGACATTCTCGTCACAGGAAAATTCAGTTTACAACCTTGTTATTGAGCAGTGACTAGGTATCTCTGGTGAAACTACAAGAAAATAGTACTGAATTAACATAAAGAAATCCAGCACAGAACGTCATCGCTGCTCAGAAACCAATCCCTACAATGTTAGTTGAGCCTTTCACATAAATTAATCAAAGGGACCAAGTTACCAGAAGTGCTCAATTTTTGTAAACGAATTTATAGCCGCAGCACCACGTGCGTCGTAAATATTGCGGAATCCATATGCTTCGAGGGCAACTGCAGTGTCCGTGATACAGATTTAAATACTACGTGCTTAAAAAAAACGTACTAATCAAATGCCCATGATATATATTCAGAAGAAGCTGTACTTGTTTACGAGCTTCGACAAGAGAGAAGACAAGCAGAAGAATGCTACGTGTGACCTTCGATATATGAATTTAGTTAGTGCCTCTATTCTTAGATCTCAGGGCATTTTAAAAGAAACAGAAGTTTCATGACATTAGTATCGATCAGCATTCGTAGAACGCATGAAAATTTTAAACTGGGATGCAGTTACTATCAATGCGACTTTCACGTTTGCTTAGAGCTCTAGAAATCAAGACTGATGTTAAGTTTCTCGCTGTTCTCATTTCTGCTGCATCTCATTACTTTCGTCTTACGTCGATTTACTCTCAGTCCATGTTCTGTACTCATTAGACTGTTCATTCCGTTCAGCAGACCATGTAATTCTTCACTTTCTCTCAGGACAGCAATGTCATTGGCGAATCGTATCATTAATAGCCATTCACCTTGAATTTTAATTCCACTCATGAACCTTTCTTTTATTTCCATCATTGCTTCTTAGATGTGCATATTGAACATTATGGGGGAAAGACTACATCCCTGTCTTACACCTTTTTTAATCCTTGTACATATTGCATGTTACTCGTCTCTCCCCATAGCTTACCCCTATTTTTTGCAGGATTTCGAACTGCTTGAACCATTTTACATTGTCGAACTCTCTTTCCAGGTGGACAAATCCTATGAACTTGCCTTGATTTTTCTTTAGACTTGCTTCTATTATCAACAGCAAAGTCAGAATTGCCTCTCTCGTGCCTTTACGTTTTCTAAACCCAAACTGATGGTCATCTACCACATCCTCAATTTTCTTTTCCATTCTTCTGTATATTATTCTTCTCAGCAACTTGGATACATGAGCTGTTAAGCTGACTGTGCGATAATTCTCGCACTTGTCAGCTCTTGCAGTCTTCGTAACTGCGTGAATGAAATTTTTCCGAAAGTCACATGGTATGTCGCCAGACTCATACACTCGACACACCAACGTGGATGGTCGTTTTGTTGCCAATTCCCCCAATGATTTTAGAAATTATGATGAAATGTTATCTATCCCTTCTGCCTTATTTGATCTTAAGTCCTCCAAAGCTCTTTTAAATTCTGATTCTAATACTGGGTCCCCTATCTCTTCTAAATCGACTCCTGTTTTCTCTCCTATAACATCATACAAATCTCCCCCCTAACAGAGGCTTTCAATGTATTCTTTCCACCTATCCCCTCTCTCTTCAGCTTTTAGCAGTGGAATTCCCCTTGCACTCTTAATGTTACCACACTTGCTTTTAACGTCACCGAAGGTTGTTTTGACTTTCCTGTATGCTGAGGCTGTCCTTCCAACAGTCATTTCTTTTTCGATTTGTTCACATTTTTCATGCAGCCATTTCATCTTAGCTTCCCTGCATTTCCTATTTATTTCATTCCTCAGCGACTTGTACTTCTGTATTCCTGAGTTTCTCGGAACATTTTTGTACTTCGTCCTTTCATCGATCACATGACGTATTTTTTCTGTTGCCCATGGTTTCATCGCAGGTACCTTCTTTGTCTCCATGTTTGTCTTCCAAACTTCTGATATCGCCCTTTTTAGGGAAGTCTATTCCTCGTCAACTGTACTGCCAACTGAGATGTTTCTTATTGCTGCAGCTGTAGCCGTAGAGAACTTCAAGCGTATCTCGTTATTACTTAGTACATCCGTATCCTAATTCTTTGCGTATTGATTCTTCCTGAATGATGTCTTAAACTTCAGCCTACTCTTCATCACTACTATGTTGTGATCTGAGTCTATATCTGCTCCTGGGTACGCCTTACAACCCAGTATCTGATTTCGGAATCTCTGTCTGACCATGATGTAATCTAACTGAAATCTTCCCGTATCACCCGGCCTTTTCCAAGTATACCTCCTCCTCTTGTGATTCTTGAAAAGAGTATTCGTTATTACTAGCTGAAACTTGCTACAGAACTCAATTAGTCTTTCTTCTTTCTTATTCCTTGTCCCAAGCCCATATTCTCCTGTAACTTTTTCTTCTACTCCTTCCCCTACAACTGCATTCCAGTCTTCCATGACTATTAGATTTTCGTCTCCCTTTACGTACCGTATTAGTCTTTCAATATCTTCATATACTTTTTTAATCTCCTCATCTTCGGCATGCGATGTGGGCATATATACCTGAACTACCGTTGGCATTGTTGGTTTGCCGTCGATTCTGGTACGAGAAACCCTATCACTGAACTGTTCACAGTACCACACTCTCTGCCCTACCTTCCTATTCATAACGAATCCTACTCGCGAGTTATACCATTTTCTGCTGCTGTTGATATTATCCTTTACTCATCTGACAGAAATCCTTGTCTTCTTTCCATTTCACTTCACTGACCCCTACTATATCTGGATTGAGCCTTTACATTTCCCTTATCAGATTTTCTTGTTTCCCTACTACGTTCAAACTTCTGACATCCCACATTCCGATTCGTAGAATGCTATCCTTCAGTTGATTGTTCAATCTTTTTCTCATGTTCAGATCCCCGTTGGCAGTTCCCTGCCGGAGATTCGAATGAGGCACTATTCCGAAATCTTTTGCCAATGGAGAGTTCAACATGACACTTTTCAATTACAGGCCACATGTCCTGTGGATACACGTTACGTGTCTTTAATGCAGTGGTTTCCTTTGCCTTCTGCATCCTCATGCCGTTGATCACTGCTGATTCTTCCGCCTTTAGGCGCAGTTTCCTACCCCTAGGACAAGAGAGTGTCCTGAACCTCTGTCCGCTCCTCCACCCTTTTTGACAAGGTCGTTGGTAGAACGAGGGTGAAGTCTTAGGCCGCCATTGCTGATTATTAATCAAACTTTAAGCAGTGGCGGTATTCGAACTCGAGACCGAATACGTTTTGATAACTAATCAAAGACGCTACCCCTACGTCACAGGTGTATGAAGTAACTGGCTACATTACAGTAATGAGGGTTAGCTCCGATTTGACGCAGTCTGAACACATAAAATATTTTATACTTGCAAGGAAAATGTTATGTAACGGCACTACATAGACATGATTGAATTTCTGACAGTGCTGCTTTTGTAGATGATCACATATTCATAGCAAATGACGCTTAGGATACAGACTTCGGTTATTGTGGATACTCACTGGCCGGAGATATCATAGGTAACTACGAGATGACCAAGAAATCAGTTGCAAATAAAGCTGAAGAGTAAAGAGTGTGGTAAAGCCAAAATAAAAGCCAAAAGAATATACACTACTGGCCTTTAAAATTGCTACACCACGAAGATGACGTGCTACAGACGCGACATTTAACCGTCAGGAAGAAGATGCTGTGATATGCAAATGATTAGCTTTTCAGAGCATTCACACAATGTTGGCGCCGGTGGTGACACTTACAACGTGCTGACATGGGGAAAGTTTCCAACCGATTTCTCATACACAAACAACAGTTGACCGGTGCTGCCTTGTGAAACGTTTTTGTGATGCCTCGTGTAACGAGGAGAAACGCGTAC
Organism: Schistocerca nitens; assembly: GCF_023898315.1. NCBI lineage: Eukaryota > Metazoa > Arthropoda > Insecta > Orthoptera > Acrididae > Schistocerca > Schistocerca nitens. The sequence continues at coordinate 271,449,529 of NC_064622.1, forward strand.
CATCATATTTCCGACTTTGATAAAGGTCGAATTGTAGCCTATCGCGATTGCGGTTTATCGTATCGCGACATTGCTGCTCGCGTTTGTCGAGATCCAATGACTGTTAGCAGAATATGGAATCGGTGGGTTCAGGAGGGTAATACGGAACGCCGTGCTGGATCCCAACGGCCTTGTATCACGAGCAGTCGAGATGACAGCCATCTTATCCGCATGACTGTAACGGATGGTACAGCCACGTCTCGATCCCTGAGTCAACAGATGGGGACGTTTGCAAGACAACAGCCATCTGCACGAACAGTTCGACGACGTTTGCAGCAGCATGGACTATCAGCTCGGAGACAATTTCTGCGGTTGCCCTTGATGCTGCATCACAGACAGAAGCGCCTGCGATGGTGTACTCAATGACGAACCTGGCTGCACGAATGGCAAAACGTCATTTTGTCGGATGAATGCAGGTTCTGTTTACAGCATCATGATTGTCGCATCCGTGTTTGGCGACATCGCGGTGAACGCACATTGGATGCGTGTATTCGTCGTCGCCATACTGGCGTATCACCCGGCGTGATGGTATGGGGTGCCATTGGTTACACGTCTCGGTCACCTGTTGTTCGCATTGACGGCACTTTGAACAATAGGACGTTTCATTTCAGATGTGTTACGACCCGTGGCTCTACCCTTCATTCGATCCCTGCGTAACCCTACATTTCAGCAGGATAATGCACGACCGCATGTTGCAGGTCCTGTACGGGCCTTTCTGGATACAGAAAATGTCGACTGCTGCCCTGGCCAGCACATTCTCCAGATTTCTCACCAACTGAAAACGTCTGGTCAATGGTGGCCGAGCATCTGGCTCGTCACAATACGCAAGTCACTACTCTTGATGAACTGTGGTATCGTTTGAAGCTGCATGGGCAGCTGTACCTGTACGCTCCATCCAAGCTCTGTTTGACTCAATGCCCAGACGTATCAAGGCCGTTATTACGGCCAGAGGTGGTTGTTCTGGGTACTGATTTCTCAGGATCTATGCTCCCAAATTGCGTGAAAATGTAATCACATATCAGTTCTAGTATAATATATTTGTCCAATGAATACCCGTTTATCATCTGCATTTCGTCTTGGTGTAGCAATTTTAGTGGCCAGTGGTGTAAATAATCTATTTGCAAACTCATTTCCCACTTGTGGCTAAAGCACACAAACGGATAAAGAAAAACCTGTAAAAAATGTATTATGTATTTGGTACAATTGCGTAAGCTTTCAAGGACCGTAGACAATAAAGTACACCAGTAGACGCAGCTGAAGGTCACTGAAACTTTTGCCGAAAGGCCCGATGTATTTCGTATAGTTACACTTATTTAACACTCTGATGCAGCACCATAGGCAAAAAACTTCGACTTTAAAAAATATTTTATTATTTATGTCGTAAATATTGAAAGCAGCTATCGGAAACAGGAAAAAATAAATTATAAAAACAGTTTTTTTGACCAAAATTCTTACGGTTGCAGAGGGTTATTACAAAGGGAAAAAAAGGAAGAATTTATCGAAAAATTCATTTCCGAGCTCTGAAACATCGGGAGTCGAGAGGCGTTGTAATGTCACATAGGCTACTAGTTTGAGAACTACGAATGTTCCTTTCGTAACGCTGAATACATGTCGATAGTCCGTCGAGATGTGCACCTGGGGTACGACTGAGCTCCAGCACATGTCACTATGCGTACGCGAATGATCGCGCCTCATATCCCTGGTCAGTGAATGAGCGGTGGTAGTGAAAGTACGTATGTCTATTCGACCATGTACTCATCACATGCGAATTATGGTACATCGCTTCTTACGTCAGGCGTGGAAGCACGTGGCAGAGCACACACTATAGCAGGTGTATTCAAGTGTGTTCTTAATTTATTTACTCAGGTCGTTAGGGACGTCCGTGTAACAAACAGAAGGTAGGCATTTCAACAATTTTTTGTGAAATATTGTGAAACATTGCAAATGGTGGCTGGTCCAACTGACATGGTATGCATGTGTGTTTCATAACTCAGAAACTAAAAATTTGCGGGCTCATGTCGACACTAACATTTCTGCTTTGTTGTACAGGGTGGTCCATTGATCGCGACCGGGCCAAATGTCTCACGAAATAAGCGTCAAACGAAAAAACTACAAAGAACGAAACTCGTCTAGCTTGAAGGGGGATACCCGATGGTGCTATGGTTGGCCCGCTAGATGGCGCTGCCATAGGTCAAACGGATATCAGCTGTTTTTTTTTTAAGTTGGAAACCCCATTTTTATTACATATTAGTGTAGTACGTAAAGAAATATGAATCTTTTAGTCGGACCACTTTTTTCGCTTTTCGCTGTAATTGTCACAAACATATGGCTCACAATTATAGACGAACAGTTGGTAACAAGTAGGTTTTTTAAATTAAAATACAGAACGTAGGTACGTTTGAATATTTTATTTCGGTTGTTCCAATGTGATACATGTACCTTTGTGAACTTATCATTTCTGAGAACGCATGCTGTTACAGCGTGATTACCTGTAAATACCAATTAATGTAATACATACTCAAAATGATGTCCGTCAACCTCAATGCATCTGGCAATACGTGTAACGACATTCATCTTAACAGCGAGTAGTTCGCCTTTCGTAATGTTCGCACATGCATTGACAATGCGCTGACGCATGTAGTCAGGCGTTATCGGTGGATCACAGTAGCAAATATCTTTCGACTCTCCCCACATAAAGAAATCCAGCGACGTCAGATCCGGTGAACGTGCGGGCCATGGTATGGTGCTTCGACGACCAATCCACCTGTCATGACATATGTTTTTCAATACCACTTCAACCGGACGCGAGTTATGTGCCGGACATCCATCGTGTTGGAAGTACATCGACATTCTGTCATGCAGTGAAACATCTTGTAGTAACATCGGTAGAACATTACGTAGGAAATCAGCGTACATTGCACCATTTAGATTGCCATCGATAAAATGGGGGCCAATTATCCTTCCTTCCACAATGCCGCACCATACATTAACCCGCCAAGGTCTCTGATGTTCTACTTGTCGCAGCCATTGTGGATTTTCCGTTGCCCGATAGTGCATATTAAGCCGGTTTACGTTACCGCTGTTGGTGAATGACGCTTCGTCGCTAAATAGAACGCGTGCAAAAAATCTGTCATCGTCCCGTAATTTCTCTTTTGCCCAGTGGCAGAACTGTACACGGCGTTCAAAGTCTTGGCCATACAATTCCTGATGCATAGAAATATGGTACTGGTGCAATCGATGTTGATGGCAGCATTGTCAACACCGATATTTATGAGATTCCCGATTCTCGTGCAATTTGTCTGCTACTGATATGCGAATTAGCCACGACAGAAGCTAAAACACCTGCTTGGGCATCATCATTTGTTGCAGGTCGTGGTTGAGGTTTCACATGTGGCTGAACACTTCCTGTTTCCTTAAATAACGTAACTATCCGGCGAACGGTCCGCACACTTGGATGATGTCGTCCAGGATACCAAGCAGCATACATAGCACACGCCCGTTGAGCATTTTGATCACAATAGCCATACATCAACACGATATTGATCTTTTCGGAAATTGGTAAACGGCCCATTTTAACACGTGTAACGTATCACGAAGCAAATACCGTCCGCACTGGCGGAATGTTACGTGATACCACGAACTTATACGTCTTTGACTATTACAGCGCCATCCATCACAAAGGGAAAATGTGGTCCAACTAAAACATTCATATTTCTTTACTTACTACATGAATTTGCAATAAAAAATGGGGGTTCCCATTGAAAAAAAAACGCAGTTGATGTCCGTTTGACTTATGGCAGCGCCATCTAGCGGGCCAACCATAGCGCCATCTGGTTTCACCCTTCAAGCTAGACGAGTTTCGTTCTTTGTAGTTTTTTAGTTTGACGCTTATTTCGTGAGATATTTGGCCCGATCACTATCAATGGACCACCCTGTATATGAGACCAAGGTCACTAACTAATGCCCACTAGTTTCAATAGATCCTTTGTGATCTCTTCACGTAAGCTGGTTCTCTTACCAAAGAACACTTTGATGAGGAAGTAATATTTTAAAAGGAAAATAGAAGGATCATCAGAAGAATGAGGGATTTAATTCATGAATGACAAGGAAAAAAGAGGAATGAAAGTAGAAAAATGGAGAGAGAAGACAAGAGCAGATGATGTGAGAAGTAGCCTAGACAGCTGTATACATTCGGTTATAAATAAGTAGACTGATGGACACGATCGAAGATGAACTCCAGTACTCAAGAAAATATCTTTCTTAACGACAGGCAAATAAGTTCTGCGGCAATAGATGTGTTAGTGCGAGCTGTATTCAAACTTCCCACCGAGTCTTGCGCAGTTAAAAAGTCGTTAATGAAGCCGCCGCTGGGAGTTGGTTCATTTCCTTGGGGCAGCAGTTCTGGAAGGAAACTTTGCTCATTACGGATGGTGATGCGGGACTCGCCTTATGGTCTTGTAATCAACCTTCATCTTTGTCACGGATATTTTGCCTTTTGTTTTCGCCACGGACCTGCGTCTGCTTTCGTGCATTTGTCAGTTCATTACGACAGCCACTGTGTAAGACGACATTTTCGTGTTTCTGTTTTCTATGGGATGACTGCAATAATGTAAACTCATAGAATTTCTCATCTCAAGATTTCCGCGCAACAGAAACGTGGCCAAGAATTATGCAGGTCATATAAAATTAGAATAAGTGTAACGACGGATTCATGCTTTGGTGGTGTGCTAAGGTCTTCGCAAAAAGAGAAACGTGTCTGACACCACCCTATCCTGACCCTGACCCAAGCATGAGATTTCATTTCGTAATGCTAGGATGCAAAGAATCCCATAGTTTCTGCTTAATCCAATTGGTACGATGACTGGTACACACAGAATTATACACTACTGGTCATTAAAATTGTTACACCACGAAGATGACGTGCTACAGACGCGACATTTAACCAGCAGGAAGAAGATGCTGTGATACGCAAATTAGTAGCTTTTCAGAGCATTCACACAAGGTTGGCGCCGGTGGCGACACCTACAACGTGCTGACATGAGGAAAGTTTCCAACCGATTTCGCATACTCAATCAGCAGTTGACCGGCCTTGCCTGGTGAAACGTTATTGTGATGCCTCGTGTAAGCAGGAGAAATGCGTACCATCACGTTTCCGACTTTGATGAAGGTCAGATTGTAGGCTATCGCTATTGCGGTTTATCCTATGGCGACACTGCTGCTTGCGTTTGTCGAGATCCAATGACTGTTAGCAGAATACGGAATCGGTGGGTTCAGGAGGATAATACGGAACGCCGTGCTGGATCCCAACGGCCTCGTATCACTAGCAGTCGAGATGACAGGCATCTTATCCGCATGGCTGTAACGGGTCGTGCAGCCACGTCTCGATCCCTGAGTCAACAGATGGGGACGTTTGCAAGACAACAGCCATCTGCACGAACAGTTCGACGACGTTTGCAGCAGCATGGACTCTCGGAGCAGCTCGGAGACCATTTCTGCGGTTGCCCCTGACGCTGCATCACAGACAGGAGCGCCTGCGATGGTGTATTCAACGACGAACCTCGGTGCACGGATGGCAAAACGTCATTTTGTCGGATGAATGCAGGTTCTGTTTACAGCATCATGATGGTCGCATCCATGTTCGGCGACATCGCCGTGAACGGACATTGGAAGCGTGTATTCGTCATCGCCATACTGGCGTATTACCCGGCATGATGGTATGGAGTGCCATTGGTTACACGTCTCGGTCACCTCTTGCTCGCACTGACGGCGCTTTGAACAGTGGACGTTACATTTCAGATGTGTTACGACCCGTGGCTCTACCCTTCATTCGATCCCTGCGAAACCCTACATTTCTGCAGGATAATGCACGACCACATGTTGCAGGTCCTGTACGGGCCTTCTATATATAGAAAATGTTCGACTGCTGCCCTGGCCAGCACATTCTCCAGATTTCTCACCAATTGACAACGTCTAGTCAATGGTGGCCGAGCAACTGGCTCGTCACAATACGCCAGTCACTACTCTTGATGAACTGTTGTAACGTGTTGAAGTTGCATGGGCAGCTGTACCTGTACACGGCATCCAAGCTCTGTTTGACTCAATGCCCAGGCTTATCAAGGCCGTTATTACGGCCAGAGGTGGTTGTTCTGGGTACTGATTTCTCAGGATCTATGAACGCAAATTGCGTGAAAATGTAATCACATGTCAGTTCTAGTATAATATATTTGTCCAATGAATACCTGATTATCATTTGTATTTGTTCTTGGTGTAGAAATTTTAATGGCCGGTAGTATAGGAAGAGCTTACAACAATGCTCAGTTATGATTAGTACTCAAGTCCAAAAGAAACATATTAATGTGACCACCGCCTATGTTCGACGTCAACATGCAATAACCACTCACAGATGGCAAAATGGTTCAAATAGCTCTGAGCACTATGGGACTCAACTGCTGTGGTCATAAGTCCCCTAGAACTTAGAACAACTTAAACCTAACTAACCTAAGAACAGCACACAACACCCAGCCATCACGAGGCAGAGAAAATCCCTGACCCCGCCGGGAATCGAACCCGGGAACCCGGGCGTGGGAAGCGAGAACGCTACCGCACGACCACGAGATGCGGGCACAGATTGCAGGTGGCAGCACTAGCAGTGAAGGGTATAAAAAAAAAGTGCCAGGAGAACACGGACAAGAGTAAGGTGGTTGTCGTAATGCGGAAACGGAACGATTTATATGACGACTAAAAGGTCACGATCATTGACTTTCCAGCCAAGGATGGAAGAACTTCCGAAACGGCTAAATCTGTAAACTGGTCAAGGGCACCGTGGTTAAAGTACACCACGCATGGCAAAATGGTGCGATCCAAAACCGGTGCCGATGGAACTGTGGTGCACCACGGGCTATAGATGACAGGATCGAACGACGGCTGCAGAGATGTGCACTGGCGAATAGATGGGCAATTGTTGAACAGCTGACTGCCCTGATGAACCACGGATCTAACAACAGTGTCTTCACAACGGCCGTTCAGCGAATGTGACTACTGTTCATCGACGATGAAGGCTGGAATTTGCACGCCAGTACCGCGCTGAGTGGCGGCAGGTGGCCTTTTCAGATGAATCACATTTTATGCACATTCAGACAGATGGCCGTTCACGTGAACAGTGCGAAACGTCGGAAAGCACACACCCTACAACAGTTGTCGGAGGATTGAGCTGTGCTGCGACTCGCGTTGGTGCCGTGTGCAGGTTTCTCCCAGACCGTATCGTTTAGTTGGCATGGTTGCGTTGTTTGTCTTCTTCTCTTGGTCACTGGCGCCACTCGGTTTCGTAAGCGTTGCCTGTCCGCTAGTGGCAGCAGCGGCGCTGATCGATATGTAGTTCTGCTGCTCTATCTTTGGGGCGACCTCGTGCTTCTTCCGTGTGGTGTGAGTGTGGAGTTGGGTTGGGGACGCAGGAGCAGCGAGGTCCGGGCAGAGCGACAACACGCCGGGACCGCTGGCGGCCTGTATGGACTGCCGTATCGAAGGGCAGTGGTCACGAGGGTGCACGACCTCGTCGAAACCGGATCCTGCATGTTTAGGTTGAGTGCATTGCAATTCGCATAGAGGAACCTCCACCATTGTGAAATCTCGCGATTCACCAGTCACTTGGGTCCGTGTTGCTGCTCGTAGTGTTGCCGAGGTGAAAAGCAGAGAATGGAATACCTGGGGAAGGCGGATCTGATTAGCCTTCCTGAGCTTCTAATTACTATTTACTATTTTCAGCTTCTTACATTGTTAAGTTCAACCAGCGATATTTTTCTGTAAACTGTAATCGCTGCTAACGCCCCAGTTACCTGTCCTGGGGGTTATTGCTTCTCACGCGCGAACATGTTTACGTTACACCTTACAATTCGCAGCTCTCTAGCGACAGAGGCCTTCAGATAGCTAGACATGAAGAAATGCAGAATAATAATAAAGTTCGTTTTATCGAAATAGCTTTAAGAATTTTCACATAAAAATTTCAGAGGCATTGCTTTCCATCACACCCTCATATCTGGTGGTGGAGAGGAGGGTGAAGATGCTATTTAACCCCCTCCAGAACTTTAGTGCCGGTCACTCTATAGTTGGTTTTGTTCTCTCTGTGTACTGCGCATGCACCCCTAGCTAGCATGCTTTACATTATCGCGGGGGACAGATCTGATATCTCTCCGAGAACCTTGGCTCATAGAAAACAGTGCGAGATTAGCTGCCGGGTGCAAACTCCGTAATCTGCGGGCAGACCGCGCCTCAGGTGGGCAAAGGTCGGAGGTTAGAGCCGTCGGAGGGGTGGCGGGAGGGGCTGAATTATTTATGCGGCCGCAATTGTCCTGCGCGCCATAGCGTGACGGCGGCGCGTTTTCTCGGAATACAGGCAGGCTGCAACCTCTCATCTGTTGCACTATTTAACGCCGACCTCCCTCCGCTCGGCGCAGGCTGAATATAGCAGCCAGGTGGAGGCGGGCGAAAACAGTGCTGGCCTTGGGCGATGTTAAAGGGGACGTAGGCCAGTAGTCCAAAACCATAAAATAAGGCGAATCGGAAAAGGCTTTATTGTTTTAATGGTTTCATTCTTTGTTCAATATGGCTATCCTAGGTCCACCACTTCCACAGCACAGATGTGCTTAATTATTTGGGGGTAAAAATGTACTCCCAAACCGGATATTTTTGTGATTTTACGATCTCGTAAAGAACCCACAACATTGAAAACACGATTACATTAAAAGCGTAGGCCATTGAATTCAGCATTGAATGAGACCACCCATTCCCATACTAGTGGTCATGAAATATGGACAAATTTTACATATTATGAAAAATTTTCGTTTTGTTGTCTAATTTCTTGTAATGTTATCCAAACTAATCCATCTGTCAATAAAATGGTCCACAGACTGTACAGAGATCAAAAGTAAGATTTTTGGGTTACCCATTTACGTACAGCTCCACCTTGAATTTGGACCATTTGTCATCATCAATGAAGAATATTTAATCTTCACTTCTGCCATAAGTGTTACTTACACTATATTAAACATAGTAGTGTAGCACTCCATTGTACCACTTTTGTGCGTAGTAAATATAGTAATACAATGAAATATTAAAGTTGTAGAATATGTAGGATTACGAATATATGTAGCAGGGTGTCGTGGTAGTGGGTTAGTAAAGGAAGGACGCAGAACGTGGTGCTCTTGGGAATTGTTTTATTGATCTGTTGGAAGGTATTTTTACAAAGGGAATTTTATCATTACGCATTGAATGAGATGGACTTACTAAGACAGATACTATTTTGAGAAGATTGGGACTTATGTAAAATGCGACCACACTGACGTGAAACCAGTGGTTGCCAATAAAGCACCTGTGTACAACTATGTGGCTTTTTGAAACATCTCATTATTCTTGACTTTTTAATTGTTGTAATTTTTATGATATTTGAACGGTAACAGAGTGTTGATGTTGTTATTGTTATTCATAATGTCTCTGAGCTGTAGTTACCATTCCCAGAAAGTTTTTTGTATGTATAAAAAGATAATATTAAAAGATATTTTATATAGAACATGATGGGATCAGTTCATCTGATATGAAAATGGAGACAGAATAAGAAACACATGTCTTGAAATAAATTAGTGATGATTATAGTTCATAATAACAAAAATTATAGTTTTAGGTATGAAGATGAAAATGGGAAAAATAGGTAGGTATACGAATATCACGAACGTCGACGTTTCATTGTCGTTCGGTCACGTAGCTCCTCAGATTCTGCAATTCTCACTTCGAAGTCCGTCGCCCCATCGCTCTGTTCCTCAAAGTCTGTAATTTTCGTAAACCCATATATGCAGTCCAGGTGTTTCTCAACATCTGATTCGTCAATTTCATCTGCTTGGAGGAAATTAGTGCAGTTGGCACAAATCAATGACCACTTAATCTCAGTCTTCCAACACCCACAACCATCTGCACACCCCTTGTTGCATCTGCAGAAAATTATGGAGAAAAGAGACTGTGGAGCTGGTTCCCTGAAGGTAGAAAAGGTGTCAAGATCATACTTCGAAGACTTCCATCTCCAGAGGATGGATTCATCTGGCGTCCTAACCACATTTACACTTGTAGATAAGTTCTCAAGCAATCTTAGTGAGGTACATCGGATGCTGATGGCAGGAGTGGTAGATTGAATTTGGATTTAACGAGGGCTTTCTAAAATGGTTCAAAATGGCTCTGAGCACTATGGGACTTAACTGCTGAGGTCATCAGTCCCCTAGAACTTAGAACTACCTAAACCTAACTAACCTAAGGACGTCACACACATCCATGCCCGAGGCAGGATTCGAACCTACGACCGTAGCGGTCGCGCGGTTCCAGACTGTAGCGCCTAGAACTGCCCGGCCACTCCGGCCGGCTTTTCTAAAATGGTTCGAATCGAAATTTATCTAGAGTATCTCCTGCCCGGTCTCTGATATAGGTTGTTAAACGTCGTAGGGTAGCTTCGGCAGTAGCTTCAGCTTCAGTGTCATGTTCCAAGAAAGGAATGGTTTCTTTTAGGAGACATGTATTTTCGACTATTAGTTTGACCACCTTCTTCTTGTCCTGCTTGAAGGGTGTTGAAGTTGAGTCACGTCCACTTATGTCGTGGAGAAATATGAGTGGCCTTTGATCTTGTCTGCCAGTTTGAAGCGGTTGAGACCAAATACTTTTGCTGGGGTCCTCTCTCTTCCAGATCTTGAGAAATGTGTCTTTGCTGATGGTGTGGCTAGGGCATTGAGCATGATGAGAAGATCCATATCCTCGCCAATTACTACAACCTTTTCATGCTCCTGTGATACTTCAGTGGCCGTGGCAACAATCACGTGGTCTACATTTTCACTAACTTGTTTTACTGAGAAGTGTTCAACTTCATGATTCTCAGTAAGCGAGTTAGTAAGACGCGCTTTATTTTTGTAGTTGTATTCAAAAATGGTTCAAATGGCTCTGAGCACTATGGGACTCAACATCTATGGTCATCAGTCCCCTAGAACTTAGAACTACTTAAACCTAACTAACCTAAGGACATCACACAACACCCAGCCATCACGAGGCAGAGAAAATCCCTGACCCCGCCGGGAATCGAACCCGGGAACCCGGGCGTGGGAAGCGATAACGCTACCGCACGACCACGAGCTGCGGGCTTTGTAGTTGGAAAGGAATTCCTCCTGAGTCATGGTCAGCACCCATTAACTCTGTAAGGAGACCCTCAGCTTATTTGATGCTCTTGGTGTGTAGGTCTTCTGGGTAGCCAAAAAACGTGTCGACTTATTTGGTTAGGATTAACTGGTATGTTTCATCACACTTCCACACAACCTGGTGAAGAAGAAATCCACCATCGATGACAAAATGTACTCCTTCCAGGTTAACCTCATGCCTTAGTGTGAAGAAATTGTAGAACACTGTCTTGGAAGTCTGCATCATTCTAGCTACATCGAGAAGAGAGAGACAGGGGATAAGGTGCCATCGCACAATGGAAGAATTCTTTAAGCTGTTCTATGGGTCTCTTGAGGAGTGCTATCCAGTGTAATATGGTTTCAGGGATCACTGGTACATCTTCCCCATCAGTGGTTACCTTAGATTTGAATCCTTGTACACTCATTACTCTATTTTCGAATAAACTTGATGTTATCAAAGATTTGACAAATCAGGATGAGGATTGAGGAATTACCAATTTCAAAGACTCTGTGACACTCTGAATCATCCCAGATGATTCCTGCGATGATAGCCATAATAAAATAAGTAGTAAGAAAAGGATAATGGGACTGAAACCATTCAATAAACTTCTGAATTTCTGCAGTATCACGCCACACTCTGGAATCTCTCAACATGTTCGTTCGAGATATAGAGTGGTAGCCTACAAAAATCTTCAACCTGCTGGGTCACTGTCGTAACATATGGCATGGTCAGAATCCAGCTACTCAGAGTACTGTCTGGAACGCTACGACCATGACTGAGCCTTTCGGTACTTTCCAATGAGCGCATTAGGGTGTACTCAATCGTCATGTTAGCCCATAACCCACTCCAAAATCTATCACGCTTTCTGAGAGCAAACCATCCGACGAGTTCAAACCAAGTAGAGTCTTCTTGGGATAGTTACTTTTCAGGGCTCAGCATAGATCAAGTGGCTCCAAGCACTATGAGACTTAACATCTGAAGTCATCAGTCCCCTAGACTTAAACCTAACTAACCTGAGGGCATCACACACATCCATGCCCGAGGCAGGATTCGAACCTGTGACCATAGCAGGCGCGCGGTTCCGGACTGAAGCTCCTAGAAACGCTCGGCCACAGCGACCGGTGCCCCATCATGTCTTGTAGATAGAACTGCAGAGCTTTTGCATACGGAAAATGGCTACTGGCATGTGAATAGGGCAGCATTTTCTTAACAGTGGTAAAGTACAGTTCCCAGTCGCCACTGTTCTCAGCCTAGATGAACAGCTTCATCAGAGAGGTCATGTCGAAGTAGGGAAATGATAACTTGAGAGAGGTACCATTTATCTCCAGCTCTTCAAGTTTCTGAGCAAATATCTGTTTCAAATCTCCCTGGCAGATTAAAACTGTCTGCACACGGTTTTAATCTGCCAGGAAGTTTCATGTCAGCGCACACTCTGCTGCGGAGTGAAAATTTCACTCTGGAGACATCCCCCAGGCTGTGTCTAAGCCATGTCTCCACATTATCCTTTATTCCAGGAGTGATAGTTCTGCAAGGTCTGCAGGAGAGCTTCTGTGAAGTTTGGAAGGTAGGAAACGAGGTGCGGGCGGAATTGAAGCTATGAGGACGGATCGTACTTGGGTAGCTCAGATGGTAGAGCACTTGCCCGCGAAAGGCAAGGGTCCCGAGTACGAGTCTTGGTCCGGCACACGGTTATAATCTGCCAGACTGTTATTGCGCAGAATTCTCCAACTGTGCTGGCTTTTGGAACAGTATGTGTTCCAGCAATTACTGTACCACACGAACAGACAGAATTGTCGGCGTTTCACATTGTAATAATTTCAATACCATGGGTGATCTCGAGTCATCAGCTGTGTCAGTACTGACATCTTCATTGTCAAGCACTGATTGAGAAGAAGAATTTGGATGGTTAGAGCACTGAGGGTGGTTCATACGAGACACCTCGCACATTATGACCTCATCGGAGGAACGGCATAAATCACGTTCACTTGCTATTTGTATTAGCACCCTTGAACCATTTTTGCCTGACAGGAGGGATCCAACCCTAACTTGGAGAGATGAGAGAAAAGATGAGGGTCTGATGGGAGATATTACTGCATGAACAGTAGACATTTCTTTGGTTCTGTCTTTTTGCCATTGGCCTCGTTTGCCTCTCTTTATGGCTGAATCAAGCAACATCAGTAGCGCTTGTGGAATACTCTCTTCACAGTTTTCTAGAAAGCGTTGGGGTCTGGGTAACTGTCAAGGCGATACACTTTTGAACAGGTATCTTCCCGGACTACGTCAGCCCCTGCTCTTACAACTCGGACGTGTTGTTCCTCCTCATTCACATGTTTGCAATTATGCCATTGCTGGACAAGATTTTGTAACCAGTAATGCGGAATCAGAGTACTCTCTCTTGGTGTTGACCAACTGACATGATGATGTGACGTGCATAATGGTCGTGCAACTTTTATTTCAAAGATTTCTTACTTACTTTTAGGTCAGGCAAATCTTTCAAGGCCTCTTTCAAAGAAAACTGGTTCTCACCTTCCATGACCTCAATGTAGTTGCAAACATATTGTACAGGAGTACTGAAGTCTTCATCCTAGGATCTAACGTTGATATTAATCGAACGTACAGGTAAGAAAAACTTTTTCAAGCAATGATGCATGATGATGTCTCCCCTCATCGATAATCACTTCATTCCCCAATCAGTAAGTAGAAAAAGGATGCCGACGAACTTGAAGGGGTTATAGAGACTGACTTATCGAACAACTACGGCGTAGAAACGTGTGTCAAACATAATTTGACGGTGCTACAGAGCGTCGAAATGTTATTATTGTCAACGTTCAGGGCAAGAAAAAAATAGAAGCATAAAAAAGACAGCACATTATATGCCTAATTCGGTGTAGGAAATTCATTGTCATTCAAAACAGTTTCCAGTCATATCGGAATGAATTAATACATATCCTGTATGGTTTTCAATGGAATCTTGTACCATTATTCCTGCAAAATAGTGGCATCTTCACGTAGCGATGATGGAGGTGGAGAGTGATCACTCACGTCATCCGCAGCGGTAATGTGAACATGGAGCCCATGGAATATCGCTGTATGACGACCCAAATCATCACCGAGTACTAACCGCGTTTCACTCACGGAATGTAAACTCCGCCAGAAGTTGGGAACAGTGTGACACAAGACGGATCCGAACAAATGACTTTCCTCCGTTGGTCCATAGTCCAGGCTTTATGGCTTCGGCACCAGATTTTCCTGTTACTAGCATTTGCATAGATGGTTCTGGATTTTCAGCTTGTCCACCAGTTCCCACCTTGTGGAGCTCTCCTTGTGTTGTTTCGGTGCTGACAGGGTTCGCGAGTGCGACATTCAGTTCTGCAGTGACACATTTTTGTTCGCGCTGTGATTTAGTGGATGATGTTCCTCCGCTTCGATACGGTGCTTCTTGAAACAGCAAACACTTCGGTTACCTTGATTACGGAACACGCACGATATGAAATGGTTCAAATGGCTCTGAGCACTATGGGACTTAACTGCTGCGGTCATCAGTCCCCTAGAACTTAGAACTACTTAAACCTAACTAACCTAAGGACACCACACACATCGATGCCCGAGGCAGGATTCGAACCTGCGACCGTAGCGGTCACGCGGTTCCAGACTGTAGCGCCTAGAACCGCACGGCCACTCCGGCCAGAGCACCATATGAGCTCCATCATTTTGCCCACGTTCGTTTTCACTTAGCTCCTACAAGGTAATGCACCCACAACCACAAAGAACGTTATTCTGACCACGACTGACACTCGAGCCGTACTGAGGTCATCGCACAGTTGAATTTCGTAGTGAAATATAACAGCGGAATCGAAGGCTTGCTTAGCATCTTTATTTATATGCAAGTATGCATTTCTCCTAGTTTCCACGTTTTAGTCGAACCCCTGTACAATTCTTAAAAAAAAAAGAAAAAATAATAAGATTCGTACAGAAGGGGAGTTGGAAACGAAATGAAACTTTACGGCTTTAAAAGGAATGTGTCATTGTTGCAGTTGTTACAAAATCTAGACAAATAACAAAGAACTTAGCACTATGAGCCAAATTGCCTGTATGGCATTGCGCACCCTGTGGCGAGGATGCATAATGGTCCTTGCTACCGAGCGAGGTGGCGCAGTGGTTAGCACACTGGACTCGCATTCGGGAGGACGACGGTTCAATCCCGCGTCCGGCCATCCTGATTTAGGTTTTCCGTGATTTCCCTAAATCGCTCCAGGCAAAGGCCGGGATGGTTCCTTTGAAAGGGCACG
Organism: Schistocerca nitens; assembly: GCF_023898315.1. Taxonomy (NCBI): domain Eukaryota; kingdom Metazoa; phylum Arthropoda; class Insecta; order Orthoptera; family Acrididae; genus Schistocerca; species Schistocerca nitens. The sequence continues at coordinate 271,465,056 of NC_064622.1, forward strand.
GCCGACTTCCTTCCGTAATCCGATGAGACCGATGACCTCGCTGTTTGGTCTCTACCCCCAAACAATGCAATCCAATGGTCCTTGCTACTCCTGATACTAGCAGCGAGTCGGAGTCAGTCCAAGCTGATGCAGCACATGTTCTATCGGGGACTGATCTAGGAGTCTTGCTGGCCAGTGGGAGTACCTGAACACCACATAGTTTGATAGAGGCACGTATCACGTGTAGATGGGCGTTTTCCTCTTGAAAAATGGCATCAAAAATCTGTTGCATGAAAGGTAACACATGAATTGCAGATTTCCGTAAAGTACCTTTTTGCCGCCAGAGTTCTCTCAGCTACTACCAGCCGCGGTCTGAAGACTTACCCGAAGCCTGCCCACACCATTAACAGAGAAGTAACGGCGCTCTGCCTCTCCGAAAGATTGCGAGTATGGAACTCATTCCCAGGTCACCAGCATGCTCGTCATGCACTGTCCGGGATACTACATAACTCCAATTCGTCTCTGAACATAACACGTAATAATTCATGAGCAGTCCATACTAGCCTGGGCTCAGTACTATTTCAGACGCATCTGTTTGTGTTGTGGTGTTAACGGTGGCCTACTGATGGGTGTGTAGTTCACAAGTCCAGCAGTTACTAGTTTGCGACCAATGACGAAGGATGACACAGAAAGGGTCAGGGAGACCATTATTTGCTCTACCATGGCAGACGCAGGTGTAAAAAGTTTTACGTTTTTCTGTTTCGTGCACAATACGGCGATCCTCTGGTATGATGATCAAATGTGGTTGAACGGGTGCTTGAATTTTTTGGTCATGAAATGTATATCTACGAAATGTGATTAAAAATTTGTGAATAAAAGATTGTATTTCAAATAGACCGCTTCATCTAGAGTGACAATCTCAATTTTCCTGTAGCTTTACTGGTGGATAGGATGTATCATCCTCTTTCGGGTGTGCACCCGGGAGAAGCATTAAATCTTCCGATATTTCGGGTGTTACCGTACAGCTGCTGAGAATTTTTCCGGGTTGTATGTCATGTGTCGGCAGCTGGGCCAACACCTTGTAAATAGAGGTGGCTTAAAGGGCACGCGAGACTAACGCAGACGGGCGTGAAGTACTGGAACAGGATACGTAATTAATGCTATGAAGAAAAGAACGGAGCTTCTCATATACTTATCTTTAATGTCTTCTTGTACATCTCTATGGTGAACACAAGTGAGACTCTAATTACAATCACTGTAAGGCTAATGGCGCCTTGCTAGTTCGTAGCCATTAACTTAGCTGAAGGCTATTCTGTCTCTCGGCTAATGAGAGAGAAAGGCTTCGTACGTCTAGTCGCTAGCACTGTCGTCCGTACAACTGGGGCTGAGTTCAAGTCAGTCTCTCGAGACCTGCCTTGTGGTGGCGCTAGGTTTGCGATCACACAGTGGCGACACGCGGGTCCGACATGTACTACAGGACCGCGGCCGATTTAAGCTACCACCTAGCACGTGTGGTGTCTGGCTGTGACACCACATTCCTCCCCCGCAAATCGGCGAACGGTCGTGAGATAAGGCTTCCGCCCGCCGTGGGGAGGACCCCATGTTGACGTATGCGATGAGGTGGGGAGCCTAACAACAGGCGAGGCTGTGCCACCCGCACCCGGCCATTCGGTCCGAGGGGAGCTAGGAAACGCCTGAAAACCTAGTCCAGGGTGCACGTCAACATGCGGTGTATGCACCCGTAAAGAGACAGGAGGGGCCGAAGGGTCGACCTCCATGTGGTCGGAGAATCTGACGTGCGATGACGACATCTGGGCCGGAGCGGGCAAGAGTTCCATGGCGGAGGACAGCTGGTCACGGGAAGCGATCGTCGGCGCGTGACCCAGGGAGGCTCGTGGCGGCTGCAGCGAAGCGTCCACTGTGGGCGGCGCCGGAGGTGGCTGCGGCGGCTGCGGCGGCTGCGGCGGCGGCGCGACGCCATGAGGCAAAATGGAAGGCAGCGTCGGTAACACCTGGGGATGAGGCGAGCCAGTAGATGGATCCCCAGGGCGCTGACCTGACGGCTCCATCGCTGAAAGCAGACGGGGAGCGGCAGAACCCGGGCGACGACAGAGGCGCAGCTGATTGAGATGCCGACGCACCTCACCAGAGGCCCCCAAAACCAAATACATCGCGCGGCCGAGGCAGCGAAGAATGCACCCTGCGAGCCAACGCCATGAACCGCGATAGGTGCGATAGAAGACAACGTCGCCAGGAGCAAAAGCAGGAGTCTGCCGCTGCACAGGAACCTGATGCGGCGGATGCAGCAAAGACATCAAGGTTCGATGAGAACGACCATGGAGCAACTCAGCCGGCGAGCGACCATCGCGGGGCTGAGAGCGATACGAGGACATAAAGAGCAATAATGCGTCCTCCCGAGAATGCGACTCTTTCAATTTCAACATCTGTGACTTGAAAGTCCGGACCAATCGTTCCGCGGCACCGTTTGACTGAGGCGAAAACGGCGCGGACGTCAGATGTTGAATACCATTGGCCTTGCAGAAGGACCGAAATTCTGCGGACATGAATTGTGGGCCATTGTCGGAAACAATAGTCTGCGGAAGACCTTCAATGCAAAAGATAGCAGACAAGGCTTGGATTGTGGCAGAAGACGTCGTGGAAGACATCCGGACAACAAAAGCAAAATTACTGAAAGCATCGACCACAACCAACCAACGAGCATTCCAGAATGGACCAGCAAAATCGATGTGCAAGCGTTGCCAAGGGGAAGTGGCTTTCGGCCATGCAAAGAATTTCCGCGGCGGTGCGGATTGTTGTTCGGCACACGCCATGCAAGAGGAGCACATATTCGTAATCGCAGCATCGATTCCGAACCAAGTACAGTGCTGACGAGCAAGTTGTTTCGTTCGCACTATACCCCAATGTCCTTGGTGAAGAAGCCGTAAGACGGAGGACTGTAACGAACGTGGGACCACGACTCGAGACTGATCATTATCAGAACGCAACAACAAAACACCACGTCGTACAAAAAGTCTCTCCTTGTGAGCAAAATATCGGCGAACCAGCGGATCCTCGATCCGTGACTTGGACAAGGGCCATTGCGTAGCAACAAAACGCAAAACGGGAGCAAAGACAGGGTCAGCAGCCGTGGCTGTAGCGACACGACGAAAATCAATCGGAAACGATGCGACCACGTCATCGGTTTCCGCATCAATGAACATGCAAGCAAGTTCGGAAGAATCGAATGCTTTATCCTCAGCAATAGGCAAACGGGACAACGCATCAGCGTTTCCGTGCTTAGCAGTGGACCGATACAAGATATCGTAGCGGTACTGCGAGAGGAAAAGAGACCAGCGAATGAATTTCTGCGCCGTACGCGGAGGTACCGGCTTGTTCAGATGAAAAAGCGATGTCAAAGGTTTGTGGTCCGTGATGATGGTAAAGTGACGACCATACAAGAAATCGTGAAACTTAGTAACACCAAACACGAGAGCTAAAGCCTCTTTCTCTATCTGTGAATAATTTCTTTGCGCAGATGAGAGCAATTTTGACGCAAAGGCAATAGGGCGATCATGCGATCCATCTTTGTGCGCAAGCACAGCACCGATCCCGAAATCCGATGCATCTACCATCAACAAAAGGGGTTTGCGGGGATCGAATGGCGTAAGGCAAGTATTTGAAAGTAACGCCGATTTCAACTGGCGAAAGGCGCGTTCGCATTCCGTCGTCCAGACGAACGGAACACCTTTACGGCGTAAGCGATGAAGCGGAGCTGAAATGGAAGAAGCATTGCGCAGAAATTTATGATAATAATTTATTTTACCCAGCACACTCTGTAGCTGTTTCAAGTTCTGCGGTGACGGCAAATCCTGTATGGCACGGAGGTGCTCCGGACTCGGATGGATGCCCTGGGCATTTATTACATGTCCCAGGTACAGTAAGTCACGAGCAAAAAACACACATTTGTCCTGCCTCAAGCGAAGACCATGTTGTCGCAAGACCTGAAATAATGTTCGGAGATTTTGCAAATGTTCGGCCTCTGTCTTTCCGGAGATCACAATATCGTCCAGATAGTTCGCAGCAGTAGGGACCGACGCACAAATAGTTTGTAAATATTGCTGAAACAATGCAGGGGCGGATGCACACCCGAAAGGCAGTCTTTTGAAGCGATACAAGCCAAGATGCGTGTTTACCACCAAGACGCGCTGGGATTCTTCGTCCACAGGTATTTGCAAGTACGCATCTGCTAGGTCCAACTTTGAAAAATATTTTCCCGGGCACAGTTTGTCAAAAAGATCTTCCGGGCGGGGCAAAGGAAAAGTTGCAGTCACAAGTTGTGGATTCACAGTTGCCTTGAAGTCCACACAAAGTCTCAATTTTCCGGAAGGTTTTGGCGAAATTACTAAGGGAGAGGCCCAGAGAGAAGCCTGCACACGTTCAATTACACCTTGAGATTCTAAATCGTGCAATGTTCTTGCGACCTCATCACGCAATGCGTGGGGAACATTGCGCGCTCTGAAAAACTTCGGTTGCGCGTTTGCTTTCAGTTCCAAATGCGCTGCATAATTCTTAGCGCAACCAAGGCCCGGTGCAAAAAGTCTGCAAATTCTTCACATAGACTAGAAACACTGGCGGAAGGCACAGTCTGAATCACTGAGAGGACCTGATTTACTATAGACAAATTAAACAACTGAAATAAATCTAAACCAAACAAGTTCACTGCAGTAGAAGAACGAAGAACGTAAAATGACACAAGTTTTGTTTGTCCCTTGTATGTTGCAAGAAGGCTGCACTGTCCTAACACTGGTATTTTCTGGCCTGAGTAACTATTGAGCTGAACATTTGCGGCACGCAACGGAGGTTTGCCCAGTTGGTTGTACGTGTCGTGATTGAGCAATGAAACTGCAGCTCCGGTATCGAGCTGGAATGGTATCACTTTGCCTGTAAAGTCTAAGTCGACAAAAAGTTTATTGTCCTGCTGACGACAAAAGCGACTGTTTTGTGCAACTGGAACAGACACTGGGACAGAATCACGTGCGACGTGACGGGACTTCCGTCGACGTCGACGCACACTTTTTGTGGAATGAACACTGTCACCGGACGGGGTGGAATGAACTACATGAATATCCATGGGCGAAGGTTCACGAGCCTGAGTTTCCTTGGTTCGATTCCGGCGCGAAGCAAAGGGCCTGGAATTGGTGTGAGTGTCTGATCTGAGCTTTTTCTGGCAAACACTTTGGACATGTCCTTTCTTATGACAGTAAAAGCAAATAGCTTGGCATGACGGGCAATTTTCACGCGAATGTCTAGTTGCACACCGCGGGCACGATTTCACTGCATTAGCTGGCTTACGCGGCGCACGTGTTTGCGAGCTAGGCTGCCGCCGCGCTGACGGGCGCGAGGGCCGCTGAGCGTCCCGTGCAGCGGGCCCGGCGGGCCGGTTAATGTGACACACTGCCGGCGAAGTTGCAAATGAGTCCTGAGCAAAGTCAAGTGTGTCTTGCCTATCCAATATGTCTATCACTTGTTGAAGGGAGGGATTAACTAGTTTCAAAATCTGTTCCCGTATGCGAACATCAGAAACGTTCTGTGCTATTGCATCACGCACCATAGTATCTGAATAAGGAAGTCCACATTCGCATTCAAACGCACACTCCCTAGTAAGTCCTTGCAATGTTGCAACCCACTCCCTATTAGTCTGACCGGCCGTACGTTTTGTACGAAAGAACGTATACCTTTTTGCAACGACATTTACTGTTTCCTTGAAATAGGCATCTAAAGCAGACAAAAGTTCTTCGTAGGACAGAGTTGCTACGTCGGGCCGGGGAAACAACTTCACTATCACTCGGTAGGTGGACACACCGACACAAGAAAGCAAAAACGGCTGCCGCTCATTACCTTGAATTCTGTAGGCGGCGAGGTGGAAGCTGAACTGGCGGGACCACTCCTGCCAGGACTCTTGGGTTGCGTTAAAGGGTCTGAATTGAGGTGCAACAGCATGTTGTGGCGGCGGTAGCGATGAAGCGGCGGCGGCCGCATCGGTGTGCAGCGCACGTTGACCCTGGACGAGCTGTCCAAGAGCATCCAATAACGCCTGCGTCTGTTGATTCTGCAAGCGATAAAATTCGGACAGTACATCTGGAGATTGTGGCGAAGCCATGACACAAAGAAATTAGGGCAAAGTAAAACACAAGATCCTTTGTAGAGTCGTCGCCATGTGATGTGTCGGCAGCTGGGCCAACACCTTGTAGATAGAGGTGGCTTAAAAAGGCACGCGAGACTAACGCAGACGGGCGTGAAGTACTGGAACAGGATACGTAATTAATGCTATGAAGAAAAGAACGGAGCTTCTCATATACTTATCTTTAATGTCTTCTTGTACATCTCTATGGTGAACACAAGTGAGACTCTAATTACAATCACTGTAAGGCTAATGGCGCCTTGCTAGTTCGTAGCCATTAACTTAGCTGAAGGCTATTCTGTCTCTCGGCTAATGAGAGAGAAAGGCTTCGTACGTCTAGTCGCTAGCTCTGTCGTCCGTACAACTGGGGCTGAGTTCAAGTCAGTCTCTCGAGACCTGCCTTGTGGTGGCGCTAGGTTTACGATCACACAGTGGCGACACGCGGGTCCGACATGTACTTCAGGACCGCGGCCGATTTAAGCTACCACCTAGCACGTGTGGTGTCTGGCTGTGACACCACAGTATGGCCGTCGTCAGGGATTGAAGAGTTCCATGGACGACAGCCATACAACCCGGAAAAATTCTCAGCAGCTGAAACATCCGGTCATGAAAGCCTTCATTGTACGTTACCGTACAGCCACGTTCAAGGCGAGACGGTAAACGAATTAACACCCGTTGACACAAATACTAAAAAGTATTTTCTCAGAACACCAATTAAGCTAATTGTGGTCGGTAACCAGTCAACTAGGAAAATAATGGAAACGTTAGTGATATTACGTTGGGCAGGCTGCAGCTGCCACAAAGGATTATTGGTAATGCAAACCTGACGCTGATTACAGGGACAATAAGGCGTACTCGTCAAAGGACAGATTTGATCTTAGAAGATGTGTGTATAATTTGCATCTAAATATAACAGCTATTCCCCGTCCTATTTCCTAGCTGTGGTCTAATGGCATGACTTGTGGAACATCACCATCAAAACTCCACCTCAAGACAAGTAGCAAAATTTAATCACCTGGCACCTCTGGTGTAAGGAGAAACGTCTCTTAATGATCGGTTTTTAATTTAAAGAATAAGAATCTAAACAACGGACGATGTCGATTCTAAGAAAAGATTTCAATTATACTCCTAGATCGAAGATATTGCCATCGCAAATTTTATAGGAGGAATTGAAGAAGGCGCCAGAACACTATCGGTGACACTGCTGAGGACATTCTCCATAGTATATCGTTGTGTGAAGCGATTTTATTTCAGCCACCGAGTGGCAGTGAAGATACGGTTAATAGCCAATATGACGGAAGAAGAAATGTTGCTATCGGGAATTCAAGCTCGAACGAAGATCAAATTTCATTAACCGTCTGCTATCGTGATTGTTGCAGTCGATAGAGAGGACGTAGTGCAGAAGTTCAATATTAGTCAACAACCGGTAAGCAAGCATACCTCCCACAACAACCTAATGGGTGTGGGGCACAGAAACCTTGGACCCCTCACGTGTGCCTCTTCTCACCACAGGCCATAAAGTATACGGATTAATATCGACGTAAGAACGCTTTCGTTAGCTGCTCGAACAATTGAAAAGTGTCGCCTGGAATGAAAAGTAACTTGCCAATGACAAGCTAGAAATACTTTGAAATCCGCAACGGACGATTCATTTCGACTGGCAGCAGTGTGTTCTTCAGACCGGCGAATAAGGTATCGTCATATGGGAATCTTTCCGCGGAATGAAATGGGCCCCTGACACGCCCACCGTCCTTACCAGACAAAGTTAAGGAAGCTACTGTCTGACCAGCTGCACTCTCTTACAACAACATCCCAACGACATGTACCTTTAGAAGGACAATGCGCCACATCAGCTTCATGAGGAGGCTTTTGTGCCTCCCCCTCCTCGCCGTCTCGAGTGACCTCAATCCTATCGAGCACATGTGGATACCACGAGCGATACAAACCGACGACTAAACAGTATTGCAGTAATATTGTCTTGGTCCAACAACGGAACGCGTTACAGCGGCGATGCTGCATGACATGGGTTCGACAAGTCATTGGTACGTTTCTAGAGGTATGAGGCAGTAGATGTCTATGCACTGATCACACAATTCCCGTGTATTACGAGCTGGGGGGTTGTGGGAGAGGAGATTGCGCCTGATAGAATCCCAGATGTGTTCTTTGGGTTGAGATCAGCCAAATTTGATGACATAGACATCAAAGTGAGTTCACTATCACGCTCCTCCAGCACTGTAGCACGATTCTCGCCTTGTGACACGGACAGTTAACCTGTTTGAAAACGCCATCACCGTCAGGGAAGATACGAAGCATGAAGGGATGGAGGTGGTCTGCAGTAATCTTCAAGTAATCTACAGCTGTCATCTTGCCAATACCACCACGGGTCCTATCGAAACCACGGTGAACATTCCCCAATCAATAATACTACACTCAGTAGCCTGTATCCATAGTGTTTCATGTTTCGAGAACCCGTTCGCGCATCCGATTACGACCATGGACCATGTGTAACAAGAAAATGTGATTCATCTGGTCAGGCGACAGATTTTACTGATCGGTCGAAGCTCGATGCCCTCGATGGACACTGTAGTCGTAACTGATAATGTCGTCAGGTAAATATGGGAATACGCGTAGATTGTCTGCTGCGGAGCGCCACTTTCAACAGCGTGCCCTGAATTGTGTGCTCCGAAACATTCGTGCTTGCCCCACCATTGTGCTCTGTTGTTGGATCTTCCAGAGGACACTTTACAGGGCGGATGATCCTGCGATCTCCACATGTCTAACACCTTCTCACGTACTCTTGGTTTTAGCATCCTTCAAACTATTCCCATAAATGCTCACGATGGTAACCGACCAGCTTCACCATTTTCGAATAATCCTTCCCAAGAGACAGGACATAGAAGTCTCCCCTTTGTGAAAATCGCTTAGGTCTATGGATTTCCTCATTTGTGTCCCATATCGCTGCTAGAATAGTTCTCCATTTCTTTCTGCTCCGCTTACACACATTCTTTACCGTATCTCATTCTCGCAACGCCACCTGGTGGCATTTAACCTCGTGATGGGGCGTGGTGATTATGTTTCGGCTCACAAACGTATTTTTGTAACAGTCCACCAGAATGATTATATGATTTTCATTTCTTTTTTGCATTACGAGTGCATTTGTGTAGAACACCGCAGTGATGTCACTGTTTTTGATATTTGCCCAGAGCGACAGGTTGTAATGGATACACACAATGTGATCAAAAGTATCCGGACACCTGGCTGAAAATGACTTACAAGTTCGCGGCGCCCTCCATCGGTAACGCTGGAATGCAATATGGTGTTGGCCCACCCTTAACCTTAATGACAGCTTCCAATCTCGCAGGCACACGTTCAATCAGGTGCTGGAAGGTTTCTTGGTGAATGGCAGCCCATTCTTCACGGAGTGTTGCACTGAAGAAAGGTATCGAATTCGGTCGGTGAGGCCTGGCACGAAGTCGGCGTTCCAAAACATCCCAAAGGTGTTCTACAGGATTCAGGTCAGGACTCTGTGCAGGCCAGTCCATTACAGATATGTTATTGTCGTGTAACCACTCCGCCACAGGCCGTGCATTATGAACGGGTGCTAGATCGTGTTGAAAGATGCAGTCACCATCTTGGAATTGCTCTTCAACAGTGGGAAGCAAGATGGTGCTTAAAACATCAATGTAAGCATGTGCTGTGATAGTGCCACGCAAAACAACAAGGGGTGCAAGCCCCCTCCATGGAAAACACGACCACACCATAACACCACCGCCTACGAATTTTACTGTTGACACCACACAGACTGGTTAGCACACTGGGCTCTTATTCGGGAGGACGACGGTTCACTCCCGCGTCCGACCATCCCGATTTAGGTTTCCCGTGATTTCCCTAAATTTCTCCAGGAAAATGCCGGGATGGTTCCTTTGAAAGGGCACGGCCGACTTCCTTCCCCGTCCTTCCCTAATCCGATGAGACCGATCACCTCGCTGTTTGGCCTCTTCCCTTAAACAACCCAACCCAACCCCAACCGCACACGCTGGCAGATGACGTTCACCGGGCATTCGTCATACCCACACCCTGCCAATTTGATCGCCACTTTGTCTACCGTGATTCGTCACTCCACACAAGGTTTCTCCACTGTTCAATCGTCCATTGTTGACGCTCCTTACACCAGGCAAGGCGTCGTTCGGCATTTACCCGCGTGATGTGTGGCTTATGAGCAACCGCTCGACCATGAAATCCAAGTTTTCTCACCTCCTGCCTGTTACAGTACTGGCAGTTGACCCTATACAGTTTGGAATTCTCGCGTGATGGTCTGGATAGATGTCTGCTTATTACACATTACGACCCTCTTCAAGAGTCGGCGGTCTGTCAGTCAACAGACGAGGTCGGCCTGTACACTTTTGTGCTGTACGTCTCCCTTCCCGTCTACTTCACTATCTCATCGGACAGTGGACCTAGGGATGTTTAGGAGTGTGAAAATCTCAAAATCTCGCGTACAGACATAAGACACAAGTGACACCCAATCACCTGACCGCGTTCGATGTCCGTGAGTTCCGCGGAGCTCCTCATTCTGATCTCTGACGATGTCTAATGACTACTGAGGTCGCTGACATCGAGTACCCGGCAGTAGGTGGCAGCACAATGCGCATAATATGAAAAATGTATGTTTTGGGGGGTGTTCGGATACTTTTGATCAAACAGTGTAAGTGAAGATATTTTGAAATGTAGTACCTTAATATGCACCCACATCCGTAAGTTGGTTGTTTTTTCTCTGCGTCGAACAGTCTTCCCACCAACATGCCACGAACTTTACGACCTGACGTTTCCTGCATGGTAATAACTGCAGCAATAAGTGAACTACTGCTGTTAGTTTAGACTAGCCGCTATGTGCCCACGAGTCCACACTTCATTTCCTGATCTAATGCTCATGGTCAAATAAGCATTGATAGTTTGGTCTTGCCGCACATACCTGGATGTACTAACCAACCTAAAAGCGTACACCTTGAAATACCTGTAATTATTGGTCTGCAAATGACTTTAATACTGGTGTTACGTTGTTCAGTACACCGACCTCACTCACCAATACAAAAATCTGTATTTATACCAGTTTCACCCTGTATTACACTGTTGATATGGAGAATAAAACTACCGGCACATAGAAAACATTTTATATATTTGTGAACGTTTTGATGCAATAAAATTTTGACAGACTGCAGGGAGCGAGCTGCCTCAGTGGGAGACCACTAACAAGTGTTCTGCACATTTGTCACCGGCACGTCGACAGCGCTATAAACGGCGCTCTCCAGCAGGGAGCCACAGCGCCTCCCTGTGTCGTTCATTTTACTGCCACTTTCGCCGGTTCTCTGTCGTTAGCTTGACAGGAAGCAGCAATTACAGCTCCAATAAACCAATACAGGTTCCATTACAAGCTACTTACCTAATAGTTACTTATGTAATGGGTTCTAAACATTGATATTTATCAGTGTTACACCAATCCTTGTTTCGGTTTCTTTGGGAGACTGAAATGACGTCTACAATTTTAAAAGTGTGTATCGAAAGCTAGGATCGATCCGGTTGAAAATGTCTTTGACCAGCCGGCCGATGGGGCCGAGCGGTTCTAGGCGCTTCAATCTGGAACCGCGTGACTTCAACGGTCGTAGGTTCGAATCCTGACTCGGGTATGGATGTGTGTGATGTTCTTAGGTTAGTTAGGTTTAAGTAGTTCTAAGTCTAGGGGACTGATGACCTCAGATGTTAAGTCCCATAGTGCTCAGAGCCATTTTTTTTGTCTTTGACCACAGCAGTCAGTCCGCGTTTGTTAATAGCATATACGATTAAATGGCAATTGTTTACAACGTTCCTCAATGGTGGAGGGAAAGGACACTTGTGATCTATCAAGCCGGAATAACACCCTCAAGCTGGCCTACAAAAGCCACCTAAGCTGCAGTGCATTGGCGCCGCGCATGATTTTCAATGCCCCTCGCTCTCTTATGCCACCGGATTAATCGGCTTTTTCTTTACTACTATTATTTAAAAATTTCCTGTGAGGTAATGAAAGAAAAATGAATTTTGTAAGCATTATGCAAAACTAATTATGTTTACAGTTCAACCAACACTTAACCGTCACAAGGACAGTAGATCATAGTGAGACCAGCAAAACAAGGCAATATAATTCTCAGTTTTATACTTTTTCCTGTTTTTCTTTGGGGGGAGGGGGAGGGAGGTCTTCAGTTTAGTATGCCCCATCAAGAACTGCGCTCCTGCACCAAGTTGTTCATCTCAGCGTAGCATTTTCACCCGATGTTCTCAACTACTTGCAGGCTCTCTGTCTTCCCCGACAGTTTTACTCTCTACAGCTCGTCCTTACGATGGAAGTTATTTCCTTACATATTAACACAAGTTCTATGATCTTATCGCTTTTCTTGTCACTGTTTTCGGTATGTCCACGTCTCAATCGCTTCGCTCACAGTCTATGATTATGCACCATGAAATGATGTGCTTCGAATGTCCATTCCCAGAAATTTTTTCCTTGGATTAAAGTCAATAGTCGATACTAGCAGACTTCTCCTGCCAGAAATTCCCTCTTTGCCTGTGCTAGTCTGCTTTTTAGGCCATCCTTACTTCGACCGTCGTGGGTTGTATTGCTTCCATGGTAGTAGAATTCCTTCAGGTTATCTGCTTCGTGATCCACAATTTTGATGTTAAGGTTATAGCTAATCTCACTTCAGTCATTCCTTATTACACTCCCGGAAATTGAAATAAGAACACTGTGAATTCATTGTCCCAGGAAGGGGAAACTTTATTGACACATTCCTGGGGTCAGATACATCACATGATCACACTGACAGAACCACAGGCACATAGACACAGGCAACAGAGCATGCACAATGTCGGCACTAGTACAGTGTATATCCACCTTTCGCAGCAATGCAGGCTGCTATTCTCCCATGGAGACGATCGTAGAGATGCTGGATGTAGTCCTGTGGAACGGCTTGCCATGCCATTTCCACCTGGCGCCTCAGTTGGACCAGCATTCGTGCTGGACGTGCAGACCTCGTGAGACGACGCTTCATCCAGTCCCAAACATGCTCAATGGGGGACAGATCCGGAGATCTTGCTGGCCAGGGTAGTTGACTTACACCTTCTAGAGCACGTTGGGTGGCACGGGAAACATGCGGACGTGCATTGTCCTGTTGGAACAGCAAGTTCCCTTGCCGGTCTAGGAATGGTAGAACGATGGGTTCGATGACGGTTTGGATGTACCGTGCACTATTCAGTGTCCCCTCGACGATCACCAGTGGTGTACGGCCAGTGTAGGAGATCGCTCCCCACACCATGATGCCGGGTGTTGGCCCTGTGTGCCTCGGTCGTATGCAGTCCTGATTGTGGCGCTCACCTGCACGGCGCCAAACACGCATACGACCATCATTGGCACCAAGGCAGAAGCGACTCTCATCGCTGAAGACGACACGTCTCCATTCGTCCCTCCATTCACGCCTGTCGCGACACCACTGGAGGCGGGCTGCACTATGTTGGGGCGTGAGCGGAAGACGGCCTAACGGTGTGCGGGACCGTAGCCCAGCTTCATGGAGACGGTTGCGAATGGTCCTCGCCGATACCCCAGGAGCAACAGTGTCCCTAATTTGCTGGGAAGTGGCGGTGCGGTCCCCTACGGCACTGCGTAGGATCCTACGGTCTTGGCGTGCATCCGTGCGTCGCTGCGGTCCGGTCCCAGGTCGACGGGCACATGCACCTTCCGCCGACCACTGGCGACAACATCGATGTACTGTGGAGACCTCACGCCCCACGTGTTGAGCAATTCGGCGGTACGTCCACCCGGCCTCCCGCATGCCCACTATACGCCCTCGCTCAAAGTCCGTCAACTGCACATACGGTTCACGTCCACGCTGTCGCGGCATGCTACCAGTGTTAAAGACTGCGATGGAGCTCCGTATGCCACGGCAAACTGGCTGACACTGACGGCGGCGGTGCACAAATGCTGCGCAGCTAGCGCCATTCGACGGCCAACACCGCGGTTCCTGGTGTGTCCGCTGTGCCGTGCGTGTGATCATTGCTTGTACAGCCCTCTCGCAGTGTCCGGAGCAAGTATGGTGGGTCTTACACACCGGTGTCAATGTGTTCTTTTTTCCATTTCCAGGAGTGTATTTTCATTTTTCTGTACTTTACTCTCAGTCAATATTCTGTACTCATTAACCTGTTCATTCCACGCGACAGATCCTGTAAATGTTTGTTACAGTCACTTAGGATGCCAATGACATCAGCGAGTCTTATCATTGATAGCCTTTCATCTTGAATTTTAATCCCCCTCTTGAAGCTTTCTTTTATTTTTGTCATTGCTCATTTGATGTACAGGTCGAACAGTAGGGGCGAAATACTGCATCCCTCTTTTACACCCTTTCTAATCCGTGCACTTCCTTCTTGTTATTCCCCTCTTATTGTTTCCTTTTGGTTCTTGTACGTATTAACTGATGTGAAGCCACCATACAACTGTTATTTATGCAATACTGAAGATATTCAGCACATTTGTCTATCTTGTGATTATTGCCACAACGTACTTTGGGACAACGTTATCCCATTTTCAAGTGCTAAAAGCATCAGATAAAACAGTCCTCCTTATATAGACAGACATATAAGGATTAGAGACGTCCTTACCTCAAAAAAATTTATGCCATTCATCCTCGTCACAACTACAAAACAAGCAGCACACACGCATCGTCTACTCAGACCATAAAATATAAAACATCACAAGCATCCACCGTTCCCGAGGTACAGTTGCAAACTGAAAGCCGCTGCCATGACATACCAATTTAGTTAAAGCCTAATGCTCAGCACCAACCATACTACTGGCTGTCATGAAATCTTTGAGAAATACCTGTCTGATCTTAGCCCACTGTAACTTAAAAGTACCTCTTCACTGCAATGTGATCGGAAATAGCATGCGAAAATCCTACGTCACTGGGTAAAATACTTTGGTGACTGCTTCTGAAGTAGGATATCGCTAAAGCGTGTCCATAAATGCCCTTTAGACACTTCATCCTCTCATTTAAGACGTCGACTCTTTCAAGGCACAATAGATCTATAGCTCCTCTAAATTTGATAGCAACCATCATTTTTCTTCAACTTTCTACACCTTCATGCTTTCCGTTATATCCCTCAACGAATACTGCTCATTCTTAAGATGCTTTGTATCAGCTGACCACCCGTTCTCTCTATTATTATGCTCTTTAAATCTACATTTAAAATTCTCCCTAGAGCTTACCACCACTTTTCTCAGAATTTCGAACATCATGGACCATTTTACACTGTCGAACGCTTTCTCCAGATCGACATATGCTATGAACGTATCTTGATTTTTCTTCAGTCTTAGTTCCATTATAAGTCGCACTTGAGAACTGTCTGTCTTGTGCCTTACCTTTCCAAAAGCGAAACTAATCCCAATTTAACGGCTCGTCAATTTTCCATTCTTCTGTACATTATTCTTGTCAGCTGCTTGTTTGCATGAGCTGTAAGTGACTGTGCGATAGTTCTAGCACTTTGTTGCTCTCTCTTTTTTCCGGAATTGCTTGGATGATACAGATATTTTTACGAAGGGCTGATAGTATGACTCCAGACTTATAAATTATGTACACAAATAGTCGCTTGGTTGCTACTTCCCCCAATAATTTCAAAAATTTCTAAGAATGTTATTCATCCCTTCTGACTTACTGGATCGCAGCTCTTCCAACGCGCTATTAAATTCTGACTCTAATACTACAACCGTACGTCTTCGATATCGACTTCCATTTCTTCCTGAGTCATGTCATCAGACAGGTCCTCCACTCATAGAGGTCTTCTTTGTACTCTTCCCACCTATCCGCTCTCTCTTCTGCAATTAACTGTGGAATTCGCATTTCCCTCCTAATGTTGTCGCCCCTGTTTTAATTTCACCGAAGGTTATTTTGACTTCTCTATTCGCTGAACCAGTCCTTTCGACGACCATTGTTTCTTAGATTTCTTCACATCTTCCCTCTAGTCATTTCGTGTTTGATTCCCTGTAACTACTACTTATTTCACTCCCAAGTGACTAATTTTTCTGTATTCCTGAATTTTTATGAACATTTTTGTACTTCCTTCTTTGGTGTATCGATTGAAGTACTTTTTCCGTTACCCACGATTTATTCACAGTTATATCTCTTGCACTTTCGCCGGCCGGAGTGGCCGTACGGTTCTAGGTGCTACAGTCTGGAACCAAGCGGCCGTTACGTTCGCAGGTTCGAATCCTGCCTCGGGCATGGATGTGTGTGTGCTGTCCTTAGGTTAGTTAGGTTTAATTAGTTCTAAGTTCTAGGCGACTGATAACCTCAGAAGTTAAGTCGCATAGTGCTCAGAGCCAACCTCTTGCACTTTTTGTGGTTGCCCTTTTTAGAGCTGTCCATTCCTCTTGAACAGAACTGCCTACCGAGCTCTCAATATCGCAGTATCTATAGCATCAGGAAACTTCAAGTGTATCTCTTCATTCCTTAGTACTTCCATATCCCAATTCTTTGCCTTAGCATTTTCATTTTCAGATTTTCTAGCTTCTCCGTGAAACCTTCCCGTCTCCTCTATATCTCTTTTGTTACGCAACCTTCCCTTCTACAATAACCTATCAAACCTTCCCTTAGGATTTCTATCTCTTGCTTAATAATAACAAATTAACTCTTCCCTTTGAAATTTATTCTCTTTCTCAATCTTCGCATACAAATTTAATTGCTGTTTATTAAAAGTGATTTTCTGATTATTTCGGCGAAAGATAGAATGTGTCGTCGTCGTGTCCCTCAGTCGTTATCTGCAATAACCCAAAACTGTTTCTTACCTTTTTTACTGTTACTGGATCACCATCTGACTGCTACATCAAACTGCGACATGAATATACTTACTCTGTTTTACTATACTTTATTAGCTGCTGGTGGGCTGTCATAATAAGTGGCTGTATTTATTACCAAAGCTGACGTTATACTTTAATAGCAAAGCTGACGTTATTCTATAATTAATTTGACTGACGTTACATAATTCATAGTTAAACTTTTTCTGTCTCTGTACATCCGTTTATAACCTCTTGTAAATCATAGCTGGTGGCTGGCAGGCACACCGCTCCTCTCAACCTCTCTCTCCAGACCTGCTACCGAATCGCTTCACTTCTCGCTTACTACTGACTTCCTAAGAACGCTAAAGTGCGGTCTCTCCCTCCAACAATGCTTTCTGGGGCAGACAATCCCTGCTACCATTGCAAAATGTATCAATGCGCGGTCTTTCCCGCTCTTTTCTTAAAATGTATCCATACTCGGTCTCTTCCGCCCTTTTTGAAGTTATATCAATGTGCGGTCTCTCCTGCCAACAATACTTTGGTGCAGACATTCCCTGCTACCACAATTATTTCCAACATGACAAATATTAATTATTCCTAGTTAATCTTATTAATAAAATATAAACATATTTCATAAATTGTGGTTTGACAGTAGATAATAGAAATATAAACGTCTTACATCCGCCAACTTCAGATTCCTGACATTTGACACCCCGACTCGTAGAACATTACTCTTTTGTTCGTTATTCAATCTTTTTCTCATTGTTACCCCTTCGTTGGCTGCGATCTCCAAGCGATCCGAGTGGTGGATTAATGTGCAATCTTTTGCCAATGGTGAGTTCAGCATGACGCTTTTTCAGTTACATGCCACATTTCCTGCGGGTTAACGTTATTTGTCTTTAACGAAGCGGTTTCCACTGCCTTCTGCATCCTCAGTTGGTGATTTTTCCGCCTTTTAGAGGCAATTTCCCACCCCAAGGGCAAGAGAGTGCTCTGAACCTCTACCTACTCCCCCTCACTCTTTGACATGGCCATTGGCACAACGAGGGTGACTTCTCATGCCGAAAATCTCCGGCCAGCTTTGTTGACGGGGTTTATAAAAAAACTTAAGCCGTGGCTGAGTTCGAACCTGGGAGCCAGGAAGTTTTTATCACTAGTCAAAGATGCTACCGCTATACCAGAGATTTTACTCTGAAGTAAAATTTACACAAACGGCAATTTTACATTTTGACTTACAAGATTAGAAATTTTTAATATTCAGGGATGATTTGCCCCAAAATCTAGCGCGGCTCGCATGAGCTGTCGTTTGGATGGCTTTTTTAGGCCAATTTGAGGCTGCTTCCCGGCTTGATAGAAGTGCTCTCTATCAATTTTTTGGTCTTGATTTCACCTACACCACAGTGGCGCATTGTAGTACGAATGGTTCAAAAGCTATGAGCACTATGGGACTTAACATCTGAGGTCATCAGTCCCCTAGGACCTAGAACTACTTAAACCTAACGAAACTAAGGACATCACACACATCCATGCCCGAGGCAGGATTCAAACCTACGACCATAGCGGTCGCGCGGTTCCAGACTGAAGCGCCTAGAACCGTTCGGCCACACCGGCCGGCTTCTTCGAGTAATATGTAGCTGGTGGCGAACAGGCACACCGCTCTGTCTCTACACACAACTTCACTGCACAGAGGTTGACACAAGAGTGTCCTATCGACAAACTACGCGCTTCTCGCCGCGCTCCCTATGTATCAATGCGCGGGCTCTCCCGCCAACTAAGAGCTTGGTGCGGATACTTCACTGTCACCATCGATATGCAAAGAACTTATGTAAATTTCACAAAACATTTTTCTTAACATTTTTCTTACACACTATAATTGTTATTTACATATTTCTTAGCTTATAAATATTTTTATAGGCCTACTTGATTTTCTATTGACATATTTCATACTTCATAGACTTCATAATGGTCCTGTGTATCAAGGTGGCACCGCAGTGTAGGAGAGCTGACTCCGTACCTGCGGCATGACGCTTTCCGCGGCTGAAACTGGTATATGTGTGTGTGTGGGTGCAGGCATCGTGCTGTGCGGCAGAAGCGAGGCGCGCCGGCCGGAGGACCGCTCGCTGGCGGTGTACGGGGCGCGCAGCGGCCGCAGCGACACCGTCTGGCAGATGGAGCTGAAGGACGGCCTGTGGACGGCCTACGTCTGCTGTTGCGACTCCACCGACCGCAGCGACGAGGGACACCCGCGCCGGCACCGCGGCCAGGACCCCAAAGAGTTCCCGCGCGCCGCCCTGCCCGACGACGACGACAACAATACTCAGGTACGGCCGCACGTGTAATTAACCGGCCTGACTTCTTATTTCATCTCGTGGTACTGCCTCTTGTAACTTAAAACAACTTACAATAACTGATAAAAGATCAGCAGCAAACAACTGGAATAGAGTGCAGACATTTGTGTATGTGTGAATTCAGGATACTTATTCCGAGGCTGTGCTCACTGACGGCCGTGGCACGTGTAGGCTATCTGTGCATGGCATGTGAATTTTTATCATGTACTTACGCAGACGATGTTTCCACGTCGATTCGTGGACTTGACCGGTGCAGATCCAAGGGCGAGCGGGGAAAAGGGGGGGGGGGAGGGGGGAGAGGGCATGCGAGGTCCTGAATATCACCCGAGGAAACAGTAGAACTCTTTGTACAAGATATAACTAAATTCCCTTTACAGACTTTCAGGACTTCTATTGAGGTCCAAGACAGTTAACTTTAACACAGTGTGAGCGACGTGGGTGCTATTCTGTCATTCTGCACAACGGATTAAACTGAGATTTACCCTTTACCCTGTGGCTCCTGCAAGATGCAATTTCCACCCCCACACTACTACAGAAGTCAGACAGACGCTCCAAACGTTCTAAAGAGAAATGCCTGAAAAACTTTCAGCAATAAATATCTTCTGGAGTCGTCCGCTGTAAGGAAATGACACAAAAATTCACAAAATTTCTTATGTAATTAGTGGGATACTTCAGTACTGGAGTAGTGCTAGTTAGTGTAACAAAAACATGAAACTAACGAAAATTATTATTTATTTTGCAAAAATTCTGAGAAATCACAATGGTACTTTTAGTTATGAATTGAACAAGTTATTTCCGGGTTCTTTTCAGAATGTGAAGTTACCTCTTAAGGATAGGATTCGCTAATGAACTTTCTATACAAAGTTTAAGATTGTTATTGACTTGGCAGAATGGCTGAGAGCCGCACCTACTCAACTTGAATAATTATCCGTTAGAATGTTGTTAGCTACAGTGGAGGTTGTAGCGTGTGAAATGCAGTGAAGTGGGGCTCGCAAGAGTTGTAGCGCACAATACCGTAAGCTGCGATGACTGCTGTCTACGCCGCACGCAGCTGACAAATAAGATAACTCTCGTTCTATCTGGATTGACCTTCGCCAATCAAACTCTCCCTACGCCTTGATGAAGTCAAGGACTCCTATTCGTCCCTAGTATAACTATTGGCGTGGTACACTGGTCAGATAACCTGTCCACCGCAATTCCACTCAAAAATTCGCTCACAGGCGTTTAACTATAACTCTGTCCGTTCACACAGCACAATAAGTGTGGTGGCCAAAACAGTGAACAGCGCTTAATCGCAAGGACTCATCATAGAGTCGCACTCCAATTCGCTCTCGACAGAGGTGCTCTCCCAGTGAAGTACTGAGGAGAGACTTGTTCCTCGATCTTTGAGTACACGTACGAGTGCACACACTCTCGTTACGTGTTCTCGCTCCAAGAGCGACAACGGAACGGCCCCTCTCCACGCCAGACGTGAAGGGGTATATCTTTCGGTCTCTTCCATTACTCCTTCAGCTCAAGGAGTCAGGAATATCGTCTGCCAATCAGCATTGCTCTTCTAAAACGGGAGAATGACGTTTCGTTTAAGGCGACCAATCCGGAAATCTGTAGCATCGGCGTTTGGTGTCTCCCTGTGAAAATCTCTGAAACTGCGTGCTATGTTTGTAAAGAATGCATAGGCTGGGCGCTCCCACACAATGTAGCGGAATTTGCTTTTAAGCCGAACACTCTTTCCTTTCACTCGGGCAAACGCTGTCTGCTCTACGGGCAGTCGCCGGCCGACGTAGATAGGTTGACTTGTTCTCTGGAGGGACCAGCCCCCTGGCGTGCAGTTTGCCTCTCCAGAACTAAAAGCCCCTGCGACCATCGTGTCTTGAATGTGTGTGTGTACGCCAGCTTCGAGTATTTCAATCTCGGTGCGCACTTGCGATTTACTAGTTATTTGCATATCGTTTACATGAATTCATGCAACACTGACTTAATGTTATCGAGTTTTGGTTCGAATGAAGCGTCTTATTGTGCGGAATATGATTGTGAGGGCGGAATATGTAAGCAATGGAGGTCAGGAGACCACAACGTCTTACAACAGGAACTAATGTCTCGAAATATACCGCTTTTCTGTTGCACGTAGAATACCACAACACACATCGCTCTCTAACAGCTGCTGCTTGTCGTCTGGTTCTGGTTCCAGTGAAGACCACCGGAGACAACACAGATATGGTACCAATTTACCATGTTACAGCATGCATGATCAGCAACCTCTGGTCCTGCAACATCCACTACAGACGTAATCCGCGCCAGTGTGTCGACCTACGGTGCCACAGGGGTATCGTATCGTAGATAAAAGATTTCATCTGGTCCCGCAGGTAGCACAGTAGAGGGTTCAAGATGGGAGAACATGCAGGCCAATCAATCAGGCCACCACGACCAAATCGTTGGTCCAGGTGATCTCAGAGCACACATGAAAAATAAGGTGGTGCGTCATCATGCTGGAACTACCTGTTTTGACGCACATGCAGCTGAACACCTTGCAGGCGCCCGTGCAGCAGGTCGTCAAGGAATCGCAAGTACGTGAGATGTGGAAGAAGAAGGTATGGCCACATCACATGTCCATCCAGGAACCCTGCCCAAATGTTTCTCAACTGCGCTGGTGCGCGCAGCGTACGGGTTTTTGTCAAACCACACATGAATGTTGTGGGAACTGAGAACACATTGCCCGGTGAACTTCCCTTCACCCGTGAATAGTATCTGCCGTGAGAAGTCGGGTTCGTCCACGCAACGGTGCAAAAATCATCTGCGGAAGTGGACTCGTCATGCAAAATCCTGTGGCTACATTGACTGTACCTTCTGGGGGTAGCAGTAGCGTAGCCGCTGCTCATGCAGAACACGCCGGTCAGTTAAGTAATGCACATTCAGTCTACGTGCTATGTATCTGGTACTGGTCGCCACGTTCTCATCCACTGTATGGCGTACAGCCTCTTCAAAATCTGGTGTGCAGCGCCGTCGTGGAACACCACAGTCGGCCCTGCTGTTGGTGAATGTACCCTTCTCCGAACGTAGCAAAGAGGGAGTGCGGAGGTCTCTGACGAACTGGAAAACGGTCCGCATACAGCTGGCGAGCAGCTCCCCCACTACCTCGAGCTTTGCCGCACAGTAAGATCACGTCGGCGTATTCCGCAAACATGATCAACAGTAACGCAATAAAAGCGAAATGTACGTACAGTTTGCACTGATATGTACTGTAGTGAGTAATTACTACTGTACAGTAGTACAGTATGAACAAAGACCACAAACAACGACAGGTATAAACGACAGGTATAAACCTCTCTGGGATGATCACAAACTCAAATAAATGTCATGCAAACAGATCTGTAGTCTGCATGGGACATCAGGTGTGATCAATGAATGACGTGCGTAGTACCCTAGTCAATGGCGACTATAAATGCGGGAGATTTGAACTTTTTTTTTCTTTTTGTTTTTTCGAGTAACGGGGAAACGGTACTCTTCCAGTCATGAGTTCCTAAGCTAAACTTATCAGCCTTAGTCTCCACTACAAGTCCTCAACATTTGTAAAATGAATGTAATTACTCTCTGTATTTACGCACATATGAATTTCTATACTCCTCAGCTAAGTCTCATAGAATAAAATATCATGAAAACTAACAGTCTGGAGAATGGTGAGGAAACCAAGAATTAGAAGCTATGTTTAAAACAAAATACTTTTTAGTTGCTTACTTGAATGGGGGACGTCTCAGGCTGATGGGCCTTCAGCTTTAATGGCAGCATTCTAGGCTGAGAATTGCACATTCAGAGGATGCTCCTACCTGCCGTCAACAACAAATCAAGCACGGTTAGTTAAGTCCACAGGTGGAACCGGCAAACTACAGGAAATTGATTAACGTAAGGCAGAAAGGGAAATAGCCTTCACCATAATAAAGCATCATCGTATCCGGTTTTGCCTTAGGCGTCGTTGCCAGTCCAAATTTCATATAGACTGCTACCGATCTTTACCGTTTTCCTCGCTTTTGTCGTGATCAAAAAATACATCCGTTTTTCTGTTTGATTTTTAGGAGTTACAGTTCCCGCGTTACAGGATACCGACCTGTAACCAGGACACGAAGATAGTGTGATCGCCACCTTGAGGTATCACAGTACACCAGCATTTCTTTTGGAGTTTTCTCCCTTAGAGGGTTGCTACGTCTATGGATCAGTTCAAAAATGGTTCAAATGGCTCTGAGCACTATGGGACTCAACTGCTGAGGTCATAAGTCCCCTAGAACTTAGAACTACTTAAACCTAACTAACCTAAGGACAACACACACATCCATGCCCGAGGCAGGATTCGAACCTGCGACCGTAGCGGTCGCGCGGTTCCAGACTGTAGCGCCAGAACCGCTCGGCCACCAGCGGCCGGCTATGGATCAGTTCCTCCAGCTTTTTCTGGGTATTCTTCCTAGTTTATCCATCAAGATTGTCCACCTAGGATGGTCGGTTTCTGTACGCCTAAGAGCCTCACCTCCTACCGTAAATTGTCAACTGTTCTGCGTCTGCCCCTGCCCAAAAGAACCGTCTGGATACGAAGGCGATGCCAGGAGGTTAAGCTCCCACTACGGTAAGACTCAGGGCTATAGCAGAATGCACAACCTCCTCGGTATGGTAAGGGGCCAACCCTCGAGGATGAAAATGAATTAATAACAACCCGATTTATCTACCGTATACGGAAATAACTAAAATAAACACAATTCTCCACATTTACACGCTCGCATAGCCATACCTGTAAGTTAAAATCGTAGCTTTCCTTAATTGTAGAAATATATGACATAAACATCACAAAAGTTTTTAGTAGAGCATATTCAACAATGACCATAATAAGAACACTTAGACGTTGAAATTTGGATTTTCATATTTTAATGGAAAAATTTGCTTCCCCTTAATGAATGTATCAATCTGTATACAGGGTGGTCCATTGATCGTGACCGGACCAAATATCTTACGAAAAAACTACAAAGAAAGAAACTTGTCTAGCTTGAAGGGGGAAAACCAGATGGCGCTATGGTTGACCCGCTAGATGGCGCTGCCATAGGTCAAACGGATATCAAAGTTTTCTTAAATAGGAACCCCCATTTTTTATTACATATTCGTGTAGTACGCAAAGAAATATGAATGTTTTAGTTGGACCACTATTTCGATTTGTGACAGATGGAGCTGAATAGTCACAAACATATGGCTCACAATTTTAAACGAACTGTTGGTAACAGGTAGATTTTTTAAATTAAAATACAGAAAGTAGGTACGCTTGAACATTTTATTTCGGTTGCTCCAATGTGATACATGAACCTTTGTGAACTTATCATTTCTGAAAACGCATGCTGTTACAGCGTGATTACCTGTAAATACCACATTAATGCAATAAATGCTCAAAATGATGTCCGTCAACTTCAATGCATTTGGCAATATGTGTAACGACATTCCTCTCAACAGCGAGTAGGTCGCCTTCCGTAATGTTTGCACATGCATTCACAATGCGCTGACGCATGTTTTCAGGCGTAGTCGGTGGATCACGGTAGCAAACATCCTTCAACTTTCCCCACAGAAAGAAATCCCGGGACGTCAGATCCGGTGAACGTGCGGGCCATGGTATGGTGCTTCGACGACCAATCTACCTGTCATGAAATATGCTACTCAATACCGCTTCAATCGCACGCGAGCCATGTGCCGGACATCCATCATATTGGAAGTACATCGCCATTCTGTCATGCAGTGAAACATCTTGTAGTAACATCGGTAGAACATTGCGTAGGAAATCAGCATACATTGCACCATTTAGATAGCCATCGATAAAATGGGGGCCAATTATCCTTTCTCCCATAATGCCGCACCATACGTTAACCCACCAAGTTTGCTGATGCTCCACTTGTCGCAGCCATCGTGGATTTTCCGTTGCCCAATAGTGCATATTATGCCGGTTTACGTTACCGCTATTGGTGAATGACGCTTCGTCGCTAAATAGAACGCGTGCAAAAAATCTGTCATCGTCCCGTAATTTCCCTAGTGCCCAGTGGCAGAACTGTACACGACGTTCAAAGTCGTCGCCATACAATTCCTGGTGCATAGAAATATGGTACGGGTCAATCGATGTTGACGTAGCATTCTCAACACCGACGTTTTTGAGATTCCCGACTCTCGCGCAATTTGTCTGCTACTGATGTGCGGATTAGCCGCGACAGCAGCTAAAACACCTACTTGGGCATCGTGATTTGTTGCAGGTCGTGGTTGACGTTTGACATGTGGCTGAACACTTCCTGTTTCCTTAAATAACGTATGTATCCGGCGAACGGTCCGGACACTTGAATGATGTCGTCCAGGATACCGAGCAGCATACATAGCACACAGCCGTTGGGCATTTTAATCACAATAGCCATACATCAACACGATATCGACCTTTTGCGCAATTGGTAAACGGTCCATTTTAACACGGGAAATGTATCACGAAGCAAATACCGTCCGCACTGGCGGAATGTTACGTGATACCATGTACATATACGTTTGTGACTATTGCAGCGCCATCTATCACAAAGCGAAAAAAGTGGTCCAACAAAACCATTCATATTTCTTTACGTACTACACGAATATGTAATAAAAATAAGGGTTCTTATTTTAAAAAAAAGACGCTCTTGATATCCGTCGACCTATGGCAGCGCCATCTAGTGGGCCAACCATAGCGCCATCTGGTTTCCCCCAAGCTAGACGAGTTTCGTTCTTAGTAGTTTTTTCGTTTGATGCTTATTTCGTGAGATATTTAGAGCGGTCGCTACCAATGGGCCACCCTGTATAGAAGTTCCTAACCATGGCCAATTTTATGATGCAATACAATAAATAGGTTATCATCAAAAATAACTAATGACGACCGGGGAGGTACCTTTACTAAAAAAAAACGACACACCATAAAGAAATTTTCCGGATGGGACCGAAATCTCAATTTGTGAGATATCTGGCGTAGACGTACCGCTATGCTGCATGGGTGCCTCAGATGACAACCAAAGGGGTTCTGACATGAAAAAAAAAAAAATGGCATCCACACTGTCACTTCTGGTGGTCAGTGTTTAAGGTGGGCGACACTCAGGTTGGTATTCCACCGCTGTTCAGGGTGTATCCAGACTCATCTTCGCTGGTCGTCGGGGCTCAGTGCGCAGCGGGACTCGTCACCGAAGACAGTTCTATTCCAGTCAATGAGATTTCAGGCCGCAGACATCTGCATACGCCCAGGGATACCAACCTGACTGTCGCCCGCCATACGATCCGACAACCAAGACTGGTGGTCTGTGGCACCATCGACAGTATTCTACGCCACGTTTTGTTTCCCTTCATGACACGCCATCCTGGGCTTACGTTTCAGCAAGATAATACCCGCCCACCTACGGCGACAGTTTCTAGTGCTTGTCTTCGAGCTTGCCAGACACTGTGTTGGTCAGCATAGTCGGCAGATCTGTCCCCAGCTGAGAACGTTTGGAGCATTATGGGCTTGGCCCTCGAACCAGCTCGGGATTCTGACCATCTAACGCGCCAATTGGACAGAATATGTCACGATATCCCACGGGAGGACATCCAGCAA
This sequence comes from Schistocerca nitens, assembly GCF_023898315.1. NCBI lineage: Eukaryota > Metazoa > Arthropoda > Insecta > Orthoptera > Acrididae > Schistocerca > Schistocerca nitens. Next base: position 271,492,022 of record NC_064622.1, read on the forward strand.
CACTGTCAATCAATGCCAATCCCAGTAACTGCTTGCTTAAGAGTCAGAGGTGGGCCAACGCGTTCTTGGCTTGCTCAATTTGCGAAACTTTTTCTCTCGAATGAATCATACAATTTTTCTAAAATTATAATAATTTGTTTGTCTGTTCATCTAAATCAGATCTACCGTACTCTATCGCATTCGGATAATTCCTTCGTGGAGCGTCTTTTTTGTGTTAGAGTGTAGTTGATATGGGCAGCGATAAAATATAGATTTTGTTTCTTTTTACTTGCGGCACATTAATTATTGTCTTTGCCACTGCTACGAATAGTTTATTCGCATCAACGTTCGAGGTGAAGAGAATAGTACATTGCATCACATTTTTTTATTACTAACATTTTGTATTATTAATATAATTATACAGTAGTCGCACAAACTTCACTGTTCGTCAGCTACGTCGTTAAGTGTTTCTCACTGAGTCAGTTCACAACAACATAACTATATCACTTAGCTTGTGAGTCCTCTGAACCAAAATTTTGTCACTAATTCGTGATGACAAGCAGGGATAACATATGAGAAACTAAGTTAGTAAAATCGTGAACATAATTGAGTTTTTCAAAGACAAACATTCAGACGTAATGTAGTTAATTAATTAATCTAGTAGTTCAGTCATTAAAGATCTTTAACGATGGTTTACGAAACTCCGTATTGGCATCGGCAACAGAATAAACGTTTACAAGAAATATTTTAGTATTAAGCAAACAATCTTAATCGCGTTTTTTATTTAACCGGTCGGCGCTAAATAAATAAAAAAACGCGATTAAGACTGTTTTCTTAATACTAAGTTAATTTATACTAATCGCTGTTACTCCATAACCATGTTGTCTAAACATCTACAAGAAATATATTCATTACAGAATTGTTACAAGGTTTTTATACACCGTTACGAGAGTTATTAGCACTGTGATGCTCTGGACCTTACGAAGTGTTCCACAACAATTTTCTTAGCCAACATTTACTCTCATTAGTGTTGAAGCATCACCATTTTCTTTCAGCACATGCAGCCTAGGTAGGAGAAGTACATCTCAGCATTCGTCTACGGCCTCTAAGAAAACCTACTTAAACTTCGAGTGAGATGTTCTTAATTCCCGCATTGCTGCTTATATTACATAGGACTGTGTGGCACACTACAGGACGGATCAACAAGCCAGTGGGATATTCGTTTGTAAAGACGAGGTCTACACAAAACAGTCTGAGAGGGAGTGGGGTGTCCAAAACAACGTGGACTCGGAAAGATGAACATTAAAGACTTCAGATCAGATCGTATGACGGGCATTAGGTAAGGAAAATGTACTGATCTTCCTGGATTTGAGTAGAGTTAGTACCAACTGAGGACCTGCTGTGGGCAGAGGTATCGACACGGACAAAATACACGTGACGACTTAACAGAACTCGAGCCAATACAACCGCGTCCTTGTGATATTCGAGCGTGAATCTTGTTAAAATTCTTCAGTTTTACAGATTAATCACTAAAATTCACACAGCCAATAACTGAGTTCTGTTTTGAAACGATGTTTTTGTTTAATTCGTTCGGCTACCAGTTCACTTTTCAAATTCCTCCGCGCTGTGGATGGGCGACACTTCGGAGCGTAATTGCGACGCAGTCACTTCCAGATAAAAATGTTAATTCTTTATTATTAGAAGATCGAGGACAATACGAGAACATTGGAGATACCCAGTGGCGGTAATGCGAAATCCGCGCTGCTCTAGTGGGACGTCACTGTTACGTCACAAGGACAGAACGTCCAGTCCACCTACTCAGGCGTTCACGTCGCAATAGTTCTAAAACCTCTTTATTTAGGGCTTTAAATATTTACATTTTCCGGAACCCTCTTGTAGCATCACCGGAATTCACTAAAGACGGTGCCCTGAGACCAGGGTTGTCATGTGTTTGGCGATTTCTCACGTACCTCGTAACAACAAGGTGCTCACTGGATTTGGCTTATAATTAGCAGTGTTTCTTTGCACTCAAAGGAAAGAATTTCACACGCTCGACTGGGAACGTGTCCACATTTTGTTCGTTTAACGTAAATTATTTCTCCGTGCATCGACATTAGTATCTGAATTAATGGTATGGACAACATAATTTATATTACATAGCTCACACTCTCTGTAAAAGTTTCTCAAGTGTTGGCTGTTGATAACGTTTATACAGCAGTTGGTTCACTATTCACTAAAGAATTATGTTATTCAAAATATAGAAGGATGCTATACGAATACCTCAAGGACTGCGTTTTTGAAACTAAGTGAATGAATAACAAGTCAAGAAATTAAGTGAGATTGTGCCAAGAACTGAACGTGATAGACCTCTATATCACGTTCAGTTGTTGGCATAATCTCAATATCTTGACTTGTTATTCATTCACTTAGTTTCACAAACGCATTCCTTGAGATATTCATGGACTGCGACAGATAGATATGCTCAGGGGTGCCTCACACAGAGCATCCCAAGTGCCCCTGAGAGCTGCAACAAGAATCGCTCCTCGGTTTTTGGCAAGATCAACGTGAAATTTTTTCAAGGTCATTGACTTTATTTATGACAATACAGAGTTAAAGCACCTACAACATTCACATTCCCACACACCGTCACCTTTACACGTACATAAATCGCCACTGACTTATCAACCTTACGATGATTGTAAGTCGAAGCAACAAGAGACATACTAGAACTAAGGTAATATATACCAATATCCCTATTAGACACCTCACTAATCTGAAGAATACGAACAGCTAATAACGTCACGTGCATTGAAACTCTCCAGACTACCGATGCTTACGACAGAACCACAACGAACAATAGCCAAGGTAATCCAACTGCAGCCATGTGAAACAGCTTCATTATTCGCATCTACATCTACATGATTACTCTGCAATTCACATTTAAGTGCTTGGCAGAGGGTTCATCGAACCACAATCATACAATCTCCCTACCGTTCCACTCCCGAACAGCGCGCGCGAAAAACGAACACCTAAACCTTTCTGTTCGAGCTCTGATTTCTCTTATTTTATTTTGATGATCATTCCTACCTATGTAGGTTGGGCTCAACAAAATATTTTCGCATTCGGAAGAGAAAGTTGGTGACTGAAATTTCGTAAATAGATCTCGCCGTGACGAAAAACGTCTTTGCTTGAATGACTTCCATCCCAACTCGCGTATCATATCTGCCACACTCTCACCTCTATTACGCGATAATACAAAACGAGCTGCCCTTTTTTGCACCCTTTCGATGTCCTCCGTCAATCCCACCTGGTAAGGATCCCGCACCGCGCAGCAATATTCTAACAGAGGACGAACGAGTGTAGTGCAAGCTGTCTCTTTAGTGGACTTGTTGCATCTTCTAAGTGTCCTGCCAATGAAACGCAACCTTTGGCTCGCCTTCCCCACAATATTATATATGTGGTCTTTCCAACTGAAGTTATTCGTAATTTTTACACCCAGGTACTTAGTTGAATTGACAGCCTTGAGAATTGTACTATTTATCGAGTAATCGAATTCCAACGGATTTCTTTTGGAACTCGTGTGGATCACCTCACACTTATCGTTATTTAGCGTCAACTGCCACCTGCCACACCATACAGCAATCTTTTCTAAATCGCTTTGCAACTGATACTGGTCTTCGGATGACCTTACTAGACTGTAAATTACAGCATCATCTGCGAACAACCTAAGAGAACTGCTCAGATTGTCACCCATGTCATTTATATAGATCAGGAACAGCAGAGGTCCCAGGACGCTTCCCTGGGGAACACCTGATATCACTTCAGTTTTACTCGATGATTTGCCGTCTACTGCAAAAGCAAAAGTAAAGTTCACTACTACTCCTACAAAAACAGAAGGACCATCGAAAACATTTTGGACCCATGCGGCTTAACAACTGTTTCTTTTATAATGTCTACTACTTCATCAACAGTAGCGCGTGAGTATCCACCCGTCCTTTAACGCCACATGTCGTGAGTCGTTCAGTGCAGTTGCCTGTGCAGTAGCCCGATCCCCTTGAAACTGCGTCACGTAATGCAAGTAACCCTCTTGAATTAAATAGGCACGAAATTTCCTTCCTCACTATAATCTCACTGTCGACCTGAACCGTACTACTAACCAACTTAATAAACATATCACCCCTAATAGTTATAGTTATTAGTCTGCAGAAGAATCAAATACTGATGTAAAGTTGTTCAGTGCACTGCACTTAGGCATAAATAGAAATATCTGTACTTACACCCTTCACCCCCTGTATAATGTACACATTTCCAAGCTTTGTTCAATAAAATCCTGCTCATTGTGTGACCACGGGCTGCGTCCTAAGACTACCAACAATTCGGCTGCTCTCGCAGGCGGTCTCCATCAAGATAACTGCTAGTGACTGCAGATACATAAAGCTACAAAAGCTTTAAAAGTGGGTTTCTTCTTCTTCCCCTACCAGTCCTCCTGTTCTTTAGCGTGTTAGTATTTCACAACCATTACTCAATATTTCACAGCCACTATTAAACAAGGAGATTTATAGCTTCAAGACTTTCGTATCTTCTACAGTTTCGGCGAATAGCGCCTCGTGGTGGCCTTTAACCTCCCTGCCAGTAGGGAGCTGGTAATTTGGGTTTATGGAGCACCTGCAGATCGCGTGCTATGCGGTCGGAATCCGACACGTGAGCGCCGTATATCATCGGGCCGGGCGGATCCTCGCGTGCCACAGAAATTGCCTCGTCGCTATCCCAGCTCTCACTCCCCGCACCTCAAGTTCTTGCCGAGGCTATCGACAGCACTTGTGATGCTTCCCTCACGGTTCAGTTTCCAGCTGCGTGTACGGTGTTAACTAGGCAGCCGTAATACGGTGGGCAGTTCGTAATTATCTCTTTCCAGCATGGATATCACAGGTTAGTGATATTTCCCACTCTCCGTGTGGTATGCAGGGCGCATCTACCTGCAAACATACACTGTTCAGCCAGACCATTATGGCCAGCGATCTACTGTCGATAGGCGACAGCAGCGTCACCTGGCAAGCAATGACTGCTAGTGAGACACACGCATATACAGGGTGTTACAAAAAGGTACGGCCAAACTTTCAGGAAACATTCCTCACACACAAAGAAAGAAAATATGTTATGTGGACATGTGTCCGGAAGCGCTTACTTTCCATGTTAGAGCTCATTTTATTATTTCTCTTCAAATCACATTAATCATGGAATGGAAACACACAGCAACAGAACGTACCAGCGTGACTTCAAACACTTTCTTACAGGAAATGTTCAAAATGTCCTCCGTTAGCGAGGATACATGCATCCACCCTCCGTCGCATGGAATCCTTGGTGCGCTGATGAAGCCATGGAGAATGGCGTATTGTATCACAGCCGTCCACAATACGAGCACGAAGAGTCTCTACATTTGGTACCGGGTTTGCGTAGACAAGAGCTTTCAAATGCCCCCATAAATGAAAGTCAAGAGGGTTGAGGTCAGGAGAGCGTGGAAGCCATGGAATTGGTCCGCCTCTACCAATCCATCGGTCACCGAATCTGTTGTTGAGAAGCGGACGAACACTTCGACTGAAACGTGCAGGAGCTCCATCGTGCATGAACCACACGTTGTGTCGTACTTGTAAAGGCACATGTTCTAGCAGCACAGGTAGAGTATCCCGTATGAAATCATGATAACGTGCTCCATTGAGCGTAGATGGAAGAACATGGGGCCCAATCAAGACATCACCAACAATGACTGCCCAAACGTTCACAGAAAATGTGTGTTGATGACGTGATTGCACAATTGCGTGCGGATTGTCGTCAGCCCACACATGTTGATTGTGAAAATTTACAATTTGATCACGTTAGAATGAAGCCTCATCCGTAAAGAGAACATTTGCACTGAAATGAGGATTGACACATTGTTGGATGAACCATTCGCAGAAGTGTACCCGTGGAGGCCAATCAGCTGCTGATAGTGCCTGCACACGTTGTACATGGTACGGAAACAACTGGTTCTCCCGTAGCACTCTCCATACAGTGACGTGGTCAAAGTTACCTTGTACAGCAGCAACTTCTCTGGCGCTGACATTAGTGTTATCGTCAACTGCACGAAGAATTTCCTCGTCCATTGCAGGTGTCCTCGTCGTTCTAGGTCTTCCCCAGTCGCGAGTCATAGGCTGGAATGTTCCGTGCTCCCTAAGACGCCGATCAATTGCTTCGAACGTCTTCCTGTCGGGACACCTTCGTTCTGGAAATCTGTCTCGATACAAACGAGCGCGCCACGGCTATTGCCCCGTGCTAATCCATACATCAAACGGGCATCTGCCAACTCCGCATTTGTAAACATTGCACTGACAGCAAAACCACGTTCGTGATGAACACTAACCTGTTGATGCTACGTACTGATGTGCTTGATGCTAGTACTGTAGAGCAATGAGTCGCATGTCAACAGAAGCCATTACCTTCCTTGAATTGGGCCAACTGGCGGTGAATCGAGGATGCACAGTACATACTGACGAAACTAAAATGAGCTCTAACATGGAAATTAAGCGTTTCCGGACACATGTCCACATAACATCTTTTCTTTATTTGTGTGTGAGGAATGTTTCCTGAAAGCTTGGCCTTATTTTTTTGTAACACCCTGTATTGTTTGTGCTATCACTGAGCGTGTTGTCCATGTATAGAATGGGGAAGGCGCGCGATCAATCCGAGTTTGACGGAAGGCAGATCGTGAAGGCTCGGAGGTTCGGCACGTTCATTTAGGAAACTGCACGCCTTGTTGGGTGTTGGAGGAGTGCTGTGGTGTGTGTCTCCAACACGTGGTGAAACTAAAGTGAAGCCCCGTTCAGACGTCGTGAGGATGGGCAGCCACCCCTCGTTACATGCGTCCCACGTTGTAGGCTCGCCAATTGGTAAACCAGGAGATGCAGTGAACTGTGGTGGAACCAACAACAGACTTTAATACTGAGCAGAGTTGAAATATGTCTGAATACACAGTGCACCGAAGATTCCTAACGATGGGCCTCCGAAGCCGACACTCATGCAGATGCTAATGTTAACACCACTACATCTGCAACTACGACTGAAATGGGCACGTGACATCAGCCTTGTACGTCGGCGCAGTGTCAGAGAGTTGTCTGATAAATTCATCATGGCAATGGGAGGGCGCTAATCCGGCGTCATCCGGGAAAGAGCTCCTTGACGTCTCTACGGCGGCACCGGGACAAACTAGCGGCGGTTCCATTGTGCTATGGGGGACATTCACGTGGATGTCCATGGGCCCAGTGGAGCTCGTCCAAGCCCCATGACGGCGAAGGAGTATTGTACATAAGTTGTAGACCACGTAATCCCTTCGTTAGGTTCATGTTTCCCGACGACGGTGGCGTTTTTCAACAAGATAATGCACCACGTCACAAGACCAGGTGTGCGATCGAATGGTTCGAGGAACACAGTGGCGAGTTGCAACTGATGTGCTGGCCCCCTAATTCGCCAGATGTGAACGCTGTCGAACACATCTGAGGTGTGATTAAATGTGACATCAGAGCTCGTCGGACACCTCCCCGGAATGTACGGGAATTGGAGGACTTGTGTGTGCAGACGTGGTCACGACTCCCTCTAGCTATCTACCAAGGCCCCATTGCCTCCATGCCACGAAGCGTTGCCGCTGCTATCCGTGCCAGAGGAGGACAAAAAAATGGCTCTGAGCACTATGGGACTTAATATCTAAGGTCATCAGTCCCCTAGAACTTAGAACTACTTAAACCTAACTAACCTACGGACATCACACACATCCATGCCCGATGTAGGATTCGAACCTGCGACCGTAGCGGTCTCGCGGTTGCAGACTGAAGCGCCTAGAACCGCTGGCTGCCAGAGGTGGACATACCACCTATTAGGTAGGAGGTCATAATGTTCTAAAAAATGGTTCAAATGGCTCTGAGCAACTGACTGGTCGACAACGACGACCGAGAGGTAATAGCAGTCCAGCGAAGATAATACGGCAGGCTTATATCGATAAGCACTGCTGCTGCCGCTCACGGGCAGGCAAAGCAGCAACTCAGTGACACCAGTAATTGAAGATAACATAACGAGGTGACAGTACGGCAAAAACAGGGCGTTAAGTAAGAGATGGCACGAACACGAGCCACGCACGGCTTTCAAACGAACTAAGCCATTAACCAATTTAGAGAAACAATGGATGGCGGAATGGCGAATTTAATTATCGACTGGTTCAGTTTGCTAGGAACTGAGCCACATTGTTTGGTCTTGTAGAAGGAACTGTCCTAAGATTCACATGAACTGACCTACGGAAACCACGAGAAACAAAATCGTTATGACTGGACCCGAATTTTGGCTCCTTTCCACACCTATACGAGTCTTCTGGTCACATAGGTTGGTCAATTAGGTCACTAATCACAGCGATATCCCTGAAGCAAAGTATCGAAACAAGATATCTAACTTCAGAACCGTTCCGAATTAACACTCACATCAAATTATTCGGCACGACTGAAATTTCTCCCTCACTTTCAAAATATATATGCGACTTATTTCTGTATTACTATTTTTGAGACAGTGAAACCTCTTGCCCGCCACACCCCAAGCACTGGGCGCTGTAGGAGCAGTGCATTATCTGTACAAGCTGTAATTAACCTTTCTGCTCCCGTGTTTTTTCCCAGAAAGCTTCACAATTCAGAGAGTGAATACCAGTCAACATACTCATAGATTGTAGAATGCTACAAATATAGATTTGTCTTTTATCAACCTAAGAAAAATCGTAGGTGAACATCTGTATTGTTGCCGGGATACGCGTATCTAGGGGTCACACGTAATTCTAATTACATTCCGTTATGCAGTGATGTCCTTTTACATTGCTGTGAAGCTACCGTGGAATAATATCCCACTGGATTTTAATGAATGAAATTACATAAAATATATTTCTATACCCTATGCGTTAGAAGTGATTCTTATGGTAAAATTAGAACAACTTAAGGGTCTGATCACATCTATTGAATGTTTTTTTTCATCTGATCAGATCTGCTGAATGTTTTATTTTTCCATCTGATCAGATCTACTGAATGTGTTTTTTTTTCATTGTAATCTTCATCAATTCGTATATGAAGGACTCAATAGTGACTATCCTAATTAAACTTTATTGTCGTTACAGTAAATGGTGAAACTGTTTTCTAGAAGCTGTATCGTACTATCAGTTACGCAGAACACGTTCAAAATCCAACAGAAGACTTGAACACAAATGTGTGGTGGCTGCTGCTGGGCGGTGGTACTGTTTGATCATAAAACTTAAAACCTTGTGTTCCGCCTTACGGCAGGTCTTGTCATGGGGGAAGCCTCGTCAGAGAGGTCCACCGCATGAGCGTCTAGGGAAGTGATTCCAGTGGTGGTTTCCCGTTGCCTTCCACCGATGATGATGAAATTATAATGAAGACAACACAATACCCAGTCCTTGAGCGGAGAAAATCCCCGACCCAGCCGGGAATCGAACCCGGGCCCCTTGGTATGACAGACAAGCACGCTGACCACTCAGCTATCAGGGCGAACTTGATCGTAAAGACTGGTAGTAATTAATCCCCACCCACTACTTGTCCCATATCCCCCACGTTCTGACAAGTAACGGTAGGGGACCAGGAACGCAAGTGCACGGTGCAGTGGCATGTGCCTTGTCAGTCCTCTGATATTGTAACGGTGCAGGAATTACCCCTCGCGTGGTTTACCTCACTTCGTCAACTGTAGCGCCTCCCCGTGGCGTAGATTGCTACCATGATACTGCTACATGTAATAAAGGAAGTACCGACCACGCTGAGCATTTTCTGCCACTTAATTTATTTATGTCTCTCCCGTCTATTCGCGATTATAAAAGATAACGTGAACCACCGATCGTTATCGGTCTGTATGCTGGCAGTGCAAACTGTGGGTGGGAAGAGAGGAGGAGCAAAGCTGTCGATTGTTGCCAAACAGCCTGTACACATTCCTTCTATCTACAACCAAAATTTGCAGTATCCTGCACTATTGTTTCCCAAACAACATTATTGAAAGTGGGTTATATCTTATCTAAGGATTACTAATCAGTTTCGGTTCTACACACACATTTCGCAAGAAGGTACTTGTATTAACTGTGTGTTGTTGCAAGATGGAATCCCAGCATGGCATAGACTAGCTTATCCTAGTGTTGCAAAATTTGCTTAATTCGGAGCACGTATTATTCACTCGTACGGGATGCATTAACAAACTGCATTAAGTCAATCGATTTCATCACAGAAATTATGTGTAGAAAGTTATTAGTAGCTTTTAAAGAGCCGCTTCTTTAGCTAGAAGTACACGAGGTGCCGTTACACAGTGAATGAACGGTTGGAACGAAGAGGGGGACCTAAATGCTTACACTCATTATGACAGCCAATGTGGATCTAGCACACTGCTATGATTTGTTGGAATTGACTATCGACAGTGATTTGGAATTCTTTAACGAACACTTGTAGCGCAGGTGTTTGAAGAAAATATGCTTAATAGTAACAAAAGAAAAAAGTTTTAATAAAATCAAAGGCAGTAAACATTAATAGTTAATTAATGAAATAACCAACTTAAGCACTAATGGAGTTTTTTCGGTACATTATCACCACATCCACTATACTTGCCGATATTTATAAGGCGTCATTATAGCATTCCGCACACAAGAGAGAATTACTGTGGTCTCTCAACAGATGCTAAATACGGCTTTTAACTAATTCTGCATCCTCATTAACAGAAAGTACTCTGAAATAATCAACATATCTTGACCATGTTTTAATAACACAACAATCAAAAATCATTTTTGTCCATTACTTATATATAAACTACATGACTCGATATTAATTTGGATAAGGAAGCATTACACGACGAAACAAAGTGAGAGTCTGTCTGTAGAGGACTCACTTGGTCAAATGAATATGTATACACCACACATTAATACGTGGTATTACTTCGTAGAGCATACAAGGAAGTGAAAGCCGAAAAAGTCTTGCGAGACATTCGTCACTGCCTGATGTTAACCTCTTTAATTTAGGTATGATGAGACGGAGAAAGTAATCACTGTGGCGGCTGCGATGAGGAAACATTCACGTAAAATACTGCAGCTGTGTGAGGCGTTCGCGTGCTTGCAATAGAAGGAGCGAGGGGGTCCAGGAAGAGTGGCGCTTCGAAAAGGGAGGACATGTTGGCTGGCCACAAAGTTTTCCATTTGGATCAGTGGACTACTTTCCGAGGGCCCACGGGAAGAATTTAGTTTATTGCAAACAGTTAGAGACGAATCTTGTGGCTTTTGTATCTGCGGGTTCCGAAACTGTTAGCCAGGTGCACGAAATTTTAGGTGAAGTGCGGCAGGCACTGCTCGACAGATGCGCATGGTGTCTGAATCCTGATAGTCGACTGGTGAGCCAGTACTGCTATGACACATCTGCCTGTTGCATAAAGGATATTTGCCTGTTCACTGTGATTTGAAATGTGTCATTATATTTATAAACATTCTGCATCCCTTCGTTTCCAAGAGTTCCGGAACCTATACAGAAAATTGGAATAGAAATCCGCGTAAACATCATTTCCGCCCTCTTTATTGTTCATGAAATCCACACATTCTATGTTGTACCCTATACAACTAGACCCTCAGAGGTGATGGTTCAGATTTCTGTACACACTGGTACCTCTAATACTCAGTAGCACGCCCTCTTACATTGATGCATGCCTGTATTCGTCGTGGCATATTATCAACAAGTTCATCAATGCATTGTTGGTCCAGATTGTCCCACTCATCAACGCCGATTCGTCATTGATCCCTCAAGAGTGGTTGGTGGGTCAAGTCGTCCACCAACAGCCTTTTCTAATCTACCCCAGGCATTTTCAATAGGGTTCATGTCTCGAGAACATGCTGGCCACTCTAGTGGAGCTATGTCGTTATCCTGAAGGAAGTCACTCACAAGATGTGCACGATTGGGGCGTGAATTGTCGTCTATGAAAACGAATGCCTCGCCAATATGCTGGCGATATTGTTGCACTATCGGTCGGAGGATGGCATTCACGTATCGTAAAGCCGTTAAGGCGCCTTCCATGGCCGTCAGCGGCTTACGTCGGCCCCATATAATGACACTCCAAAACGGCAGGGAACTTCCACCTTGCTGCACTCGCTGGACAGTGTGTCTAAGTCGTTCAGCCTGACCGGATTGCCTCAAGAAACGTCTCCGACGATTTTCTGGCTGAAGGCATATGCGACACTCATCGGTGAAGAGAACGTGTGCCAATCCTGGGCGGTCCATTCAGCATGTTGTTGGGTCCATCTCTACCGCGCTGCATGGTGTCGTGGTTGCTAAGATGTACCTCGCCAAGGACGTCGTGGGTGAAATTGTGCATCACGCAGCCTATTGCCTACAGTTTGAGTCGTAACACGACGGCCTGTGGCTGCGCGAAATGCATTATTCAACACGGTGGCGTTGCTGTCACGGTTCCTCCGAGCCATAGTCCGTAGGTAGCGGTCATCCACTGCAGTAGTAGCGCTTGGGCGGCCTGAGCGAGGCATGTCATCTACAGTTCCTGTCACTTTGTATTTCCTCCATGTCCGAACAACATCGCTTTGGTTCGCTCCGAGACGCTTGGACACTTCCCTTGTTGAGAGCCCTTCCTGGCACAAAGTAATAATACGGACGCGATCGAACCACGGTATTAAACCGTCTAGGCATGGTTGAGCTACAGACAACACGAGCCGTGTACTTCCTTCCTGGTGGAATGACTGGAACTGTTCGGCTGTCGGACCCCCTCCGTGTAATAGGTGCTGCTCATGCATGGTTGTTTACATCTTTGGGTGGGTTTAGTGACATCTCTGAACAGTGAAAGGGACCGTGTCTGTGATACAATATCCACAGTCAATGTCTATTTCAGTAGTTCTAAGAACAGGGGTGATGCTAATCTTTTTTTGATGTGTGTATTTCATTCAACATGCTGTTTCTTACATCTAACAATACTTTCTTTGTTAGTCAATACTAATGTACACTGCCTGAAAAACTACAAACACCTAGAATACATGGTAGGATGTCAATATAACTTCGTTCACGTACACACCGTCGGTGGACACATAAATGATGAGAGTTGCAATTTTTGGTGGCAGGTAGAACGGCAACCAGAGTGCATTAACGTTGTTCTTGTTTTGCGTTATTATGAAGCCTAGTAGCGTGTATGGGAGAGAATGAACAGGCTCAGAGGCTGACAGATCTCTGTGACGGATACGGAGATGCAGACTACACGTGTGAGACAGCGTTATCAGCACCTGGCAGAGATTGAAAGGGGCCTCATTGCGAGTCTTCATTTGGTCGTTTGGCCGAATCGTGCAATATCCAAATTTGTGATGCATTCGGGTGTGTCAGGGGCCCGATGATGGACTGTATGGGTGGTAAGGACAGGCACACTCATTGTGAAGGTTCCATTCCATCACATCTGACGAGGACATGGGCGATTCACTGTATTGGGCATCAGTCACATCGCACCCCTCCACTTCTGAGTCTGCCATTGGAGAACCGTTAATAGACTCTCTGCTACCGTCTGTGTCATCCAAAGCCTTTGGTTGGAGAACAGGAAAAGCCAGACTATGGAATTACCGCCCATGTGTACGCTGTCACTAGCACCACAACACAAACTGTTGCGTTTGGAGTGATGCTGGGCGTGGGAAGCATGTACTGCTACTGAATGGCATTGCTTTATGTTCAGCGATGAAACGCGGTTCAAACTATGCCAGATGACAGTCATTGGCGACTATGAGGTACGACAATAAAGTAATGAGATTGATTTCTTTGCAAGATGTGGCAACCCTGCAGGCTTGCGTAGGCACAATATCTTTGACCTTGGTCTATAAGCTGCTTCGCCGGCCGATGTAGCCGAGCGGTTCTAGGCGCTTCAGTCTGGAACCGCGCGATTGCTACGGTCGTAGGTTAGAATCCTGCCTCGGGCATGGATGTGTGTGATGTCCTTAGATTAGTTAGGTTTAAGTAGTTCTTAGTTCTAGGGGACTGACGACCTCAGATGTTGTCCCATATTGCTCAGAGTCATATGAACCATTTTTATAAGCTGCTTCTAGTCCAAGCGGCACATCGATGCAACTTGTCAGTCGTGAGTTGTGCTACCAAAAGTTAATACGTGTTTGTGTCTCTCGTCACGGAAATGGAACCGTGTAATATTGCGCAACGGTATGCCATTTCTTTTTGCGTTAAATTGGGTGAAAACGCGACAACAACTTACGGTAAGCTTCAGAAGGCTTTTGGAGAGGAGGTTATGTCAAGAGCTCAAGTTTTTCGTTGGCATAAAATGTTTAGTGAATGCAGAACGAATGTTTAGGATGAAGACCGCAGTGGACGACCATCAACCTCAAGGACGGATGTCAACTTGGCCAGGGTGCGTGAACTCGTACAATCTGATCGAAGATTATCGGTGGAAATGGTTGCAGAAGAACTGAACATCAATCGAGAAACGGTTCGTCTAATAATAACTGAAGATCATGGTATGAGAAAGGTTTGTGCAAAAATGGTCCCCAAAAATCTCACACCACAACAGCGAGAAACACGGAAAAATGTGGCAGCCGATCTGTTAGAGCAGACGGAAATCAATGCAGAATTATTGAGCTGTGTTATAACTGGTGATGAAAGTTGGTTTTTTCAGTACGATCCAGAGAAAAAACGCCGAAGTTCGCAATGGTGCTCAAATGGGTCACCCGGACCAAAAAAATCTCGCATGTCAAAGTCAAAAGTGAAATGCATGCTTGTGTCCTTCTTTGATTCGAAGGGAATTGTTCATATAGAGTGGGCGCCTCCTGGACAAACAGTTAACCAATATTACTACAAAGAAATTTTAGAAAGACTTCGTAAAAGATTTCTTCGTGTCCGTGCCAATATTGCTGATAATTGGATTCTGCATCACGATAATGCGCCATCCCATACTGCTCTGTCAGTACAGCAATTTTTAACCTCAAAATAAATTTCAGTAGTACCACAGCCACCTTATTCACCAGATATAGCTCCGTGCGACTTTTTTCTATTTCCAAGAGTCAAAACGGCGGTCAAGGGACACCATTTCAAAAAGCTGTGACGAGGGTCTTGGACGACATTACGGAAGATGAGTTCCAGAGATGTTACCATCAATGGCAGAAGCGCTGGAAGAAGTGTGTGTAATCAGAAGGGAACTACTTTGAAGGAGACAACACTAAACTTGACTAAAACGGTAAGCAACATTTTTTTCACATCAGTGTCATTACTTTATTGTCGCACCTCGTACGACGGCAATGTGGGAAGAGGTGCCATTCTTACAATGTTTTCGAGAGGCACAGTGGGTTGCTCCTGGTTGCATGTTGTTTGGAGCTATTAGATGTGATCTCAGATCATACTGGTAGTGAAGATGGAAACTCTGACACCACAATGCTACGTCATGGTCATCCTGCACTGCCAAGTGTTGCTTGCCATGTGGCAGTGTTCTGTGGCCAGCAAGATCCCCAGATCTATCGCCGTTAGACAAGTTCGAATGTCAACTCCGTTACAGCGCCGGTATCCGGGATATGAAAGAACAGTTACAACGGTAGTGAGCTTTCTCATTTTAGTGGAGGATAAAACAGCATTGTAACACCATTAGCAATCGGTTCAGTGCATGCATCCTGGCCAGAAGAAGTGCAGTGACGTACTGATAAGAGGGTTCAAATGGCTCTGAGCACTATGGGACTCAACTTCTGAGGTCATCAGTCTGATAAGAGGGCTCAGGCTGCCAAGTTCTTAGTACATTTGGCAGGTCACATACCCTCTCAACATGTGAAGTTTCATTTCGGGTCCTCCTTCCCTTCTGGGGATTCACATGTTTCATCAGGCGGTCTATATAGTACATGAAAATTTTTGAAAATTCGTGGTAAGTTCCTATGGGTCAAAACTGCTGAGGTCATCGGTCCCTAGGCTTACACACTACTTAATCTAACTTAAACTAACTTACGCTAAGGGCAACACACAGACCCATGGCCGGGGGAGGACTCGAACCTCCGATGAGCTTGACATAATAACAACAACAGCAACAACAATAACAATAATAATAATACTAATAATAATGATAGTAGTAATAGATAGAGTCATGAATATATATTTTTGTAGTAATTTCAATTTTATTAACATTCTATTCTTATGAAATTTATGTCTTATGGCAACATTGACATGCTAACAAAATGGCAGCAGCACATAAGGAATCAAATATAGAGAAGTTAAATGTTCGGAGGTAAAGTTAACAAACGGGATGAAAAGAAGAAAAAAAGAGGAAAGCTGGAATAGCGTTGAAAGTATCGCAGAAAGATTGGTTCACAATTGGGCAGAAGGAAGACAGATGTCAAGAGGGAAGACATGCCGGTGATAACGGGTGAAGATTTAATCTACTCTGGAATGTAGCGTGGCTCTGGGTTAATCGCAGCTTACTGTCTGCTTTTTCCAGAGTCTTATGGCTGAAATGGAGCGTGGTACGGAGAAAGAAGCTGGACATATTAAATCTTGCAATCTATGTGTAACCTAACAGAAGTTACTACCCTGGTAGCCTGTCTAAGAAGTCATTAGCAACGTTAAACGGCGCTGTAAGTGAACTTTTGAATTTTAGAACTGATGCCTACTTAAATAATGAGTGACACTGGCTCGACCGTCAGCTGACGTTGTGAAACACTGAGTAGGCTTTTATCTCCGCACAGAGCATCATTCGTTATGACCGCTTGTCTGTTCAGCTATTCAATAACGATGTCTCTGATGAGTGGCCAGTGCTAAACACGTTTTGTTACGTAAAATACCTTTAACTCAAAACGGTGGCATCTCAATGAGAATAACATAATGTCCATGTCCGTAACGACTACATAGAGCTAGTGGTTGGTAAGAACTATGTGTTTAAATAACGGAATAATTGTGAAGTACGTCGAAACAGTGAACATGGGACCTGTAATGTGCTCTGTCTCTTTTTCGGAGTCTGTCTCGTGTTCGGAGCTTGGATTGACGCTCATGTCGTTTGCCTGCGCGATGTGTCTGATACGTGCAACTCTTTAAGCAAAATGCTAGTATCTCCTACACCTATTGTGCATACATAGATTTGGATTTCATCGAATGTCTATAAATTGTGGGATATAGGTTTTCAGACATTTATGTTCGCTATCGCCGGAGTTCCTTTTGTTCGATTATTGTTTTGACATGTTTTGTTTACCACTCTGACGTGACATGAGGATAAGAGGACCTCGCCTGCGATTTTTATTTGTTATGAGGTTTACGTAAAGCTTTAGTTTTTTGTGATATATCGGTCACCAGTTAATAGGTCCAGGTGTTCTCCTAGATGATTTGAATATTCTGGTGAAGCTTATGTTCGAAGTTTTTAGTATTCAGAAAAAAGAGTGGCCGCCGGTGTACTTTGATTTCCAACATTTGCGTCGTTGTGGCCCCCATCCTTTTTTGCAGTAGAAGTTGAAGGTCTGTAGCGCTGTGTTATTGCTTGAAAGAAACAGAAAAATCGGACGTGGTCAGTGATCATGACGATCGTATACCATTGATGGTCGTGAGCCCCCCACGTGGGGAAGTTGGGCCGCCGAGATCCAAGACTCTTTAGTTGACACCTCATTGGGTAACTAGCGAGTCATTTATGATGTTGGACGACGAAGACAACACAACATCCGGTCCCGCAAGCGGAGAAAATCTTCGAGCCGGCTGGGAATCGATCCTGGGCCCTCTGAATGGTAGTCAGACGCACTGATCACTCAGCTGAAAGGAGCGGACAAAGTAGTGTGACACCAAGGCCTTGCGCAAGTTTTTCATCTGGACGCTACTTGGGGAACTTGCGTGTCTTCCAGCCGACGACACCCGGTTTTCCCTAGAAGGTCATCCATCCAAGTACTAACGGGGTCTAACGTTGCTTACTTATGTGATCGGGGGGGGGGATCGGTGTTACCAAAGTGGTAGGACGTCGGCCGAGACATGGCAGTACTAAAAGGTGTGATCCTGTCTTTTGATCTGAATAACAGATCGTATCCTCGTTGTTTTAATTCATGCTGTACTACTTCGATTTTCTTTGGGTTGGTTGGTTGGTTGGTTGGTTTGGGGAAGGAGACCAGACAGCGAGGTCATCGGTCTCATCGGATTAGGGAAGGACGGGGAAAGAAGTCGGCCGTGCCCTTTGAAGGGAACCATCCCGGCATTTGCCTGGAGCGATTTAGGGAAATCACGGAAAACCTAAATCAGGATGGCCGGACACGGGATTGAACCGTCGTCCTCCCGAATGCGAGTCCAGTGTCCAACCAATGCGCCACCTCGCTCGGTGATTTTCTTTGTGTCTGCATGCCTTTGATAATAGGTTTGAAATCTACATCAGCCATAAAACAAGTGTATTTTGAAAATCTATACACGTGTGTGTCATAGAGCAATGTTTGTTGTGCTATACGTTAAGGTTTATTTTGGTTCCACTGAGACATAGAGTACTATTAATCTAATCCTGTCTTCACCATGTCTGCGAAAGTGGTCCAGTAATGTGCTACTAAGTGTTTCTATGAAACATGGAGTAACGGGAAAGCAATAATGAGACGCGATAAGTTTTGTAAGCCACAGAAAAAGCTTTTATAACTGAAAGAAGTTCTTATTAGCAAATTTTAACTTTGAGTTCCGGCGATTACACTGCGACTATCGTGCTTCCATCTGCATGCACGATGGCTGGGCGGTGCGCATCACCACTCTAGCTGGATTATGTCATCGATCAGTTAACGGCCAGCAAGTCTGACAGTTCTGGCAGCCGCTAACCGACTGTTCACGCTATTATCGACTATTCTCCACGCGTATTCTGACCTTAACAAATAACTTATGGTACCCAATGCCTTATTCTTTCTCGTATAGCTGTTACTGATGATTTGTTTAAACAGATTTTATACAGATAACTATCCAGTATTAATGTAACAGTAATTACAAATTTTACGACTTAGTTTCTTATGTGCAAGGATTTGATTAAGTTGTACAATACACATGAGCTCCACTGTGTTAGCGCCTGGAACCCTCCACTATTGTACTAACGGATGCTACGGTGTAACTTTCCCTTGCACCGTTAAAAAGTAAATGAAGAAAAGCAAAGCACAGAGTCAAAGTCTTCCTTGTAGTAATTACAAGCATTAGATTCGTTGTTTCACAAGCGAGTACTATGTTGTTTCTTTAGGTGAGTTTACTGTTTAATTTTCCGCCTACTGCAAAGTCAAGGTTTTTTCAGCCTTATAGAAGACTAGTTGGTAGAGGGGCAGAGGCAATACCAGTTTCAAGTATTTGGGAGTGACTTTTCCGTCCCAGCAGTTGCACTGAGTCCAACAGAAGCCTCCCGACAACATTAGTCAAAAACGCCATGTGGGACCTAGTCTTAATTCTGGGAGGATGTATACCAGACAAAAACTTGAAACCATAGTGTTTGTGAATGTGTGTTAGTTTGTTTATCGATATCGTGTTCGGCATGGACAGTGTATGAGGAGTTGTTTTAATTATCACCTTGGGAACATAACGTCAGGTAACGCTTTGTTCATTTACAATCTTGACAAGCACTAAAGTTGCATTGTCCAGCAAGATGGCGCAGTGGTTCACACTGAATCACATTCGTGAGAACAATAGTTCAAATCCGTGTCCGACCATCTCAATTTAAGTATTTCGTGGATTCCGCAAATCTCACCAGACAAATGCCGAGACGGTTCCTTTGAAAGGGCATCAATGTCGACCCTAATCTTCCTTCCTTCCTTAAAGTGGAGTATGATCCACTTTTCTGCGTTTGGTGGGGAACAGCGCTGCAACAATTTATGTTGGTCTGGTGGAAGTGTACGGCAACAATTCAACTCCATGTATTACAGTGGTTAAGATAGCGGTCAGACAAGTATGACTGATGGAAAACGAAATGGCACACTGTCTTTTTGCTAAGAACCGGGAGTCGTAAGAGAAGTGGAGACAATGGTGCTCAGACAATGGTGTAGCACAGTCGTGGTGAAAGTAGAAAAAGTGAGGAGGAGTCATGGATCAGTCATCAACGTTAATAAAATGTAAACACAGACTATGCCTTCAACATAAAAGTACTTCGATAATATCACAGTTGTCCAGTTATATCATAAATGTGACAAAACTACTAGCACCATTCTAAAAATAAAGAACGTTCCTTTCTATGGACATTGCCATCCAATATAATGTAAGAAATCCTATTTTTCTACAAATTTTGATATCTATGCATTTACTAAGCAGTCGCTGTTGAAATTTAAACATTTACCGTAGCTTCCACAAACTCACGTATGCCTCCTGTGTATTAAGTTGCCGCAAAGTTGTTGAACCAGTCACTAACGACCTCGTTCAGTTTGTTTTCATCTCCATAGTGCTTTCCGCTGAAAAAATTCTTCGATTTGGAAACGAGAAGGAAATCGCTCTGGGATAAAAGGCTTATATTGAAAAATTTCCCACTTAAACAGCCGAAGCAAATCCTTTGTCATCGTAGTCGAGTGTGGACGAGTTTTATCGTGAAGAGACACAACAGCCCTTGACAACAACCCACGGCGTTTATTTTCAACGGGATGGCGTGGTCAGTGATGGTCTGATAGTAGACAGCTGAATTTAGAGCCCTCCTGTAGGGATAATGTCGGTAATGCCCTTTTGTTTTCAAAACAGTCACCAAACATTTTAGTCCTCGGAATTTGTCTGATTTTTTTTTCGGATTTATTGGGGATAGTGAATGATGCCATTCCATTGACTGGTGCTTTTTATCTGGACTTTCTTGTGAAACCTATATTCGTCACCAGTAACAATATAGTTCAAAAACTCCACACCATCCTTATGAAATCGAGTGAAAGAAGTCAGTACAGCTCCCATTCGTTGTTTCTGTTTTCATCAGTCGGAAGTGGAGTAATCCTCCTAGCCACAAACTTTTCTGTAGCTCATATCACAACTAAAATTTTGATAAAGAACTGCTCGTGAAATTTCAGCAAGGTACAAGCTGAGTCCATCAGTAGTGAAACGTATATCCAGCTGAAGTTTTTCCTCAGTTGTAGATCTGAATTCGCCACTCACAACTGAAGGTCAGCCTGATCATTCTTCATCATGAATATTCGTCCCCCATTAAGCATGATGCACCATTTTCTAATTGAAGCTTCATGCATCACCTTTCCATAAACGTCGATTATCTATCTGTAAATTTCGATAGAGGCGGGGAAGAGGGGGAAGAATTGTTAGACTTGTTAGATAGAAATGATCTTTACTTTAAAAATTATCCTCTTAAATAGTGTTATAGATCAAAAATAACGGTAAATACCCCCTAAATGCAAGTAACTAGTATCCACACAATCTACATACTTGATTCTCAGTTCTTCCCGGGCTTTTTTTTATGTCCTCCGTGCACCTGCTCCTTATTTTCCTCTACGTCTTTGACCTTTCGAGCATTGTAGCTTTTTCTAGTGGCTTTTGCTCTCATGATATACCTAAAGTTCCTTATCTTCTTCACAGTATTTTGGCCTTCGAAGATTCCGTGATGAAGTTACAGACTTTCAGCGACGCTGGAGAAGAATAAATGCATCAATTTGAGGTGAGGGACACTCGCCTGGAAACGACGAGTCGAAAGTTATAAGCGAAATGCGTTATGATACCTCCGACAGTGTAATACATGTACCGGTATTGTATTTGCTAAGATTGTAGAGCAGACAGCTTTCAGGGGTGGTAGTATGGACCAAATAAGAAAAAAAAAGGTCTAACAAGCAAGGGCTCTAAAGTGCATACCTTAACAGCTATGAGCACTTGTTCCTCTCTTCTACTGAACAAGTGCCCATAGCTCTTAAGGTATGCATTTTAGAACCCATGCTTACCGGGCTTTTTCCCTTGTTTTGGCCCTTAGCTGTGAAAGATGTCTGTCCTACAATCTTAACAACAACATAACGGTACATATATTTGACTGTCAGAAATTTCGGAACGATTTCCGCTTACAAATTTCTTCTCGGTCGTTTCCAGACCAGGGTCCCTTACCTGTAACTATTACATTTATCCTTCTTCAGCTTCCCTAAAGATTTGTATTTCGTTTTATTTTTTCAGTATGTTTTATTTTTTACTTTTCTAATCCACAAAAGGTTCAGAGTCCTTCTCCAAACACACATTTCAGAACAATGGTGTTTCTTGGGATTCACTTTTTTCTGTCCACGACTTACATCCTTACTATGGGAAAGATCAGAGTTTCAGCCATTTTTGTTTTGAGAATGAGATTTTCACTCTGCAGCGGAGTGTGCGCTGAAATGAAACTTTCTGGCAGATTGAAAGTGAGTGCCGGACCGAGACTCGAACTCGGGACCTTTGCGTTTCGCGGACAAGTGCTCTACCATCTGAGCTATCCAAGCACGAGTTCGAGTCTCGATCCGACACACGGTTTTAATCTGCCAGGAAGTTTCATATCAGCGCACACTCCGCTGCAGAGTGAAAATCTCATTCTGGAAACATCACCCAGGCTGTGGCAAAGCCATGTCTTCGCTTTATCCTTTCTTCCAGGAGTGCTAGTTCTGCAAGGTTCGCAGGAGCGCTTCTGTGAAGTTTGGAAGGTAGGAGACGAGATACTGGCAGAATTGGAGTTGTGAGGGCGGCTCGTGAGTCGTGCTTGGGTAGCTCAGATGGTAGAGCACTTGCCCGCGAAAGGCAGAGGTCCCGAGTTCGAGTCTCGGTCCGGCACACAGTTTGAGTCTGCCAGGAAGTTTCATTTTTGTTTTGGTTAGTAATGAATTTTTCCTTACCTTTGACGGCGTCGTTAATTTAATTGTAGAGTTTTTTACATGTTCTCACCTTCTTTTTTGCAATTGCAGATCCTAAATATCTATGTTTGTCGACTTCCTCAATTTTTTCTCCGTTTGTCCTCACATCAGTTTCCACTGCTGTAGTAAAAACTATTGCTTCTTTAAATTTAGGCCAACTTTTTCACTTTCCTTTCGTATTTTTCCATCACACATCTATTGCCTTCTCGACTGTCTGCTATAAGTGATTTGTAACCGGTATGTCCTGTTAAAAACCACTCCTTTAATTACAGTTTCCATATATGTTAAACCTGAGGCAGGATTTCAATTTAGTAGTGGTATTTGGTGTGTTGTTGCGACAGGACAATGCACTGCCCGGAACTAGAGGCACCAACGCTTCTGCTGTGGAGGAGCACACGGGCCCTTGGATAGAGCAGCAGAGGCCGTCGCTGGCCCCGAGGAACCGCGAGGAGCGGCCGCCAGTCAAGGACTCTGCCGGCACGGAGGAGGGGGCGGAGGCGGGGGCGGAGGAAAAGGAGGCCGCGGAGTGGCGGGCGCGCCCCGGCAAGCGGCCCCCGGGCAGCGTGCAGCCCGCGCCGCTGCTGCCGCCCTCGGACCGCAGCCGCTCGCCACCCCCGCCGCCCCCACCCAAGAAGAAGCAGACCACGACGCCGTCCCCGCCGCACACCGTCGCCGACTCCAGGGTGGCGGCTGATGGCGGTCACGGTGCCTCCACCACGACAGTAGCCAGTGCCGTGACTGGCGCCAGGACGACGCCACCGCCCCCCACGTGAGTTGATCAGCTTTCGTACACATAACTAAAGTGACGCCACAACATCGTGCAGTGCCACCTCGAGATGGGGTGGCAGGGAACGGACAGCCGTAGGAGCGGGTGTTCCATTGCATGCGGCAGTAGGGAAGGTTAGATAATATGTCTCAGAATAGCAAAGCGATTCGCAGCAATTTGTTTACTAAAGAGCGGCGATAGCAACAGCCAACACGAGAAAAGGCTTGCGAACGACAATCACTGCCGCTGACTCATCATCATAAACTAAAGGCTATGCCTTATCGATTTAGCCACGTCCGTCTCTCCATTGTCATCCTCTTCGATTCTTCATACGATTTTATCCCCATATCTTCTTTGATGTTATTAAAATACTCTTGGCCTGCCTCTTAGTTTTTTCCCTAAAACGTTTCCTTCAATACACTAATGGCCATTAAAATTGCTACAACAAGAAGAAATGCAGATGATAAACGGGTATTCATTGGACAATTATATTATACTAGAACTGACATGGGATTACATTTTCACGCAATTTAGGTGCGTAGATCCTGAGAAATCAGTACCCAGAACAACCACCTCTGGCCGTAATAAAGGCCTTGATACACCTGGGCATTGAGTCAAACAGAGCTTGGATGGCGTGTACAGGTACAGCTGCCCATGCAGCTTCAACATGATACCACAGTTCATCAAGAGTAGTGACTGGCGTATTGTGACGAGCCAGTTGTTCGGACACCACTGACCAGACGTTTTCAAATAGGGAGAGATTTGGAGAATGTGCTGGCAGGGCAGCAGTCGAACATTTTCTGTATCCAGAAAGGCCCGTACAGGACCTGCAACATGCGGTCGTGCATTATCCCACTGAAACGTAGAGTTTCGCAGGGATCGAATGAAGGGTAGAGCCACGGGTCGTAACACATCTGAAATGTAACGTCCACTGTTCAAAGTTCCGTCAATGCGAACAACAGGTGACCGAGGCGTGTAATCAATGCCACCTCATACCATCAGGCCGGGTGATACGTCAGTATGAAGATGACGAATACACGCTTCCAATGTGCGTTCACCGCGATGACGCCTAATACGGATGCGACCATCATGATGTTGTAAACAGAACCTGGATTCATCTGAAAAAATGACGTTTTGCCATTCGTGCATCCAGGTTCGTCGTTGAGTACACAATCGCAGGCGCTCCTGTCTGTGATGCAGCGTCAAGGGTAACCGCAGTCATGGTCTCCGAGCCGATAGTCCATGCTGCTGCAAACGTCGTCGAACTGTTCGTGGTTCAAATGGTTCAAATGGCTCTGATCACTTTGGGACTTAACATCTATGGTCATCAGTCCCCTAGAACTTATAACTACTTAAACATAACTAACCTAAGGACATCACACAACACCCAATCATTACGAGGCAGAGAAAATCCCTGACCCCGCCGGGAATCGAACCCGGGAACCCGGGCGCGGGAAGCGAGAACGCTACCACACGACCACGAGCTGCGGACGAACTGTTCGTGAAGATGGTTGTTGTCTTGCAAACGTCCCCATCTGTTAACTCAAGGATCGAGACGTGGCTGCACGATCTGTTATAGCCATGCGGGTAAGATGCCTGTCATCTCGACTGCTAGTGATACGAGGCCGTTGGGATCCAGCACGGCGTTCCGTATTACCTTCCTGAACCCACCGATTCCATTTTCTGCTAACAGTCATTGGATCTCGACCAACGCGAGGAGCAATGTCGCGATACGATAAACCGCAGTCGCGAAAGGCTACAATCCGACCTTTATCAAAGTCCGAAACGTGATGGTACGCATTTTTCCTCCTTACACGAGGCATCGCAACAACGATTCACCAGGCAATGCCGGTCAACTGCTGTTTGTGTATGAGAAATCGGTTGGAAACTTTCCTCGTGTCAGCACGTTTTAGGTATCGCCACCAGCGCCAAACTTGTGTGAATGCTCTGAAAAGCTAATCATTTGCATATCACAGCATCTTCTTCCTGTCGGTTAAATTTCGCGTCTGTAGCACGTCATCTTCGTGGTGTAGCAATGTTAATGGCCAGTAGTGTACATTCTTTTGGAAATGGTTGTGTCTCCTTATGTGCCCTATCATTCTTGATTTTCTTCTTCCTATATAATTTAGCAGCGTTGTGTTGTCATTCGCTTCTCTTAAGACCTGTTCATTACTGTTTCTATCTATCCAGCTTGTTTGCGTCATTCTTCCCCATATCCAGACTCCAATTGCTTCCAGTATCTTTTTCTCTGTCTTTCCCAGAGTCCACGCTTCACATCCGTATGTTAACGCACTCCAGACAAAAGTTTTGGCAAACTTTTTCCTACTTTCTAGGCTTATATGATTGTCTGTTAGTAAATTACTTCTATTTTGGAAAGCTTGCTTTGCCAAGGCTATTCTTCTCTTTATATCTTTGATACATTTATTGTCGTCAGTGATTGTACTCCCCAATTCACTATCTGATCAAATGTATCCGAACATCCCTGAGTAACAGAAAATGGACGACTAGAAGAACAGGCGGACCCGCAGGTATAAAAGGAGGCGTGGAGTATTGCGTCGTCAGTTCGCTACTGGCACAAACCCGCCAGTGGTTCCACTTCCCGTCCAAACTATCGCAGAGGATTTTTCCTCATGGCACTTTTTTCCTCAGCCCTTAGAACCACTACCGTTCCGATCATTTTCTGTCAACTGTCTTCCGGTGAGACCGTATTGGTGAGTGATGGTGCTCGGATCTACAGACAACAATGCAGACCTGCATTCTGTGACTCCTCATTAGAATACTAATCACACGGCAGGGGTAACAATAGAACTTTATGTGATGGACATCATGCTAGTGCGGGCATGGAAGGACTCTACTATCTATTACAAAAAATGTATCTTTGGTACAGAAGCGATTAGAGCAGAATGGTTCAGTGACACGAGCTCGTTGGCTCCGAAAGTGAACTAGTCACTGGATTTCGGCTGAGAACAAATCTTCCAGGTGTATTTTAGCTCTTCTAAAGCTGCCCGAGTCGACTGTTGATGATGTCATTGCGAAGTGGAAACGCTAAGGAACAACCACAGCTGAACCAAGGCCAGACAGACCTCATGCCCTGACGGACAGGGGTTTTCGAACACTGCTGGGGGTGGTTATAAAAAATCTCCCGAAATCAGCGGAAGAAATCACTCATGAGTTCTGAGTGCTGTCACCAGTCCAGCTAGCATAATTTTTGTGCTTATGTAGAGAAAAAGAATGGGGCATAATAGTCGAGAAGCTCCTCATAAGGGGCACATTTGTGTTTCAATGGTAAGTGAAGCTTCAGATTATGTATAGAGCGACGCCATTGCAAGTGGTCGACTGGAAATAAGTGATCTGAAGTGATCGGTTATACTACACCCTGTGGCAATCCGGTAGAAGGTTTGGGTTTCAGGAATGCCTGTCATGTGGGCGTATGGCAGTGAAGTACAGAGTTCAAGTGGCTCTGAGCACTATGGGACTTAATCCCCTAGACTTAGAACTAATTAAACCTAACTAACCTAAGGACATCACACACAGCCATGCCCGAGGCAGGATTCGAATCTGCGACCGTAGCAGCAGCGTGGTTCCGGACTGAAGTGGCTAGAACCGCTCGGTCACCGCGGCCGGCTGGGTGCTTCAGTCCGGAGCCGCGCGACTGCTACGGTCGCAGGTTTGAATCCTGCCTCGGGCATGGCTGTGTGTGATGTCCTTAGGTTAGTTAGGTTTAATTAGTTCTAAGTGTAGGGGACTGATGACCCCAGATGTTAAGTCCCGTAGTGCACAGAGCCATTTGAACCATTTTTTTGAATCGCCTAGAACCTCTCGGCCACCGCGGCCGGCTGAAGTACAGAGAAGGATGTGTTACAGTAGGGTGTTTTGGAGTGTGATCCTCTTATTTAGCTTAAGAAAACTCTGAATGTGGAGGGATATGAACACATTTTACGGTATTGTGTACTGCGTTCAGTAGATTCGTGACCATGATTGATTGTATCAGCGTGACAATGCACCCAGTCATAATACAGAAACTGTCAGCCGGCCGTTGTGGTCGAGCGGTTCTACGCGCTTCAGTCCGGAACCGCACTGCTGCTACGGTCGCAGGGTTGAATCCTGCCTCGGGCATGGATGTATGTGATGTCCTTAGGTAAATTAGGCTGAAGTAGTTCTAGATCTAGTTGACTGATGATCTCAGATGTTAAGTCCCATAGTGCTTAGAGCCATTTGAACCATTTTTGAGCATCTGTGAGACAATGGTTTGTGGACAACAACATTCCCGAAATAGAATGGCCTGCTCAAAGTCCCTACGGAACAACTTTGGAAAGTGTCAGAACGTTGATGCCGCTCCATCTCTGCGTTCAGCATCACTACTTACTCTTGTTTCAACTGTTGAGGAAAAGACGCTGCTATTCCTCCACAGACATTCAGCGACCTCTCTGATAGTATTAGCGAAAGTGTGCACCAAAGTCAAAAGGCTATTACAGTACCACAAGGTGTACACAGTATTCGCAATTACCTGATAACGTACAGTTCAGCATTGCGTAGCCATTTATGCCATGGCGATGGCGATATAGGGCATGCAGGTAAAGTTAACCGACAACATCGCCTGTTCCCGTGTCGAACTGTCCATCCCTTTGTTATTCTGATGCAGATATGCTCGCTGACAAAACTAAGCTACATCTGGCGAGCCTGGTTATTACAGTACAACCAATAATCTGATAAGCCAGTAGCCTCTGATTAGGCTACTGATGAAGAACATCAAGTGGGATGGATGCTTTTAACAGACGAACGGCGCGGCTCAGCAGGTGATCTCCCCTTTGGTATACAGCGCTAGCAAAGACTCTGCGTTTCTGCACAGAGGCCATGGTACATTGCGCAAACTTTAGAATTCACAAAGGACCTAATGGCACAGTATTCAGTATAGTGTGAAATGCGTGATTATTTAGTTAGACCCCACTCTAGGCCTCACTGAAGTAAGTGATTCATGGATTTTGTTAATATATTAAGTATATCCCATGC
The DNA here is from genome assembly GCF_023898315.1 of Schistocerca nitens. Lineage (NCBI taxonomy): Eukaryota > Metazoa > Arthropoda > Insecta > Orthoptera > Acrididae > Schistocerca > Schistocerca nitens. The sequence continues at coordinate 271,520,584 of NC_064622.1, forward strand.
TACCCATCAGTGAAGTGCAATAGTTTAGATAGGCCCAAATCCTGCAACAAAATCTTCCTTCTCCAGATCACGAGGTCTACGCACCGCTCTTTCGTCATTTGGCTTCCAAATAAGATGATTTTTTGGGTTTCCCTTGCGATTGGTGAAGATCACTTTTAGTGCCTCCAGGGTATGGTTCTATGTTTGGTCATAGTCTGTGAAATTTCCAGTGACTGTTCTTGTTCTGTGTCTATAGCAATTTGACGATGGTTCCCGTTACATTTGTGCCAGTTACAACCAGCACAATGGCACTTACAACCGCCGCTTCTGGTGTGGGTGCAAAACAGCTGCAAGAAAATAATTCTCTGCTGTGACAAAGTAACGGCTCGACATGCCAGGCGCATGCGCTCTTCGGGGAAGGCCTGCACTTCTGACGACCGCAAAGAAATGCAGGAGCGAGGTGCCTCCCTAACGGGTCTACCGCTAGCGGAGATTCTGCCTGCTGTGATAAGCGTGCCGTTGCCCCAACTCACACAGCCAGTCTGAATAGTACGAACTCAATCTCGACTTCTCACTCATGTCCTGATGAGGCGTCGGGTCGGCTGAGATCATAAATCACGCGCTTTCCGAGAGCGATTAGTGCTCACGTTGGCGACGCCAAAGCAGCCAATACATACATCCCACACAAAGAAAGAGCATCTGCGTCCGTCCACATCTACATCAACATCTTCATCACTACTCTGCAATTCACACTTGCCTGCTGGCAGAGGGTTCTTCTAACCACCTTCAGACTATTTCTCTACCCTTCCATTTTTTAACAGCACGTGGGAAAAATGAGCACTTAAATGTTTCTGTAGGAGCGTTGATTTCTCTTATTTTGTAACGATGATAATATGTCTCTATGTACGCTAGCGGCAATAAAATATTTTCCCATTCGGAGGAGGAAATTGTTGATTGAAATGTCATGAATAAATCTCGCAGAAACGAAAAATCCGTTTGTTCTAATGATTGCCACCCCAATTTGCGTATCATATACTCGACATTTTCTAGCGCTATTTGCGATAGTACAAAAGGAGCCACACTCCTCTGAACTTTTCTGACGTCCTCCGTCAATCCTGTCTGGTTAGGATCCCATACCGCACAGCCGTGCAAGCGTTGCGCAGACAGCCCGTTTAGTAGGTCTGTTGCACATTGTAAGTATTCTGCCAATAAAAGACAATTTTAGGTTTGCCTTCCCCAGAACGTTATATGTGTGATGGTTCCAATTTAAGTTGCTCGTAATTGTAATTCTTAGGTATGTACTTGAACTGACAGGCTTTAAATTTGTGTGATTTTTCGTTTAACGGAACGGATTTCTTCTCGTACTCCAGTGGATGACTTCACACTTTTCCTTACTGAATGGAACACTTTTCGCACCATACAGATATCGCGTCTAAATAAATTTGCAATTGATTTTGATCTTATGATGTCTTTACTAGACGGACGATGACAGCATCATCTGCAAACGAGCTAAGAGATCTGCTCAGATTGTCTTATAAACCTTTTACATAGATTGGCAACCACAGAGGCCCTGTAGCATTCCCTTGGGAATTGCCGGGTATCACTTTTATTTTACTATATGATTTTCCGTCGATTACTACGTAATGTGACCTTTACAACAGAAAATCAAGAATCCAGTCGCAGAGCTGAAACGATACCCCACAGGCAGGCAATTTAATTAGAAGCCTGTTGTGAGGAACGGTGCCAGAAGCTTTCTGGTAACCTAGAAATATGGAACCAATTTCAGAACCGCTGTTGATACCACTGATTACTACGGTCGAATAATGAGTTAGTTATGTTTCACAAGGACGATATATTCTGAATCTATGTGTAAACAGACCGTTATCATCGAGGTAATCCTTAATTGAATTATTCATATTGTGAATCCAGACAGTCAGTGCCTGACAAAAAATGGCTCTGAGCACTATGCGACTTAACTTCTGAGGTCATCAGTCGCCTAGAACTTAGAACTAATTAAACCTAACTAACCTAAGGACATCACACACACCCATGCCCGAGGCAGGATTCGAACCTGCGACCGTAGCGGTCACGCGGTTCCAGACTGAAGCGCCTTTAACCGCACGGCCACACCGGCCGGCGCCTGACAAAAGAAGTGAAACACACAGAAGGGGAGGAAGTGAGGGAGGGAGACACTCTGCGGAGCACCTGACCATTTGAAGAAGCACGTATCCTCCGTGTAGGTGGATGGAGGGAGGTGGGAGGGAGAGGCGTCAGGGGAGGTGAGAGGGCTTCAGCTTTTAGCAGTTTGTGATTGTACATCGAGGAGAACGCACGTTCAACTACCGCCTCCTCTGCAGTCTTTTAGGACGACGATTTTCCCCAGTACATGTGTTGCATTATGACCCATTCACTACGAATGCTGGTTTTCTTCCTTTTTTTTTTTCACGATGTTTTCGAAGTGTAATTAGAACTGTGAGACTTTTTCCCATCAGATGTGATAGCGTGTATTGTCTTCGATTACTGGGCTGTGGAGTGGCTTTTGAGTAGGTGGCTGTTGCGAACTCTGACGTCAAAGAACGATATATACTGTATTCTTACAGCTAGACTTTTTAAACTCCTTTCTGTTCAACACCAGCATGTCGTCAGTGGAACATATTTCCCAGCAAAAAGAATGAAGATAGTACCTTATACCACTACCTTTTTCCCGTCAGCTTATAGGTGTAGGGTAAAGTTTGAGTGTATCTGTCGAGTGGTACTGCGAAGTTTTTTCCCAGCATGATAACACCAGTTTTATCGCATTGTCAGTTTTTGAGTTGTATTGCGATTTTGTGCTGTCCTTGTGTAGCGCTATGCATATGGTTGTGTAATCAGGCCCGATCTTCATGATTAAGTACGTAACCAGGACAGATCTTTGCATCTGTTTCCCGACCAAAATAAATAAAGTACACTAATCTAATCTTCCTCTTCTGCATCTGGACAGTTTCCATGTGTTGGGGGGTGCACTTGGGTTTTCTGTCCAGGTGGACCAGTGTTCGAGTCCCAAAAGGACACCACCATTTTTAATTAATTTAATTTAATTTTACCCTTAAAGGGTACCATCAATTCTAATTTACTGGCAATTGCCAGGTGTGGGGTGGAGTCGGACAGCAGCACAGCCCTGGGACAGAAAAATTACCAAGAAAATTCAAAATTCCCGCGAAAATTCGAAATTTCCACCAATAGGGTATGTTGGGGAGGGGGAGGGGCTGGGGCCCACGTGCAGGCTAAGAGAAACATCATCTGGGGTTGGGGATGGGCATGGTTGGGGTGTGGGTGATTAATTGATCAATTCAATTAATTTGCATATCAATTTGATATCAAAATTGCACCGAGGACCCCACTACCCTATTACTCACGCATTGTCAAGACCTCCTAGGGCAGTGTGTGATTCCTGCTTTGGAAGAATACAGGGGTGTGGAAACCACCGTTCTTGAGCAAGATGGTTGGTGAATAATAAAATCAGTGTCATTTGTTTGACTTTTCTGCTTACGTCCGTTCCTAATCCATTACATATGGAAACATGTCTATACATCTTTCTTGCACTAACAGCACCATATTTGCACTTGGTGGTTAAAATTGGAACTAATTTTTTCCATTGTAAATCGGTTCTGTATTAACGCATTAGAATATATAGGAAATTGGTATTGACAGAAATAAGTCTGTGCAGCTTGCTCATGAGTTGCGGTGTGTAAGAGCATCGACCACAAAAGACGATGTTCTGGGTTCGAGTAGCAGTTGCAGCGCTTTTCTCTAATCTGCCGGTATGTTGCAAACTACTGCACACCTGACTGAAGAGTTAAATATTCATTCTGGGAAGTGCCCTCTAGTCTGTGACAAAACCGCTTCTTCTAAATATCTTTTCCTCAAGAAGTGCTAGTCCCACAAGACTTGTATGGGACCTTGAAACTAAAGCTTTTACTTTAAGTAGTTGGAAACGTGTGTGTGCTACGCTATCAATGTGAAAGCAAGTACTTTTAATTCCGATTACCATGTGTGATCTAAAATCGCCTCTGCTACCCTAGTTTTAAATACGAACATAATTTCGCAAATTATTTTGTATGTATGTGATACCAATTAATCTAAACAACATCTGACCGCTTGGAAATGAGTGAAAAGAATGATTGTCGATAATACTCAGAATCACTTACTTGTGCAACAATCAGACACAACAGTCAAATGTTGCGTAACAAAAACTGTGTCTTGTTATGAAACGCAGCCACTGAATTTAGATGAAATTTTTTAAATGAAAATGTTTAATATTCTCTCAAAGGTTCGTTTAGGCCGTATAGTTTTTTCCTTAGCAAACGGATAACTCGGCTGTGCTGTGTCAGCACTGCAAAAATGATCAGCTGAATGATGAGCTGCGTTATTAGCTTATTAATTAAGCTGTTGTAGCAAGTGGCTCTTTCGTCCTCTTTCAAAAATACTACTCACTGTTCACGCAATGGTGCAAGACGTGACGGTGCAACTTTTTGCCAAACACGCTTTTCATTCAAACAGAGAGGATGAGCTCCAGTGAAAATGTTTCGTAAATAAGTAAGAGGGTATTTTGCAGTTTAACGACAAAAAAAAGTCGAACTGACATAAACTATTACTCTTTCTCAACGTTATCTTTCTCAGCATTGTCATACACCATACTGAATATTTTTAACAGACACTTTTTAAAGTTGGTAGAATTTACTCTTTTGATTTCCTAATGAAATGTTTTTAAGTTAATCTTGGTGGGGGGAACTAACTAGAATACTGCACATTATTAATAATGCTCTTTGGATACCAACACGTAGATATTGTTTAACGCAATGAAATCATTACACTACAATGATTAATAAACTAGCAAAATAAACTCAGTGCAAATTAGTTTTTTTTTTCAAATGATCTTTCTGTCTATACAGTCATGTCAAATCATCCTCTATCCTCAGTTACACATCATGAAACAGCTCAAATAAAAATCACTCTGCCACATCCACCATCGAAGCTCCTCACTCTGCCATGACATAACACTCTTTTTCTCCCTCTCTGACCCGAGTTCTACTCAATAATACTCGTAGCCAAAGAATACATATCACTCATATGTTCGACATGCAAAGATGGTCAAAGTGATAAATATTCCGAATAAACTATCAAATATACCAAGCAGACTGACATTTCTCATGACATATATATTTTTCGTAACCACTTATCCTAATATGTACACCTTTCAAATTGTGAACTTTGGAAAATAAAAGAGGTATTTGAAAGGCAAAATCTGCGAGGGCGGGCCGTGAGGCGTGCTTGGATATGTGGGTGAGAGCGTCATCCACAAAAGGGAAGGTGCTGGGTTCGATTCTCGGCCTGACACACAGTTTCAGTCTACCAGTGAGCTTCAGTTAACAAATAATTAAAATAGTGTTTATAGAGCTTGTGCCTGAAGTTCATGGATGTGGAATGGATGTCATCTGTCAGCAGAACCAACATTATTCGTTCATCTGCAATGGGACCTAACGATGGAAGCCCCCTGGGTATTCGTAATCTGCCTCCTGTCAAAGTGGCTTCAAGAAGCAACCTCCCTCAGTCACTGCGAGAGCAGACGGTCAAATGGTTTCTCTACATATCTGAAACCTATTTCATAATTTGAGACTCAGTGAACAACTCTTCATGCGACTGACGTAGAGTTATTACAAACGGGAGATTTGGGAACATCTCATATTATCATCAGTATCTGATGAAGTTATTGAGCGAATTTCAAAATTTAAAATGCTACCATAAGCTACTCAAATAGGTTTAATCTTGCTTTAAAAGCTCAACACAGTAAGTCGAGCGAAGGTTAGAAACCATGTATGTATCATTAGGCGGCATAAGTCATTGCGCGAAATTACCCAGACTCTATTCATCCAGTATTTGAGAATAAGACAACTTCTGGCAAACTTTACACGTAAAATGAAACCTTTCCGAAACTTTTTCTCCCTAACGCACCTCCACAAAATAATGGAAGGAAAAAAAAGTTTATTACTTACTACGTTTTAGTTGTTCATGCAGTAAAACTTCAGCTTCATGAATAACATTTTAATTTACTACTTCTGTGTTACTAATTCGCAACGAATTTTACAGGCTTTATGCACACATACCATTAAATGTACCTGCAAAATTATATCATTCTACGACACGTACTGCCGAGTGCACCAACTTCGATTGAAAGTTAACCATGGTAAAGTCGGAATTTAGTCCTTTTCAATCCAAAAATTTGGCACAACGACCTCGATCAAAGTTAAACCAGGGAGCAGACAGTGGTTAAATTTGAACGTGGCACGCGCCCCGTTTTCTCGAGATAAGCCGGCCGGTGTGGCCGTGCGGTTAAAGGCGCTTCAGTCTGGAACCGCGTGACCGCTACGGTCGCAGGTTCGAATCCTGCCTCGGGCATGGATGTGTGTGATGTCTTTAGGTTAGTTAGGTTCAATTAGTTCTAAGTTCTAGGGGACTGATGACCACAGATGTTCAGTCCCATAGTGCTCAGAGCCATTTGAACCATTTCTCGAGATAAGCAGGGCTTTATAAGCGTACAGTATTAAGATGGCGGATGGTTTCGATGAACTGAGACATGCTCAAGGCTTAAGGTGAACGCAGGAAGTTTATTACTTTGTGAATCAAACTTACCAGCAGCAGAAGTAAATTCTGCCTCGACATGTGACAAATTGCCTGTTTCTCTCTTACGAAGGGACTACACAACAATCGGAGTTTTGTAATTTTTTTTATATTTATGTTGCGTGAAGTTCTAAACTCAACTGTACCTCTCACAAAGCAAACCGATGCAACCTTAGAAATTCTCGTCTCATAAGTTTTCCGTCCACATTTAATATGCCGAAATAAGATAGAAGTTAACGGCCTTCCCTCAGTGGTAACACCGATTCCCGTCCGATCACCGAAGCTAAGCGTTGTCGGGCTGGCTAGCACCTGGATGTGTGACCATCCGGTCTGCCGAGCGCTGTTGGCAAGCGGGGTGCACTCAGTCATTGTGATGCAAACAGAGGAGCTGCTTGATTGAGAAGTAGCGGCTTCGGTGTCGTAAACTGACATACGGCCGGGAGAGCGGTGTGCTGACCACATGCGCCTCCATATCCGCATCCAGGGACACCCGTGGGCTGAGGATGACACGGCGGAGGGTCGGTCCCGTTGGGGCTTCATGATCTGTTCGGAAGGAGTTTAGTTTAGTTTTAGATTTAGAAGTAAGGTAGATATCCTTCCAAATGAAGTATAAAAATACGAAAATATAGAAAGGAATTAATTTATACGTTTTTTGACTATACACAAACTCCCTCTCTGGTCAGATCGGGTACTGCAACGTCCAACTGTATCGACCAACCATCGAGTCATTCTTAGCCGACAGAGGTCACTGGGTGTGGATATGGGGGGGGGGGGGGGGGGCGGCTTGTTTGCAGCACACAGTCTCCCAGCCGTTGTGAGTTTTCGTGACTTCTCAGTCAAGTAGTCCTCAATTGGTCTCACAAGGGCTGAGCTCGCCCCGCTTGTCAACAGCGCCCGACAGACCCAGACGGTCACCCATCTAAGTGCTAGCCCAGCCAGACAGCGCTTAACTTCAGTGATCTGACGGAACCAGTGTTACCGCTATGGCAAAGTCGTTGGCACGTTTTGAATATACAGTCCCGAGTAACCATCTTTGGCAGAAGATCGGTAATTAAGAATTTTTGTTTGCAACGAAAACTGTATTTTTGTGATATTTATATTGTAGGCAGTAAGAAAGCACGCATTTTTCGCAAAAACTACGATTATATGTTTTAGTTAGCATATGTTTGATATATTTTATATCTGAATGACGTAGGTAATCCAACTGAAAAGAATAAACGAACTAGTGGTTCCGCTTCATCACTGTGTCACACTATGCACCGTGACAGTGCTTCTACTGTATATGACGCATTTTTTGTAAGTGTTGTATGGTACAGTGAGCCTCTGGGAAAGGGGTAGGCTCGACTGTATTAATTTATTTAATTATTTCATTATGTACATCTTTTCCCTTATACTCATTATGTTGGTATAAATTATAAAATGAGTCCAGAATGAGATATTCACTCTGCAGCGGAGTGTGCGCTGATATGAAACTTCCTGGCATATTAAAACTGTGTGCCGGACCGAGACTCGAACTCGGTCCGGCACACAGTTTTAATCTGCCAGGAAGTATAAAATGAGTGTTTGTTTTGATTGTGGATTCATCTGCAGAACAGCTGTAGGACAGAGATGCTTTACTTAGATTTTGTTGCCAACCTTACTCTTGTACGGAACTGATAAAGATGCACTTGCAGCAGTTGAGTCTTCAAGGGTTGTTAGAGTTCCCATACCAATCCCACTCAAGGAAGAGCAGAGTGACCGTTAAGGGCGTTCTGTCATTTTTCACCGTTCGGTTTCTGGTCTGACTAGAGGGTGAATGAAAGCTGGGATGGGCTCCGTGATTCAGACTGCAGAAATTGAAGAGGATGTTAAGATTACTAATCCGTTGTTTATCAGCAAAATTATAGTCATTATTATGTGGCGACCAACTTTGATAGTACTTTTACAAATAAATTCAATGGTTCGAAGTTTGGTAGTTTGTCGAGAGCGTGGAGCACAACAGAATCCAGTAACACAAAGTCAATCTTGAGGTGCCTTTTGCACGTTTGGTTTAATTTGGATTCAGACATCTATTATCTTGTCTTTAGTGACTAACGTAAATAAGTTTGCCAAATATTAATCAAAATTTTCTTTGGAGCACGGGTGTCACGCAGCGTGTTCGTTACAACTATGTGATCGCTACTGTACAACAAAATATAGCGGAGATTCTAATACGATTTCTGGTTAGTTATTCTGCATGTGAATTGTATGACATATTTAAGTAAAGTGTCGTGTGAAATACTTTGATTTTTTTAAATTTCTGGTCTGCTGCTCGTCTCCACACTGCCACGTGAGCAGTTCTGCAAAGACACACGGCCATCTGCGTCCTAAATTAGGTTCAGAAAGGAAATGCTTGTGAAGGTTAATTTTCTAATAACACCGAGAACGATCCAAAGGGGTGAGTTCATCAGCGCAAAAAAAGGCAATAAATAAAGTTTTGCTTTAAATGATTCATGGCTTGCATGTCACAATAAATTGATTATTCATTTCAGAATCTCTGGTTTCGTATTCTAATAATTTCAGCCTCAAAAACACTCCTCATAAGAACCCTGATTAGTTATACCAATTGATGAACTATAATGTCAGAAAGATAGATCGTGTCTGTCTGTACAGCAAATATACGCTAACTTCCTTGGTTGCTTCAGCCCTCTCCAGCGTTATCCGTTGTGCACATGTTAACAGTTTGTATTTCACTTAACAATCAAATAATTATTTTGGACCGACCCCGTTTTACGAAATTCCAAGCATCAAGTCAAGGAAGGCAGGAAAAGTAAAAGTCCTCACTGGAAAGTAAGTGCAGTCTAGCAATGATCTCCCTATGAGTTCGACGCAAAGTAATAAAGTGCAGTCGAACGTAACAAATTAGAAAGGAAATCGTTCAGTTTCTTCTTTTATACTGCGGCCGTCTATTCTCCTATTTTCATGAAATGCATTCGTACCGACCACTTTGAGAAAGATATCCATGTCGTACTTCGAAAAATTTTCTGTATTTCTTTTGTTTTCCATTTCACCAAACATGAACGGATTGGCTGCGAAGTATAAACACCCTTATGCTTGTTGACGAAAGTGTGAGGTTTAGAAATGACGATACTCACCAGCGATTCTCTAGAAAACTTGTGCTTAAAGGAGACCATTTGCAAATTCATTTCTCTGTTAACATCTTTGAATCTCCAGGGCACCTTCCATTGCAATACACAGAGTCATATGCGGTCAAACGCACTGTTGGCTGACGGCGGTTTGCTGAGCGGCGTTTAACGCTGGCGTACAGCAGATATTTTTAAACATTGTTTACTTCCATCGTGACCACGGAACTGTGATTATCTTGTGTTTTGCCGAGTTTGGCACATTCGGCCAATAATGCAGGAAATATGACATCATAAATATTGAGATGCATGAAAAACTAGCTTTTCGTGAAACGGAGGGTAAATAATCCAGACTGTACTAATCCAGTATTTGAAGCTGTTCATACGTGGGAGAGTTACTTTTTTAAAGAATCAGGAATGAGGAATGGGATTACCAATAATTTATAAAGTACTAACTGACGAGCATATTTGTAGTGGACGACATTTTCCAAAATCGCAATTGTTATTTGTTCCTTAAACCTCATTCTGAATTTTCTGACAAGCAAATTATCGGGCAATCGCTTATTTTCAGCTGGTCCGCAGAGTAGCATTGCTTCTTATTGACGGAACCAATTTACATGTCAGTCACTTGTCTAGAACCGCATTACTGCACGTGACGTGGTATTTAATTTGTTTCTGAATGGGTGCTGTCAGCCAGCGGGCACGACGTCCTGAGAAGAAGCATTACTGCAGTTGGGGACCTACCCTGTTCGTGTGGGCACAGAAACTAGTTCCGTGCTGCCAGGTTGACTGCTGTATGAGCAGTACGGCTGTGGGTTAGAATATCCCCGCCTTCCTTGTCCAAACTGAATTTGTGTTCTGTTCAGCCGTTAAGGTGGTTTGGTATTAATTATATACCACTCAATTGGTCTTGGAGGAAAGGTAATACGGTTTGTAGTCGTTCCTATTCCACTCAGACGAATTTTGAGTAGAAAATGGCTGAGACTTCCTTTTCTTTTGCTTTCTTCGTATGTATATTAATTTTTGCGGTTTGAATCAGTACCTTTGTTAAAGGTAATTGTTTGTTTCACCTATATCTGTAGAGCCCTCATTCCACAAGGTGCTAAAATTACAACTGAATTTAATGTGGTATACTTCTGTAATCTAATGACCTATACATACTCGTAAATACCTTTCTGCTTTATCTCTCTTTCTAATTTCTTATCCACACTGAAAAAAAAAAATCACAACATGGGGAAGGGAGTTGTGTGGCATAAACGAAAGTTGACAGGGGTGCTTCTGCACCCGAAAGATGACGTATATTCAGATTTCGCACCATTCATATAAGAGTAGCGCCACTATGAGGACGTAAATCTGGTTTGCTTTAAAGACACGCTGAAACGGTCGTGAAATAGGATGTGGTGAGTTGATGTTAGTCAAGAACACCTTCAAAGGTGACTAAGATGCCATTATGAACATCTCACTGAGTTTGAAAGAGATGGCGTAATAGGACTACGAGGAACTGGATGCCTTCTGCGAGATTGCAGAAAGACTTGGCAGAAATTTAGCCACTGCGCATGATTGCTGGCAGCAGCAGTCTCTGTAATGTACCCGGTGCTTCCGAAAGAATGACTTGACTTCAAATCTCCATACTTATTGATAAAAAGATACTAAAACATGGGATGAATTCCAAAACATTGAAAAAATCTTAAAGTTTTACCCAACTGTCAAAAATACTCTTTATGTCCACCAGCAGTACCACAGACATCTTTTACGTTTTTACTAGGGTCAATTTTCAGTGACAACATTTCATATCAGCGGTAACGTGCCCATATGGGGACTCCAGAGCCTTCACGACATTATTGAGCAGCAAAGAGTCTCACCTAAAGTGAACATTTTTTGTGCCATTTCTCGTGAAAATCTGTACGGTGTCTTCTTTTTTTGAGGAAAACACAGTGACTGTCTTCAACCGCTGGAGAATTGGCTTTTTCTACAGCTTCAGGAGGCCTGCGATGTCTTTACTTTCCATCTGGATGGAGCTCCACCACAATGGCACACCAACGGACGTCAGTTTCTCAATGGAACTCTGCCTCAACGCTGGGTAGGGCACGCGGGACCACGAGACATTTCCCTGCATTCTACGCTTCCAGACGTGACCTCATGAAAATTTCCTTGTGAGGACATCTGAGGAAAGAGCAGTCAGCTCCCCTTTATCTCCTGACATATAACAGAATAACAACCGCCATACTTTCTGTAAAAGCGAATATGACGAAGTTAGATAGCTTCTAGATGTTGTTCCTGCTGTTGTTGGTGGACACTCAGAGCATTTTGTATTTCGCATTTTTTCCCATGTTTGCAGCACATTTTTATTAAGAAATACGTTTTGAAATCAAGTAATCCGTTTTTAAACACCTTGTACAGTCGCAAGAAGACCAGGCTCCGGACAGTCACCATCATGTTCAACGATGGCTCTGGCGCATCATGCAGCATCTGCAATTTCAGCAGTAGTTGGCACCACTGACACAACACACTGTTATTAATCGCCTACTTAAAGGGCAATTCTGAGCCAGATTGCCCACAGCATGCGTTCCACAGACACCAACCCACCACAATTTGCGACTTCAAACGAGAGCCCATTAGAGGGCAGGGTGGAGGTCTGTTGTGTTTACTGACGAAAGCTAACTCTACCTCGGTGCCAGCGATGGCCGCGTGCTGGTTAGAAGGAGGCCAGTTCCTCAACTGGCCTAAACCCAACCTGTTTCCTCCGCGCTAGACACACTGGACCTACACTTGGACTTATGGTCTGGAGTGCAATTTCGTATGACAGCAGGAGACTGTCCTAGTTATTCCACTCACCCTGACTGCAAAATTATACGCCAGTGGTGATTCGATCTGTCGTGCTGCCAGCCGGCCGCTGTGGCCGAGCGGCTCTAGGCTCCTCAGTCCGCAACCGCACTGCTGCTACAGTCGCAAGTTCGAATCCTGCCTCGGGCTTGAATGTGTGTGATGTCCTTAGGTTAGTTAGGTTTAAGTAGTTCTAAGTCTAGGGGACTGATGACCTCAGATGTTAAGTCCCATAGTGCTCAGAGCCATTTGAACCATTTGTCGTGCTGTCATCCATGAACAGCTTCCCAGGAGGTGTTTTCCAACAAGATAACGCTCGTCCACATACTGCTGTAGTAACCCAACATGCTCTACAGAGCGTCGACATGTTGCTTTGTCCCGCTTCGTCACCGGATCTGTCTCCAGTCGAGCACATATGACACATCATATGACGACCTCTCCAGCGTCATCCACAAACAGCACTAACCGTCGCTATTTTGACCGACCGAGTGCAACGGGCATGGACCTCCATCCCACAAACTGACATGCGGCACCTGTACAACACAATGCACGCACGATTTCATGCTTTCATTCAACAGTCTGGCGGTTATACCGGTTACTGATGTACCAGCATTTCACATTTGCAAAGGCTTACATTAAACTGTGATCTTGCAATGTTAGTCACTTAAATATGTTACCCAGACAAATGTATTCCCAAAATTTCATTAGTCTACATTAATTATTTGTTCGCGTTGCGATTTTTTTCGTCAGGTTTTTTCCACTGAACAATCGTTGTTTATTTGTTGTTTCTCTGGTACTGAAACTCCCCATTATAATCATTTTGTTGGCTTTGTTGCCAATTGACAGTGACCACAACGCTTCGCAAATATCTTGCATCTGATGTGAATGTGAACTCGTTACTGCATGGATTGGGATGATTATCATGGAATATTTTTTGTATGTTTGTAACAATCTTTGCCTGAATGTTCTTCAATAACTTTAACATTCCAGAATAAAATTTTAGCTCTGCAGCGGAGTGTGCGCTGATATGAAACTTCCTGGTAGATTAAAACTGTGTGCGGAACCGAGACTCGAACTCGTGACCTATACATTTCACGGGCAAGCTAAACAACCTAATTGTAGCTATATTTCATTTTAATGGTTTTTGCAGCACTTTATTATAACTGCTGAATATGCCATGTGATCTTGCATAACTCATTCATTTCCACTAATATATTTTCGTTCCCTGAGCTCCAAATTTTAGGATGTTTAATCAAACTTTCCGAAGCCAGGTGAGAGTGCAGAAGTAGCTGGGCCCGCCCCATTGGCCATAATCTGGCTTCTCCGAACATTCTTTGACCCAGTATGCAATAGCAACACAGCAAAAACCCTCACGTGGTAGGAGGATCTCCAAAAATCCTACCCCTGGTAAGATGGGACCCGATGGGATTAGCGAGACATGAGATCTGAGTGATTCTGAATATCAGAGCCCAGGATCAACGCGGCCCACTCGTATGCTGATGTTTTGTCAACAGTCCCCAAAGTCTTTAGCCAATAGTGTCATCGGGAAACATAGCAGTCACGTAGTGCCACTTGTAAAACAAATACGCTGCACAACACAACTAAAGCGTTAGTTTTAGATACTCCGCAATTGTCTCCTGTTGCGACACTGACATTTGACTCATAGGTGCCTACAATCTTCCCTGTAGGAGCGCAAAAGCGTGGCACCCTCGGGCTCGGAGATGCTTCTAACGGCAAGGTCTCGATACATGCGAAAAAATGGTCAGAGCTCAGAATTTCGTGTGAGTTGTAAGGTGAATTTATGCTGTCGGACTGGTGCCAAATTTCGCCACAGTTCTGCCCAATTCGACAATGGATGCGTCACAAATGGGAGGTCACCCCCTTCCCTTACCCACATTTCAACATTTCTCTTGACATCTCTGCTGTGGATGTCAGGACCGCGACGCACAAGGTTGAAATCACGCGGTTTTCTTATGGGTGACCGAGGAGAACATTTCAGACATCGCCGCTCAGAATTGACAGGAAAAGGCTTCAGGGGGTAGTACAGAAAGTGTCAATGAAACCACTCCTTCTCTTGGAGCGCTGATTCCCACGACAGTTCGCAGTTCAGTGCGCAACTGTGCGACGCTACTGACAACCGTCGACACTGTTGACAACCCCTGGACGATCAGCCCCTTCTCTTTGCTCTGGAGTACGGCGTATTGGGGATCGTTAAAAACCATTCGAAGAAATTTGAACGAGAAGCGAAACAGAGAATGGTGTTTACGCTTTCTCAGTCCTCCTGTGACACTGCTACACGAGTGAATAAAATGGTTCAAATGGCTCTAAGCACTATGGGACTTAACATCTGAGGTCATCAGTCCCCTAGACTTAGAACCACTTAAACCTAACTAATCTAAGGACATCACACACATCCATGCCCGAGGCAGGATTCAAACCTGCCACCGTAGCAGCAGCGCGGTTCCGGACTGAAGCGCCTAGAACCGCTCGGCCACAGCGGCCGGCAATAAAATGGTAGTTGGTCCCTCTAAGACCGCCCCCTCATCATCCAGTTTGGAACACGCTCGGTGCCACCCTTACATCTTTGTTGGGCACTTTAAAAATGACCCTGCGCAGAGAGAGCCATTCACTGTTTCACTGGTGCTGGCGTGACAGGCACCTTTCTGGACAGCCGTTAGATTTCGCATGTGGCCAGCTGCGCTACTTGTACGACATAGCACCGCTCGCCTGGGGTGTGGAAATGGATGTCTCTCACATCGATGCTTAGGGAAACAGTGAATGGAGTGAATGGTTGTCTCTGTATAGGGACAGTGCCCAACAAAGCAGTGCAGGCAACACCGAGGGTGTTGCTGAACCGTTTGCTGTTTTGGTCACACACGTATTAGCTCGATGCGTAAGTTCAAACCGTTTTTGTTTATCACGTTGGTATTCTGATTGCTCTGGGTTTATTTATTGATGGTAATTTTTTATTTATGGTTCACTGTTGCTATTTGAGTTTAAATAATGTTATTTTATCATTTAGAGATAGTGAGGGGAGCTGTGGACGCTAGAAAATGGAGTGACAATTCGAGAAATCGGAACATTTCCGACACATTCCTCTGTTACGAGTGCAGCGGGAGGTGACATTATCGGAGGCAGCCATAAACATTTTCACCGTGCACGGGGATAATAACATTGGATAGAGCTGGTGAGAAGATGGTTTCCTCGTTTTAAGGAGGATAGTTTTGATATTAATGTCTTTCCAGGTTCAAGAAGATTTCGGGGTTTGATGAAGATCGTTTAAAGGCTTTAATCCACAATGATCCACGTAAGTGAACTACAGAACTGGCAACTTTGATGAACTGTGATCATTCCACCATCGAGCAACATTTTTATGCAATGTGGAAGGTTCAAAAATCGGGTGAGTGGGTACCGCATGCTTTAACCCAAAATCACATAAACCAGCCGCTTGTCATATGTGCATCTCTACTTGCTCTCGTGAATTGGCTGCTGAACAACACCGAAAATTCCTATCCTGTATCGTTACTGCTGACGAGAAATGGTCTCTTTAACGTAAGGAAAAGGAAGCAATGGATGACCAGAAACAAAAAAAGAGCTTCCCGTACAAAGAGCTGCGCGCACCCGCAAAAGATAACGTTATGCATCTGCTGGAACAGAGATGGTGTGGTATACTTCGAACTGCTTCTCTGAGGTGTAACCGTGACTGCTGACATTTATTGTCAACAACTGAGAAATCTTGCAGATGCAGCCCAACACCAACGACCAGGAAGACTTTATGAAGGGATGCTAGCCAACGATACAGTCCGCCTGCATTTTTCTAAATTGACAAAAAGCACTATACAGCAGCTGGGTTGGGAAGTCATTACGGATCCCCATTATTCACCTGATCTTGCGCCCTCGCATTTTTCACCTTTTCATCTCTCTATTGAACAACCCTTAAGGAACTTCATTTACGTATGAAATTGCGCTCCGAATATGGGCCGACTTATTCGCCTCAAAACCACGAGACTTACACAGTCGTGGAATCGAAAAGTTACCCCAGCATTGACAAACTGTTGTAAATAGTGAAGGACAATACACACATAAAAAAGTTTGCATCTCCCTGGTTCCCAAAACTCCTGAAGATAGACGTTGGCTGTGGATATTGTATCACAGACACAGCCCCTTTGACTGTTCAGAGATACCACTAAACCCACCAAAACATGTAAACAACCATGCATGAGCAGCGCCTATTAGATGGAAGGGGTCCGGCAGCCGATCAGTTCCAGTCATTCGACCAGGAAGGAGGTACACGGCTCGTGTTTTCTGTAGTTCAACCATACCTAGGGAGTCAATACCGCGGTTCGATCATGTCCCCATTGTTACATTGAGCCAGGAAGGCCTCTCAACAAGGCGTCTCGGAGTGAACCAAAGCGATGTTGTTCGGACATGGAGTAGATACAGAGAGACAGGAACTGTCGATGACATGCCTCGCTCAGGCCGCCCAAGGGCTACTACCGCAGTGGATGACCGCTACCTATGGATTACGGCTCGGAGGAACCCTGACAGCAACGCCACCATGTTGATCAACGCTTTTCGTGCAGCCACAGGACATCGTTTTACGACTCAAACTGTGCGCAATAGGCAGCATGTGGCGCAACTTCACTCCCGACGTCCATGGCGAGGTCCATATTTGCAATCGTGATACCATTCAGCGCGGTACAGATGGGTTCAACAACATGCCGAATGGACCGCTCAGGATTGGCATCACGTTCTCTTTATTGGTGTGTTGCAAATGCCTTCAACCAGACAATCGCCGGAGACGTGTTTGGAGGCAAGCCAGTCAGTCTGAACACCTTAGACACACCGTCCAGCGAATGGTGGAAGTTCGCTGCTGTATTGGGGTGGCATTATGTGGGGCCGACGTACGCCGCTGGTGGTCATGGAAGGCGCAGTAACGGCTGTACGATACGTGAATACCATTCTCCGATCGATAGTGCAACCATATTGGGAGCATATTGGCGAGGCATTCATGGACTTCAATTCGCGCCCCCATCGTGCACATCTTGTGAATGACTTCCTTCACGATAACGACATCGCTCTACTAGAGTGGCCAGCATGTACTCCATACATGAATTCTAGGGCACATGCCTAGGATAGACTGAAAAGGGCTTTTTAGGGACGACGTGACCCACCAACCACTCTGAAGGATCTACGCCGAATCGCCGTTGAGGAGTTGGACAATCTGGACCAACAATACCTTGATGAACTTGTAGATAGTATGTCTTAATGAATAGAGGCATGCACCAATGCAAGAGAACGTGCTACTGAGAATTAGAGGTACCGGTGTGTATAGCAATCTGGACCACCACCTCTGAAGGTATCGCTGTGTGGTGGTACAACATGCAATGTGTGGTTTTCATGAGCAATAAAAAGGTCAAAAATGATGTTTATTTGGATCTCTTTTCCAATTTTTCTGCATGTTCCGGAACTACCGGAGCTGAGGTGATGCAAAACTTTTTTTGATGTGTGTATTATTGATGACTAATGTCTCCGTTATGTGTATGTGTTGCGTTTATTAAACTTGTGGAAAGACGCTACGAACTTACGAACCAACCCAATATAAATGACGCACCATGTATCATCTCGCCACAGGAGGGTGTGAAACAAGAGGATAGAAAAAACACGAACACTCTTTGCTGCTTCTGTTCACGTTCAAGTTAAGTCCAGTGGTTTTGAATGGCCCTAGTGGTTCCAACCTGAACACTAGAGCAAAATGTACGCTCACATTACATTTCAAACGGGTGCCATCTCGTTCATTGGTGTTGCAGGTATACAATGTCATTAGAGAAGGAGTGAATCGTCCGGAGGATCTCAGCAGTGTCAAAGGTTGTCGAGAACGGTCCTGCTCCTCATCGCACAGCGAACAGTAGTTTTCGAACGGAAAAAGTGTGGGAATCCACGGCCCATAGAGAGGGGTGGTTTTATTGACGTAACTTACGCTACGCCGTGTCTTATTCTGTTGATTTTGGAAACTGGTATGTCTGAAACGATTTCCTCGGGCACCTATAAGAGAACTCCTTACGCACGATCATTGTGCTAGCTGGACTGTTGGTAGCAGTTTGGAAGTCACTAGGGATTCCTTCCGCTCATTTCACGTCTTTTACAAGCATTGTCTGCAATGATCGACGGTGCACATGAGATCTGCCTGGTCTTAGTTTAATTGTGGCTGTTCCTTCGCAATTGCACTTGACTGTCACATCACCAACAGCCGACTTGCTCATCTTTAGAAGGGTTGAAACATTCTGGAATGATTTTGTCACTCAGATGACATCCTGTGACTAGCCAGCGTTCGAAGTCACTGAGCACTCCTGACCGCGCCCATTCTGCTGTTACTGTCTCTACACTGGCAACACTCCCTGCGTCCGCATATACTGGTGGTCGTCTCTCGTGACATCTATTAATCACTTCCGTATTGCATAGAGTGGCTGGATGCTGTTTTGTGCTCTTGTGAATTGTTATTTATTAGGTTGGGAACGGAAGTAGCGACTCGGAAGTTTTCATTTTGGTGGCTGCTTCCAGCCTTTTCACCACCACATCCACGGATGATCGACCACTGGGCAGCGTTGGATGCCAGCCGAGGTAATTTCTCGTGTTGCTCGGCGCTAAGCGAGATCAATGGCCGTGTGCGTGCCATTGGGATTTGGGGAGTGCTTTATAAGGCTTCGGAGCAGCTTTGGTAGCCTCGCAAGTGATAAAAGCGTGCCCACCCGCCGGGGACCACCTGCCGCTCTGATGGCCACGAGGGCAAATGGGTCGAGGCACCTACACTGCCATGCGTCCCTGGAGAGGGTAGTCGCGGAAGTTTAGCAGAACTGTTTGTTCCCCTCGCGGAATACGTTCCGGGTCAACGGGCTCCCTTACGTGTCGTCTAACTGAGCTGCTTGTAGGGATGCGTCACCCATTGCCCGCGATTGTGAGCAACACAACTTCGGGAAGACGAAAATCGAATTTCGGAAACAGATTTTGGCTGTTGCATTTATATTTTAGTCTCGAAACGATTTTGCAAATCGGACAAAAATTGGTTTTCCTTTGGCGAGATACTTTTATCTTAAGGATTATTAATTAATAGTTTCCGGTCATCAGTCACGATTTTTAAAAATTTTTTAAATTATTTTCCACAACGTTTCAATGCTACAGCTTCAATTTTGAAGGACTGTATGGATATAACGGGGGTTACATCTGCTTTAGTTTTTCGCCTAGCATTAATAGAGCGACACGGGTGTTAGATTTAACGAAATGAACAATACGTCAGATGGAACCAACGACAGAATGCTAGAGACATGAGAGAAATAAAGTTTTATTACGTTTTACCCTATTTGGAGGCATAACAATCGTGTCCGGTGTTGGTGAAAAACTTCCCCTTTTGCACTTACATTTTGAAATTATTTAACATACTTACGACCGTACTGGACTACTCAAGTGCTACATATTTAACCCGTGTTACAGTGATGTGATGGAGTATTGAATTTACACAAATAAAAATTTTAGCTTTACATTGTTATGTATTCAGCATGAAACTAGTCATGCTTATTCACATGAAGAGTAATTTAATACTTATTGTTTCTATTACTATGTATGAAATTTATATTTCTTGATATAAATGAAATTGCGTACAGATTGACATAGAGTTCGTCGCGGAGGTCGTGTAAGAGGGAGGGAAGAGGAGAGAGGAAGTCTTTGCGATTGTGTGTTTGTGTGTGTGTGTGCGTGAAGGGGAGAGAGAGAGAGAGAGAGAGAGAACGACAGGGATAGTTGGAATGAGATGATACGTACTTATTAGTGTGACAGGCATAAAGAAATTTAATTAATTGCCTTCTTTGAGACTATTATGTCAAGAAACATGTAGAACACCAATGTAGAAGACGAATGTTACGCGGTAAAACGCAGGAGACATATCACTAGTATTGATTTACATCATTTCTGTAGCATTCTCTCATTAATCCCATCTGGGGTACCGTTCATTTCGTTAAATCTAACAACTTTGTCGTTCTCTCAGTGCAGGTGAAAAACTGAAGCAGACGTAACACCAATTATAGCCGTACAGTCCTTGAAAATGGAGTTGTAGCTCCGAAGGATGTGTTGGATAATAATTACAAAATAAAAGGATTGTGACTAATGACGGAAAATTGTTAGTTAAAAATCCATAAAGTAGAAATTACACTCATAGCCAGCCCACGACTTAATGTCTATAAATAACATCAGATGTTTTACTGTAAGCTACTGTAATACTTAATCTTTTTTGATCCATTATGGACTGTGGGACAACGACTGGCATGTATTTCTTTATACAATAATTTACCAACAGCCGTATATATTGTAGAAACTTATACATACGTTCATCTGTAATGCTATATTCGGGTAAAACAGTGAAAACTATTAACAACAGCATGACGTAGGCAGAATCATATTTGCCCTAATGTTACATATAGTTTTAATGATATACAATATGTCCTTTTGAGCCACTTACGTAGTTAACATGATACCTGTCAATTGTTAACGTATGTTCTGTATTTTTTATAATAGTACATATGTTCTACTCATTGCACAGGGATCTGAAGATGGCATCAATGTAATTCCAAAACTGGTAGCACATAAGAAGTTCATAAAATAAATTTCTACAATACATACAACTGTTGGTAAATTATTGCATCAAGAAATACTGTAATACTGTCCGCAGCTCGTAGTCTTGCGGTAGCGTTCTCGCTTCCCGTGCACAAGGGTCCCGGATTCGATTCCCGTTGGGGTGAGGGATTTTCCCTGCCTAGAAATGACTGGTTGTTGTTGTGTTGTCTTCATTATCGTCATTCATCCCCATTACGGTCGGAGGAAGGCAATGGCAAACCACCCCCGCTACGGCCTTGCCTAGTCGGCGGTGCGGGTCTCCGGCATCGTTCCCTACGCTCCTCGGAGAATGGGACCTCATCATCATCACTGTAATACTCGATCCAGTCACACTGATGTGACCGCCGCCAACGTTCGTCGAAAACTTGCAACAACCACTCACAGACGGGAGGTGGCAGCAACAGTGGTGGAAGGTCCATAAAGCGTCTGAGAGGGACGCGGTAAAACAGTGCAGACCATGTCGTGACGCGTCCAAAATGGAACGGTCATTGGCTTTCGTTTCAAGGGTGGAAGCATTTACGAAACGGCCAAGTTTGTAAACCGTTCGCGTGCCGCCGTGGTTAAAGTGTAGCGCAACATGTCGCTGTCTGAAACCGACGCGGAGGCAACTGTGGTGCACCACGGGCTATACACGAGTGGGGTGAACGATGACTGCGGATGTGTGTGTGGACGAATAGACGTGCAACTGTTGAGCAGCTGACCGGCCAGATGAACCAGCGGACATCCAAAAGTGTATACTTATATGTTCTTTCGGACACCATTGATGACCTGCAGCCGTCTAGAACGAAATTAGAATTATATATTAATACCTTCAACTGCTGACGGGCGTTGATATGTATCAGTGGGGACAGGTGAAAATGTGTGCCCCGACCGGGACTCGAACCCGGGATCTCCTGCTTACATGGCAGACGTTCTATCCATTTTTTAAAAGTTCGTTTGGTGATCCTTAAACTCAGTTTTTTATTACAGAGGCCAACCCGCTCTGTGACCGAACACGCTGAGCTACAGTGCCGGCGACCATCTGAGCCACCGAGGGCACAGAGGATAGTGCAACTGCAGGGACTATCTCGCGGACGCACTCTCTGTGCCCCCGGTGGCTCAGATGGATAGAGCGTATGCCATGCAAGCAGGAGATCCCGGGTTCGAGTCCCGGTCGGGGCACATATTTTCACCTGTCTCCATTGATATAAATCAACGCCCGTCAGCAGCTGAAGGTATTAATACATAATTCTAATTTCGTTCTAGACGGCTGCAGGTCATCAATGGTGTCCGAAAGAACAGACACCATATCCATATAAGTATATAGTTCTGGCGATACCGGCCATGACCTTCCTCTTCTGTGCGAATGCACACATATTCCCCGAACTCTTACGGGACTTGGTAAGAATGTCTTCCACGAGTAATGAGTGAGTTGTGTAGGGACACTACGAATGTAGTGTGTGGACATATAAGGTGACAATGTGGGTCTTACGGGAGGCGTGCGAGAGATAGTACCTGCTGTCGCACTATCCTCTATGCCCTCGGAGGCTCAGATGGATAGAGCGTCTGCCATGTAAGCAGGAGATCCAGGGTTCGAGTCCCGGTCGGGGCACACATTTTCACCAGTCGCCTTTGATATATATTAACGCCCGTCAGCAGCTGAAGGTTTTAATATATAATTCTAACCAAAAGTGTCTCCTCAACGACCGCTCATCGAACTCCGCTGAGTATGGGCGTTCGCAGCAGGTGCCTGGTTCATGCACCAATGCTGACTGCTGTTCATCGGCCACGGAGGGTGGAATCTGCTCGCTAGTAACGTAACTGGACGACCGCTGAGCGGCCATATGTGGCCTTTTCAGACATATCACATTTCATGCTCCATCGCACAAATGGCTTGTATGGCGTAAAACGTCTGAAACGAAACACCCTGCAACATCGGAAGGCTCCAGGCCGGAGGAGAGAGCGTTATAGTCTGTGGAATTTTTTTTCTTGGCGTTCCCTGTATTATGCCGTCATTCTGCAAGGCGCAGTGGATCAACACAAGTGTGCAGCTATCCTTGGGGACCATGTGCTTCTCTACATGCTGTTTGTTCCTCCTCGGCGCGATGGTATCTACCAGCAGGACAATGCAACGTGTCAGGTAGCACGCAGTATAGGTGCGTGGTTCGAAAAGAACGATGATGAGTGTGCCGTACTCCCCTGGTCACGAAACTTCGTGGATTTAAACCCAATCGAAAATCTGTCGGACCGCCTCGCTCGGCAAGGTCGCGTCATGGATCCGCAGAC
This sequence comes from Schistocerca nitens, assembly GCF_023898315.1. Taxonomy (NCBI): domain Eukaryota; kingdom Metazoa; phylum Arthropoda; class Insecta; order Orthoptera; family Acrididae; genus Schistocerca; species Schistocerca nitens. The sequence continues at coordinate 271,544,073 of NC_064622.1, forward strand.
GAGAAGCCTTGAGCCTGTGGCCACGGCGCTGGAGCCGGTATGGCTCCATTCCTGCACTTGTTGCGCTGAAAAAGTGATTATTCAGGCTTTTGCAAGGTGGTCACGTTAACGTGACCTGACAGTGTATGAAGGGGTCTCTAACATGTGTTGAAGGAACGCCAAATTACGACGAAGACGTTCAATAATTATGACACAACCTTCTCTTGTAGAGCAAAAGCGTGTAGTGAAGATTTAAACTGCACGTTTCATTACCTACCACTTGATCGAAAGAAGCGTGAATCACGAAAGGAACAACACGTGTCTCCAGTTCTCTGCAGATCAAACCTAAATTATACTGGCTGGAATTTGCACGAAAAGAAGAAGAATACTCTATCTGCCGAAAATCGTTTATCGCTCTATTAATTTCGAGAGAGGCTGATTGCTCTTTTATGATCTGTGCTTGTATCAACCACGAACATGTGCGAAGGATAAACAGGAACATTCGGATTGAGCATGAAGGAAGTTTAGTAATGGTTACTGAACGAAAATAATAAACGATGGACTTCAGTATAATTCTCATTATTATTCAATAAGTAAGCATGGAAGTTCATAGACACGTATATGTTCCAACAAAACTCTTGGTAAAACAATACCACATATTCTCAAAAACAACAAAGAACCCTATATATTTTATATTCTCATAATACTATCAAGTGATTGGGAAAGTAACGTGAAATACGATCTATATGTACAGATGAATCAATGAAGGACCGATATTAATCCTTGTACGAGGGCGTGCTGGAAAGTAATGCCTCCGAATTGTTTATATGAAAACTCTTAAACGATTTTAAGTAAAACAAAAAATTCTACATCTTGATTCTTCATGTGTACATATTTGCAGCTCTCTGCTCGATATAGGGCTCCGAAATGTTGAGTGTAACATGATGGTGTGTAAGAGAATTATGTCGATGCGTGAGAAACAGCTTGTATAATCAAGGGTCGAATTCTAAGAGTTCGTCTACACATGGCAATGCCCGACCATACACAAACGCTGCGACATGTAAAACAATCCGACACCTTGGGTTCACTGTCATCGGTCATCCACCATACCGTCCCGACTTTGCCCAGTCCGACTGACATGTCCTTCCAAAACTTAAACACGGTCGACGATTTCACTTTCACAGAGATTAAGCGGTGCAAGCAGAGGTGCGTTGTGGCTCCGTCAACGAAGTCATACAAACTGGTCTGTTGTTAGGAGAAATATCTTCGTGACCAGGGTGACTATGTTGAGAAATAAATAAGTAAACATGAAGAATAACGATGTAAATGTTAATAAAGTTAGTTGTATTTAAATAGCTTTAATAGTTTTCACACAAATAATTCAGGGGCAACTCATTTCAGAGCCCCCTCGTATAGTGGACAAAGCTACTATCGTAACAAAGATATCAGGTACCGCGGACAGTGGAAACACAGCTGCAAAACTGAAAAATCGTGTAACATAGAATCACACCATTGCAGTGGTAGGAAGCGACGCTCTCACCAGGAATCTGAATACTGAAGCTTACGAGGGAGCCTCCCCATCGCACCCCCCTCAGATTTAGTTATAAGTTGGCACAGTGGATAGGCCTTGAAAAACTGAACACAGATCAATCGAGAAAACAGGAAGAAGTTGTGTGGAACTGTGAAAAAATAAGCAAAATATACAAACTGAGTAGTCCATGGCCAAGATATGCAACATATAGGACATTGTGAAGTCTGAAGCGCCGTGGTCTCGTGGTAACGTGAGCAGCTGCGGAACGAGAGGTCCTTGGTTCAAGTCTTCCCTCGAGTGAAAAGTTTACTTTTTTATTTTCGCAAAGTTATGATCTGTCCGTTCGTTCACTGACGTCTCTGTTCACTGTAATAAGTTTAGTGTCTGTGTTTTGTGACCGCACCGCAAAACCGTGCGATTAGTAGACGAAAGGACGTGGCTCTCCAATGGGAACCGAAAACATTTGATCGCAAGGTCATAGGTCAACCGATTCCTCCACAGGAAAACACGTCTGATATATTCTATACGACACTGGTGAGGGCATGTGCGTCACATGACAGGAATATGTTGTCGACCCACCTAACTTGTACACTTGGCGAATGGGTAAAACGATTCTTCTACATTGCCCGATTTAGGAGTTCTTGTGGATGTGATAATCACTTCCAAAAAGTGATGAAAACATAAGAGTTTGTCACATAAACTGAAAATAAAAAATTAAACTTTTCACTCGATGGGAGATTTGAACCAAGGACCTCTCGTTCCGTAGCTGCTCACGTTACCACGAGACCACGGCGCTTCAGAGTTCACAATGTCCTATATGTTGCATATCTTTGCCATGGACTACTCAGTTTGTATATTTTGCTTATTTTTTCACAGTTCCACACAACTTCTTCCTGTTTTCTCGATTGATCTGTGTTCAGTTTTTCAAGGCCTATCCACTGTGCCAACTTATAACTAAATCTGAGGGGGGTGCGATGGGGAGGTTCCCTTGTTAGAAACACCCAGCTCTGTAATTATAAAGACGCTAGCTAACGTGTGAACTTAGCTCGCAGAAAGTTAGCTTCTGCAGACGCCGACCACGTGATGAACCAGGGTAATTGCGAACGTTAAAAATTCCAGCTTTGTTCCTCATCCATATGGGAGAATTCAAAACCTAACCGCCAAACGCCTGATTCGTCGGCAGGGCTCTACCTTCAAAGTAGAGCACGAAGGTACACTTCACGGTGAGAACAAAGATGCAAGTTCACCAGTGGATGAAACCACAGAAAGGCTATTTTTGGCACACTATTTACTTGAAACTCACGTAGGGATAAATTATATGAAAGACTTTTTCTGACAGATTGCTTTCAACCTTCGTAATTCTTTTGATAAACAGAGAGTACAATTTTTGTACACATTTTAGTGAACTCAGAAGTACAAGACTGTTCAAGAAGACATAATTAAAATCCTTATCCCTATCATTGAACAAGTACGTAATTTTTATGCCACCCTCCTTGATGATGTACATTCTGTAAAAGTCTTCAGAGTAATTACTGAAAAATGAAAATGAAATGATCGTGTGGCATTATTGGCAAGGATGTCCCAGTCCAGTTCGGCCGCCAAGTGCAAGTTTTGTTTCAGTCGGCGCCATATTGGGCGACTTGCGGCCGATGATGAGGACAACACAACACTCAGTTCCCGAACGGAGAGAATCTCCAACCCGGGCTGGAATCGAACCCAGGCCCAGTGCCTGGGAGGCAAGCAAGTTACCACCCAGCTAAGCAGGCGGACAGAGTCATTACTAATGGAACATTATTGTAATCCAAATTTTCCAGATTCAATAGCTAGAAAGTCCAAATGTGGAGTAAAATTCGTCTTCCTTTGCAGAGAATTACATGTTTCGTCACTATCTACTCATTGTGTAGAAGGGGAGCTTACAAGTTAGAAAATAGGATTGTTACCAGTAAGTTCATTCTAAAAATTCAGCAAGTATATCAGCGTTTAATACTGTAAAGTGGGGTGCAAAGAAACCGTTTCAAACTTTTAAGGAAAAAATTGGCAATTTTAAGAAGAAATACGAAAATCAAAATTACGGGGTGCTATAGATCTTGTGCCTCAGATTAAATTTGTAATTCGATTTGGGACCTAGCCCATTCTTTTCTAACATAAAAAATAAACGTATTTCCATTAACTCCACAGAGAAGGGTGAATAGAAACAGCACTTATAATCTTATTATGTTTTGCTATTTGTTAGCTTTTGGGAGGAACAGAGACATGTTAGAATCTGTTTACGATCTACGAGAATAAGGAATAAAAGACATCTAATTCAAAAAAGTTATTAATCAATACAAAAACTGTGCAATGTGTGCAAGAAGAGACTCGGAAATTTTGTCGGAATGTTCAATAAAGGGTTGACGAGATGACACATACATTACAAAAAAATGTATTTGTGAACTGCCTGAAATCAGGGAAGTTCACGAAAGCGCTGTACAAAGAATTTTCAAAATCTATCATTCTTCCGTATGTGCGATCAGAAAAATTTCTTTACATTATTGATTCGTGTGGTGGGCAGACTGATTCGACACTTGACGATCGAACGATTCTACATCTGGTTTTTTCTGGTATCGCTTCTATGTCTTCTGAAACATCAGTGTGCCGCCAACGCAATTGCTTTCATTAAATGTGCTTGGTGCTCAACGAATTTGTTCCGGTTGCTTCTGCGACAAATACCATTCGGAATTCCGTTCTCGCACAGCAAGCGATACAAGCGACACCGAATAAGACGATTCTGTAATTTATTCTGCAAGAAATGGAGACACATTTGAAGAACGTTTGCTGTATGACTGACTTATTAATGAAATTACTAAGGCGAAAATTGCTATTTCCGAAGAATTTTGCATGGCCTATGCAATTTAATAATACTCTGGAACAGGAAATTAGAAAGGAAAAGAAAGAAAAAGGTGCCCGGGCAGGGTTTGAGCCCATACCTGCAGCGTAGTAGCAATGAACCTTATTAGTTCCTGCACTATGCTCGGTCGGTCGAGACATACTCAACGTCACGGATATAGGAGGTACGCATAAATCATAAACATCGATTTTCTCGGAAATTAGGGACCGCCGCATGGAAAGCCACTGGCCATTTGCTCAGAACGTTTTCCTCTACAACAGACCTAATACTCCTCAAAATCCGTGGTTAACAGGTATAATGGTCTCCTTGTCAGTTCGGCACTCAGTTTTAACCAACCTGAAAGTTTCAAACTGGCACACACTTTGCTGGAGTGGAAAACTCATTCTGGATACGTCAGTTACAGTACCTAAAGAAATGAATTCCCGATGCGAGTTGAGACTTCACCGCCCTAGTTACATGTCTTTGTTGTGCTGCGTTAACGTTGAATATGAACGTTGGCGGAGAAAGCGCTGGAAACAAATCTCTCTCAGCTTGCGCAATGGTGGCGTTCGTGAGGCCCAGAGAGGAGAATAATAGTTGTGATAATATGTATAACGGGCAGGGGAGAAGCCGAGGGTGAATTTTCTGCGGCCAGTGGTAACGGCGAGTTGTGCCGGAACAGAGTGGTGGAAATGAGACGCCACGGCTGCATTTCCCAGGAGCGCTGCTGCGGTCCTTTCAGAGGAAAATTACAGTCCGCCTGGGACGCAGGCACGCGTTCCAGGCAATCCATTCAGAAAGAAGGCGCCGTCGCAGGTGGTGGTAATCAGCCGCTCCGAGTTCACAGTAGCTACGGTCACAGTGGCATTCAGGAGCACTCTCGGGAACGGACCTACGTTTCTTTCTGAAATCCTCTAACTGAGGAAGGCACCAGACAGTCGACGGATGGTCATTACTTGCTGCTCTCAAACTACGCTCCTACGTGTTTGGAATTTTAACGTTTAATCTGTTGCAAGACTACTGAAGTACACTGCTTTTCATGGTGTAGCATTGATAAGCTCCATGATCTGCATTAACACAGAATTCTTAAGTACATGATTTACATTAACCAGCAATTTCTGTCTGATGTTTTTCTGGTGTAGCATTTTTCATGGTGTAGCATTCGATGAGCTGTCCGCCCCCGGTCGCTGAAGGGTCAGCGTGACGGATTGTCAATCCTCTGGCCCGGGTTCGATTCCCGGCTGGGTCGGGCACTTTTCTCCACCCAGGGACTGGGTGCTGTGCTGTCCTCATCATCATCCTATCATACTCATCGACTGCTGATCGCCGAAGTGGCGTCAATTTGAAAGACCGTCTGCCCGACGGGGGCCCCTAACCATACGATAAAATGAAAAAATAAATTCGATAAGCTCCATGATCTGTATTAACACAGAATTCTTAAGTACCTGATTTACATTAATCAGCAATTTCTGTCTGATGTTTTTCTGTACACGCAGAAAAATCTGTTTACCTGGAATTACATTCGGAAGTAGATGGGCTACTTTATACATAACACCCTGAAACTCGACCTTTCGTTATGTAAAGTTTCCATAACTGACAAAAATGAATGTATTGGCAGCTGTGTCTACAGTGTGATTCGATAATGATGTTACCAACTTGCAGGGATGTTCGAGAAGGGTAAATTTATCAATATGGTGGAACGGACCCTGGTCTGGAAACAAAAGAGTAGAAAGTTGTAAGCGACAAGCGTCTTGATACTTCTAACAGTGAACCTCTTCTACTGCAAGCTACTTTCTTTCGGGAGGAGACAGCGTGGACCAAAACAGGAAAAAAAGTCCAGTAAACATGGACTCTAAATGACGTACCTTAAGAACTATGAGCGCTCGTTCATCTTCGCTACTGTGAAAGACAGTAGCTGTTAAAGCATGCTCTTCAGAGTCCATGCGTACTCGACATTTTTTCTTGTTTTGGTCCACACACCTCAAAATATGGAAAGCAAAGAGCTTGCGGCAGTAGAGATTTGTTTCACTGTACTGAAGATGAAGAAGTGCTCTAGCTCTTAAGATATGCATTTTAGAGTCCATGTTTACTGGACCTTTCCGTTTCGAATGAGCGTTCCTGTCATAACTCTGTATGGCATGTTTATGAATTACAAAGTAGGGAAAAAATGCACATACAGGCTGACAGCTGTTGAAATACATGGAAAAATCGTAAATTAGTTACAATCCACGGCGTGCACACACTTGATTCAACATGTAAACACTACAGATATTCATATTTAGGTTACATGTTCGATATGTCTGCCATCATTGGCGATGATGTGACACAGACGAATAGCGAAATTCTGCGTGAACCGCTGAAGTGTCGGAACATCGACGCTGTCGATGACCTCCGAAATGAATGTTTTCAGTTCAGTAATTCTTTTGGCGTTATTTCTGCACACCTTGTCTTTAATATAGCCCCAAAAAAATGAATCACATGCGTTTACATCTGGAGAAAATGGCTGCCAATCAAGGCCCATGCCTATGACCTCTGGATAGCCCAGAGCCAGAATGCGGTCCCCAAAGTGCTCCTCCAGGACATCAAGCACTCTCCTGCTTCGATGTGTCGAGCTCTGTCTTGTATGAGTCACATCTTGCCGAAATCAGGGTCACTTTGAATAGTGGGGTTGAAATAATCTTCCAAAACCTTCACGCACCATTCGGTAGTCACCGTGTCACCAAGGAATATCACACCAATTATTCCGTAACTGGACATTGCTCACCACACAGTAACCAGTTGAAGGTGAAGATATGTCTCGATCGCGAAATGTGGATTCTCAGTCTCCCAAATGGGCCAACTTTGCTTTTTGATGAACTCATTCAAATTAAACAGGGCTTCGTCGCTGAACCAAACCATACTAAAACCCATCATGCCCTGCGGTCAACGTCCTAACGGAAACCGTTCAGAAGTTATTAGGATTCTATTTCATACACTTCAATAATTGTCAGCCTGTATGTACTAAGCGCTGTGCCGCTACAGGAACACCAAAATGTAGATTTAAACGTTCGAAGTAATGCGCTTCCTCCATAGATGTAGATATTTTGTAATAAGCATACTAGATTATAAATCTATTCTTAATAGGCCAAATCACAATCTAGACCTAACACTGAAATAGGTCGGTGTGCTGGCGTATGCTGGCGCCAGCACACCATGCGGCATAGGGGTCACGAGAATATTGATAGAGGCCAATGACAAGACTCGCTAGAAACGCGCCGCCAACGCCCTCTCAGCCGCCAGTATTTAGGATCGCCGCCGTGGACTGGAGGGCTAGTTTAGCCAGTTAGTTCGAGCCAGTACGCTGTGGAGTTCCAGTGTGTCACTGCGACAGAACTGCAGACTTAGCCTTTAGCAGGCAGCACATATCAACCTTATAGTGAACATAGCGGACTTCAACAGCATTGAGGCTACGTGGACTATACAGAAGACAGCTTGTACCACATCACATGCAAACTTAATGTTAGGTAGCTCTTTGTTTATGAATCCAGTTATTAATTGCGTGCTTTTTTTGTTATAGAACAAGGGTACCCGCCACCAACCAACATACTCTCCTTGCTTCCCATGGTACAGCTCCACAGAGGCAACGAGACGACATAAAAGCGGCTAAAGGGAATACGCCAGTCGATACAATAATCAGCATCTGAAGATCTGGTTACAGACTTCGAGACGTACTGCCCAGCTATTTTTCCAATTCCTTTCTTTGGTTGAGTGTCATATTTATTTATCGCAGTAACGTATGAACATTGTTGCAACTAGGTTGTAGTGGTTGAAAAATTCTGTTGTATTAACAGAGACAAATTAAAAATTCTGTGCCAGATTGGTATTGGTGTACGTGTGGCCAGTTTTCTGTCTGTTGCACTACCACAGCGTGCCTTGTAGACCGACTGAAAGTTTCAGCTTTCCATCTACACCTACATCTACATCTACATGGATACTGTGCAAATCATATTTTAGCGTCTGGCAGAGGGTTCATCGAACGACCTTCACAATTCTCTATTATTTCAATCTCGTACAGCGTTCGGGGAGAACGAACACCTATATCTTTCCGTACGAGCTCTGCTTACCCGTATTTTATCATGGTGATCGTTTCTCCCTATGTAGGTCGGCCTCAACAAAATATTTTCGCATTAGGAGGAGAAAGTTGTTGATTGGAGTTTCGTGAGAAGATTGCTCCGCAAGAAAAAACGCCTTCGTTTAAATGATGTCCATCCGAAATCCTGTATAATTTCAGTGACACTCTCTACCCTTCTTTGAACTTTTTCGTCGTATTCCGTCAATACTATCTGGTAAGGATCCCACACAACGCAGCAGTATTCTAAAGGAGGACGGACAAGCGTAGTGTAGGCAGTCTACCTTGTACATCTGTTACATTCTCTAAGTGTCCTGCCAATAAATCGCAGTCTTTGGTTAGCCTTCCTCCATAAGATTTTTGTTTGTGTTCCTTCCAATTTAAGTTGTTCCTAATCGTAATTCCTAGGTATTTAGTAGGATTTACGGCCTTTAGATTTGACTGATTTATCGTGTAACCGAAGTTTAACCGATTCCTTTTAGCACTCATGTGGATGACCGCACACTTTTGGTTATTTAGGGCCAATTGCCAATTTTCGCGCCATACAGATATCTTTTATAAATCGTTTTGCAATTTGCTTTGATCTTCTGATGACTTTACTAGTCAATAAACGACAGAGTCATCTGCAAACACTCTAAGACGGCTGCTCAGATTATGTTCCAAATCGTTTATATATATAAGGAATAGCAAAGGGCCTATAACACTACCTTGGGGAACGCCAGAAATCACTTGTGTTTTACTCGATGACTTTCCGTCAGTTCTACAAACGGTGACCTCTCTGACAGGAAATCACGAATCCAACCATATAACTGAGGCGATATTCCATGAGCACGCAATTTCGCTATACAAGCCGCTTGTGTGGTGCAGTGTCAAAAGATTTCCGGAAATCCTTTGTCAATAGCACTCAACACTTCGTGCGAGTAAAGAGCTAGTTGTGTTTCACAAGAACGATATTTTCTAAATCCATGTCAATCGACCATTTTGTTGGAGGTAATTCATAATGTTCGAACAAAATATATGTTCCAAAATCGTACTGCATATCGACGTTAATGATATGGGCCTGTAATTTAGTCGATTACTCATACTACCTTTCTTGAATATTGGTGTGACCTGTGCAACTTTCGAGTCTTTGGGTATGGATCTTTCGTAGAGCGAACGAGTGTATGTGATTATTAAGTACGGAGCAATTGCATCAGCATACTCTGAAAGAAATCTAATTGGTATAGTCTGGACCAGAAGACTTGCTTTTATTAAGTAATTTAAGTTACTTCACTACTCCGAGGATATCTACTTCTACGTTACTCATGTTGTCAGCTGTTCTTGATTTGAATTCTGGAATATTTACTTCGTTTTCTTTTGTAAAGGCCACCGGCTCATATAATTCAATACAGTGTATTTTCCACCAGAAATGGAAGAAGTCTTACGCAGCTGTGAATTCCACGGTTGATGTAGTCGCTTAGTTGTATTGCGAGTACACTCCCTTCAGTCGATCGGCTTCGATGCTGGACACCATCCGCTGTTGGGAACCACCACCCGAGTCTGAACTCACCCGAATATAGGTCTCGAATGTGCCTCCCGCGCTCTTCTCCTAAAGATAGCGGCGTATGTATAGTTCAAAGGCTGCTTCTGCTTTGACTTGCGCGATAGTCCTAGTTACATGGAGATGGACTGAAATACAGATTCGACTGTAACAGAGTTCTTTTGCAGTTCACTTCCTACTGTCGAACACTAGTGCTGGCTTCAATCGCACACTGAAGAAAGAATTAGTGACTCCCAGGAGTCACCTTGCTAATTCCGTGTAACACAGTCTCTAGCTTTGATGACGGCTAGAGAGGAAGTCCACATGTTTCTCAAGTATGCCATATGCATCAAAGACAGTCTTGATGATTAGCTCTTGTAGACCTACCAGATTGTCGGAATGTTGATTGCTAGATTTGTTCCACTGTTCCAAATACTCGCAAACGTTTTTTATTATATTAACGTGGTAAATTTTCATGGTTCAGAGTAGTTTCAGGGGTAAGACAAGGCTGCAACCTGTCTCCACTGTTGTTCATAGTATTTATGGATCATATGTTGAAAACAATAGACTGGCTGGGTGAGATTAAGATATGTGAACACAAAATAAGCAGTCTTGCATATGCGGATGACTTAGTTGTGATGGCAGATTCGATTGAAAGTTTGCAAAGTAATATTTCAGAGGTAGATCAGAAATGTAAGGACTATGATATGAAGATTAGCATCTCCAAAACGAAAATAATGTCAGTGGGAAAGAAATATAAACGGATTGAGTGCCAAATAGGAGGAACTAAGTTAGAACAGGTGGACGGTTTCAAGTACTTAGGATGCATATTCTCACAGGATGGCAACATAGTGAAAGAACTGGAAGCGAGGTGTAGCAAAGCTAATGCAGTGAGCGCTCAGCTACGATCTACTCTCTTCTGCAAGAAGGACGTCAGTACCAAGACTAAGTTATCTGCGCACCGTTCAATTTTTCGACCAACTTTGTTGTATGGGAGCGAAAGCTGGGTGGATTCAGGTTACCTTATCAACAAGGTTGAGGTTACGGATATGAAAGTAGCTAGGATGATTGCTGGTACTAGTAGATGGGAACAATGGCAGGAGGGTGTCCACAATGAGGAAATCAAAGAAAAGGAATGAACTCCATAGATGTAGCAGTCAGGGCGAACAGGCTTAGATGGTGGGGTCATGTTACTCGCATGGGAGAAGCAAGGTTACCCAAGAGACTCATGGGTTCAGCAGTAGAGGGTGGGAGGAGTAGGGGCAGACCAAGGAGAAGGTACCTGGATTCGGTTAAGAATGATTTTGAAGTAATAAGTTTAACATCAGAAGAGGCACCAATGTTAGCACTGAATAGGAGATCGTGGAGGAATTTTATAAGGGGGCTATGCTCCAGATTGAACGCTGAAAGGCATAATCAGTCTTAAATGATGATGATGATGATGATGATGATTAACGTGGAGGAATGTAGCGCACCAGCCAAGGTGCGTTATGGTGCTTCAGTAGAGAAAAACGCTGGCGTTCAGCCATGTGAACGAATATTGCCTAGACGGGAGTGTTCACACAACACTTATGATGAAGATAGTTGTTGAAATTTTAGATACTTTTATTAAGAAGATTGGTAATAATATATTTATTTTGAGACACAAGATGCCTTTGTATCACGGTTATTGCAATAAAATTTGAAAATTATTTCTATTCAGGAAGAATGCAATAATAATTTGACAGTTGTGGATTACAAAGCTCTCAGGTTCGTTACAAGCATGTTTAAAGAGTTGTTGCTGTGAGACAAACGGAACTCTAAGGCGGAATTAGATAAGTGAAGAAGGGAGCTGTAGCTCATCTTGCCAACATGTGCCCATCAGGAAGATATTTTTACATTGTCGAGAGGTTCTTTCCCTGGACATGGCCATTCACTCGATTAGCTGGCTCATATTCTTCTTGTGGGCAATCAAATTATTGTTCACCATTATTGTGAAATATTTTTGCATCGCCCACAATTCTCAGATGTTCACAGTCAGAAAGGAAGAACTCACACAGACTTTATTGTGGGTGGAATTCCTTCACTGGGCAAACTACAGACCGCCTGTTAAGAATAAATATCCTGTGTACCACCTCCTCCTCTTTCACCTTGTCTGCTAACGTTCCCACACACCTTTCGGCAAGAGAGCACACGAAAACGCTAAGAAGCATTCACGGCAATTGGCAAACTGCATATCGTCTCAGTGGCGTCTCACATCTTCTACGGACACCCAATTGTCCCTTTCACTCCTTTATCGGATAACGAGTCCCTTCTCTTCGAAAGCGCAGAACAACATTATGACATATATGTCCTACAGACTGGGAGGCTTCATTTCGGTCGGTAGGTGCCTACCGGCCTCCCGCAGAGGGGGCCTGTGACGGGGAGAGAGGGTCGGACTGCGGCCGGGGGGGGGGGGGGGCAGACCTCTGTCATCAGGTTCATTACAGGAAGCAGAATAAAGGGCTACACTTTGCCGTCAAGAATGTTGAAAGAAATGCCCTGGTTTATGTTAAAGTTAATCGGAATTTGTGGCCACAATTTATGGTATCGAAAACACCCCACAAATATTACATAACCGCCTCCGACAGGAACTATACCCTCCACCCACTGTGTGTTGAACACCTAATTGCCCGTGGGTGCACTCAACGCCTTGCGCCATCTGAAAAGAGGATAACAGCGACTCGTCGGACCACACTACCTGCCTCCAGCCACATAATGAACAATTTCTGTAATCTTCGGCCGTTTGAAACCTGCATATTTAGGTGCCGTCGTGAATAATGCCCTTTTGCAAGGTACTCTACTACAAATGTCCATTGCATGCAGTCCACTTCGCAATGTTCACAAAGCAGTCGAGATGGACCTGCGTTCACTGGCGGCAGAAAGCCTTGACTTGCATGAAATCGATTGCTTTGTACTGTATTCTTCTTTTGAAACCAATTTATTTTCCAGGATCGCTGTTGTAGTGAATCGAGAAATTGTTCGTGACATTATGTAACATGAAAAGTACCAATGAGATCGCCTCACGCTGGAAGCCAAAAATGTAGTGAATTTAAAGAATTCTTTGTGATATTACACAACATGTAAATTACTAATGAGATCGCTCCACGTTGGGTGTCAACAATGTTGTGAACTGAAAATTTCTAATGACTAACATCTTGTCTGATGAGCTAGATGAGGTGCTGACAGCAGTATTTTCGACCTTTCTATTCTAATTCACCTCTCAAATAAACGGCGTCGATGATTTGCAGAACCTCTGGGGTGATGCGCGGACACCACTACCACAGTTGGCTCTGCCATTCCTATATGATGGTTCATGATATCTTGTATATGTTGAGTCTGCATTAGGCTTTTGTAATGCTGCCATGTCATCAGCGGGTGCTCTTCAGTGCACTTCAGCTCGCTCTCAGGCAGGCGCACCTAGTGTAGGCTACCCGCCAAGCAGTCCTATTACATGTATTGTAGGCGAGCCAAATGGCCACCAGTATATCCTGCGCAGGAAACGGTGGCCGATTCGCAGTGACCAGTTTTCGTCCAAATCGCAGGTTGGATTCATTCGTTAGTTTGGAAGGGGAGGCCGATAAGTGTTTTCCCGCCTTTCGGCCGGTCACCGATGGCGGAATCGTGGTAGTGAGGCTGCTGGGCAGTAGTGTATACAACTGTACCGAACCGTCTGAGAATACACAGGTATAGCGCGTCCAAAATGCTGTAGCCGCTAGATTCACAGTCGGCTGGAGAAGTGTGGGGCAGTGGCAGTGGTGGGGGGTCGCTAAGAGCGCTGTAGGGGAATTGCCGAGTGCTGGAGGGGAAAGCCGTTTAAATTGTAGAGAACGCTCACGTTTCTTCTCTAAACATTAATTAGAGCCCCTCCGCACCAACACTTGTATGGTGACCATTCATCGAGATCTACTGTCACCTCTGCAATCTTTCTCGAACGATGTTACAGAAACTATTTGGTAAAAAGTTTCATTTTTGCTTTAATTATAGTATTATACGTCAGGTTCATAAGGTTGTGCCCATCATTTCGTTAATGGTCATAGTAATTGTGATATTTCCGCGAACATAAAGACAGTGCGCGCAATTCAGAAAAGTGTGGAATGAAAAATAGAGGTCGCTATAATTATGCGTTTGGTGCATATTACATAGTATAATGTTGCGTATGAAATTTAGCAAACATATTGAATTTTTCTTTAGACTTGAGTAGAGGTATCTATCTGTTACAAATCTCGAGAAAACTAACCTGATAGAACGCACTCATTAGCGGCCGTGCAGCGCCAACGGTAAAGCCAGAGTGAAATATCCATAACATTCTTCATATTTCGTAAGCGGTTTCAGATGTCGAAATGACGTTTTGGTAATTCATAACACACAAAGAGGAGTGTATTTTACCATATTGTTATTATGTAAAACTTCATTATCTACCGTGTTATTCCAATAACTACGGACTTTTTCGGTGAAAGAATGTAATTTTTAAGGGCCATCGATACCTGGCGAAATGTGAAATGCTATGGGTTTTGGAACAACATAATTAAAAGCATTACAAGTTTATTTTATACAGAGGATGTGCTTTTTCATAAACTACTGACCTTACTTTTCCTCATTTGCTCACATAATAAACCATGGTTTCAGAATCCTCTAGCAATTGCGTCTGTACGATATGTTAGTGAGGTGGGACAGTGTAAAGTCCGTTGTGTTTTGGCAAAAGAAGCTAATTTTGACTTGGAAACCACAGAAATGTGTAGGTTTTACTCAAAAGTAGCCACTCATGACACTCCTCTGAAAGTTACAAATGGTTAACAAGTCAGGTGAAAATAAATCGCTGCATTTTCGGCGGGAGTCTTTTTAGACGCTAACTAAAGCAGAGGTGACAGTAGATCTTGGTGAATGGTCAAAAAAATGGTTCAAATGGCTCTGAGCACTATGGGACTTAACATCTATGGTCATCAGTCCCCTAGAACTTAGAACTACTTAAACCTAACTAACCTAAGGACATCACACAACACCCAGCCGGGAATCAAACCCAGGAACCCGGGCGTGGGAAGCGAGAACGCTACCGCACGACCACGAGATGCGGGCGTGAATGGTCAGCATGCAAGTGTTGGTGCGGAGGGGCTCTAAATAATGTTTAGAGAAGAAACGTGAGCGTACTCTACAATTTAAACGGCTTTCCCCTCCAGCACTCGGCAATTCTCCTACATCGCTCTTAGCGACCCCCCACCACTGCCACTGCCGCACACTTCTCCAGCCGACTGTGAATCTAGCGGCTACGGCATTTTGGACGCGCTATTCCTGTGTATTCTCAGACGGTTCGGTACAGTTTTATACACTACTGGCCAGCAGCCTCGCTACCACACATCAGCTGTTTGCCCTCCCCTGCACGCCTTTGACCATTGACTTCCTGCTAAAGGGGGTATTACACGACGATCGACTGTGATCGGTACCACTCTTAGGCGACAGCCATATAGTCGCAGAACGGGTGAAACTATGAAAATTAGCAGACACGTTAAGCACGCGCCAGAATACAGAGCAGTACTGAACTGCCGCCAATCTGCGCATGCCCACTGGGCAGAGATAATTCGCGCATGCGCACAAGGGGCTACTGCAGTGGTTTCTGCTTGTTATTTGCTTATTGTTAGGTGGCTAGTGGATAATTTCAGATTTTCGTGTTGGGGATTTTCCGTAAGCAGGTGTTAAAAAAAAAAAAAAAAAACGTTTTTGCCAGTCGGCAATCGTTTGTGAGTAATATGCATATAATGTTACACTATGATTTTCTATTTGTAATGTAATACCTTTGCTTACCTAAGTTCATGATTGATTTAATTGCATCTCTTGCTTTATTTCAGCATGCCAGAAAAGAGAAACTGGCAATGATAACTCGGAGAAGTAACACAAGTGCACCTTTAAATAATGTTCCTTCTAAGTGTTGAAAATTAGAGTGCATATATCCGCAACAAATTCTATGGCTAAAAGCCTGACTCGTAAAAGCCTGCATCACAACAAGGCATTTACTGGTATTTTCTTCGTGGTCTAGGGTCGTATGATCACAAAACGTTTATTAATTCTTACTTTCGAGAATATGAGACAACCTCCCTCATGACTGTGTCACACTAATCCCATCTTGTATCACGGACAGCAGCTTCTCGAAACAAGCCATGTCCATCCGCATGAAGTTCCGAAATTCTTGCGGATCTTTGGGCCTCAGTTCTTTCTTAAATAGTCAATATAATCCCCTGCCTTCGTCCCTTCTTTTCAGCCAGGGTCGAACTCAACAACGTCTGACTTTTCGTTTTCATCATCGTTCTCCCCTAATCCGAAGATTTACTGCCACGGCAATAGCTCCAAAAATAGGTGGGGCCCCCTATTGCTAAATGCTGTATAAATGTAAATTTAGATATACATATACCTGTGTAACCAAGTATCGTAATATAAAACTAACTGTCGAGTCTGTAGTTCAGAACAGTAGTAAACTACATAAGAGAACAACAATTACTTATTAAATACTGATAAAAAGCAATTTCTTATTAAATAGGAGCCTTGCGCACACATAAATAATTTGAACGAATGACTTTGCAATAGGTCACACGGTCCCCCTTGTGTTTCGCGCGGTAGAACGAACTACTTTACAAGAGATCAGACAGTCCTATTTGCGTTTTGCTCGTTGTTACCGTCTACTGCGCATGTGCGCCGGCTATATCACTCGTGGATTGTGTAATGGGTCTGCGTGAACCAGTCTGTAGTCACAGATATGGGCGCTTGGAACTCTGGAGGATAGGTGTGTGGTTTACGCGCATCGTGTAATGGGTACTCGAAATGGAAAACACTGTTTAAGATGGTTAGATGTTTCTCCGTACACACAGTGAGGTGTTGGCGTTGCAGGCCCAGCAGCGTGTCCAGAGGCGCTACCACGGCGACATCTTCCAGCGCGGCCACCCCTACGCGGCAGAGCACGGCTGCCACCACACCCGCGGACTGCGAGTTCTCTGACGAGGACGAGCCCCCGCCGTGCGCGCACCACCAGCGCCCCGAGGCGGCTCCCGCCCCTCTGCCGCGGCCCCCGCAGCCGCAGCAGCAGCAGCAGGCCTTCTGCCCGGACTTCGACAGCCAGGAGCGCTCCGGGGCGCCCGGCGCGCAGCCCATCGCGTGGTGCGACACCCGCCGCGAGCTGTTGGCAGCCCTGGACCTGCGCGGCTCGCCGCTGCGCCTCTGGCAGTTCGACCTCAGGACTTCACACTGGACGCAGCACCAGGTGCGTGCCACCATTCACTGACTCTGCTACGTCTAGATTACAGCTAATCTACACAGTCGATTGGGTTATATTACACTACTGGCCATTAAAATTGCTACACCAAGAAGAAATGCAGATCATAAACGGGTATTCATTGGACAAATATATTATACTAGAACTGACATGTGATTACATTTTCACGCAATTTGGGTGCATAGATCCTGAGGAATCAGTACCCAAAACAACCACCTCTGGCCGTAATAACAGCCTTAATACGCCTGGGCATTGAGTCAAATAGAGCGTGGATGGGGTCTACAGGTACAGCTGCCCATCTAGCTTCAACACGATACCACAGTTCATCAAGAGTAGTGACTGCCGTATTGTGACGAGCCAGTTGCTCGGCCACCACTGGCCAGACGTTTTCAGTTGGTGAGGGATCTGAAGAATGTGCTGGCCAGCGCAGCAATCTAACATTTTCTGTATCCACAAAAGTCTGTACAGGACCTGCAACATGCGGTCGTACATTATCCTGCTGAAATGTAGGGTTTCGCAGGGATCGAATGAAGGGTAGAGCCACGGGTCGTAACACATCTGAAATGTAACGTCCACTGTTCTAAGTGCCGTCAATGCGAACAAGAAGTGACCGAGGCGTTTAACCAATGGTACCCCATACCATCACGCCGGGTGATACGCCAGTACGGCGATGACGAATACACGCTTCCAATGTGCCTTCACCGCGATGTCACCAAACACGGATGCGACCATCATGATGCTGTAAACAGAACCTGGATTCATGAGTACACCATCGCAGGCGCTCCTGTCTGTGATTCAGCGTCAAGGGTAACCACAGCCACGGTCTCCGAGCTGATAGTCCATGCTCCTGTAAACATCGTCAAACTGTTCGTGCAGATGGTTGTTGTCTTGCAAACGTCCCCATCTGTTGAATCAGGGATCGAGACGTGGTTGCACGATCCGTTACAGCCATGCGGATAAGATGCCTGTCATCTCGACTGCTAGTGATACGAGGCCGTTGGGATCCAGCACGGCGTTCCGTATTACCCTCCTGAACCCACCGATTCCATATTTTGCTAACAGTCATTGGATCTCGGCCAACGCGAGCAGCAAAGTCGCGATACGATAAACCGCAATCGCGATAGGCTACAATCCGACATTTATCAAAGTCGGATACGTGATGGTACGCATTTCTCCTCCTTACACGAGGCATCACAACAACGTTTCACCAGGCAACGCCGGTCAACTGCTGTTTGTGTATGAGAAACTTTCCTCATGTCAGCACGTTGTAGGTGTCGTCACCGGCACCAACCTTGTGTGAATGCTTTGGAAAGCTAATCATATGCATATAACAGCATCTTCTTCCTGTCGGTTAAATTTCTCGTCTATAGCACGTCATCTTCGTGATGTAACAATTTTAATAGCCAGTAGTGTATTTAATCTCAGTGGCTAAGTGGCAAAGTGTTCTAGAGATCTCGGTTCTGACACTTATCACACCTTTCATATCTGGTAATATTCCTTAAAGTGAAGAATGTGTGAGTTGCTCTGTCTTTTGGAGTGTGTATTAAACTGTAGGTCCCTCTATAGCGAACTGGGTAAGTCAGTTCAAAGGTCAGAGGAAAGCAGTGGCATATCATCTCCTATAGGTCCACGTTTAGCGCAATGCGATCATGTTCAAACCAACCCTAGAGTTGATGAGAGCTTTACTTCCTTATACGTTTTGTTCCATAGATTCAAAATGTGGAGTTTCACAAGGATGGACAGCATATCATACAAGAGGAATACATAACACTGGTTGATTTTTAAATGTGATTGAAAGTCGTTGTACAGGCGTGCAGCCATTTTCAATAAAATTATTGAAAGGATTTAAAACAGCTGGTAGGTCGCTGAATAATAGTCAATTGATGTTACTGGGTCTGGAATAAAAAGATTCCAGTACCTCAAATTCCTCGATCTACTAGCTGTTTTAAATTCACTTAACAACGTAATAAAATTTACGGAAAAAGAAAGAAATGGAGCTATGCTGTTTTTCTTTCCACTAACGGTAAGTAAAATGATCCTTGTGGAAGAGGAATAAATTAAAAAAATCTTAAACATATTTTCCATTTAAGAGGTAATAACCAACTCCTCAAAAACATGTAAATGTACAGCACACTGAGATGAAAACCATAATTTTTAGGCTATTGTAGCCTTGTATAATCAAACAAAAAAAAAAAAGGTTCAAATGGCTCTGAGCACTATGGGACTTAACATCTGTGGTCATCAGTCCCCTAGAACTTAGAACTACTTAAACCTAACTAACCTAAGGACATCACACACATCCATGCCCGAGGCAGGATTCGAACCTGCGAACGTAGCAGTCGCGCGGTTCCGGACTGAGCGCCTAGAACCGCGAGACCACCGCGGCCGGCTATAATCAAACAGAAAATCTGTCTGCATAACTTTATACGTCCATCACACTAATCGACTGAAGATGTGGGAAAGCCAGATTTTACACGGAACTCGTATTATTTACTATTTTTTATAATAAGTACCTCAAGTGGCTCTAATAATAAATTCGTTAGTGGAGTAGAACGTTGCACTGATCGTCTACTTAATCAGTAAGTACACTTGTATGAGTACTGGAAAGGCGTTGAAAGTTGTCTTGATAATTAATGAAGTACGTTACCTTACCTTTATGAAGATAAACACTAGAGTGTGGCCGGCCGCTGTGGACTAACGGTTCTAGGCGCTTCAGTCCGGAGACACGTGGCTGCTACGGTCGCAGATTCGAATCCTGCCTCGGGCAGGAATGTGTGTGATGTCCTTAGGTTAGTTAGTTTTGCGTAGTTCTAAGTCCAGGGAACTGATGACCTCAGATGCTAAGTTCATAGTGCTTAGAGCTATTTGAACCATTTGAACTAGAGTATGCTGAATAGTAACACCTCCGCATATTTATGTGAAAATTATTAAAGCTTTTAAAATAAAACAGACGTTAATAACATTGTAAATCTTTATTCTTTACGTCTACATGCTTATTTCTGAACATAGTCACCCTGGCAACCTTCTGCAACGAGAGGCCAGTTTGTTGATACTATCACTGTAGAATATCTGACTTTATCGACGGGGCCACAACCTCACCTCTCTTTGCAGCGCTTTATCTCTATCGAAGTGAAGTCATCGAAAGATTTTTTTAAGTTTTGGAAATAGATGGAAAGCGGACAGTGCCAAGTGGCAACTGTATGGAGGATGATCGACCATAGTGAGCTCAAGGCTTCTGAATGCTGCAGATGTGGCAGCGCTCGTGTTTGGACTGACGTTGTCATGCTGAAGGAGAGGGTGCTCCATGTGTGGACGGACTCTTCGAATTCGAAACGTGATTCCAGCACGATGTTCCTTACGCACAGATTCAAGTGGTTCAAATGGCTCTAAGCACTATGGGACTTAACATCTGAAGTCATCATTCCCCTAGACTTAGAACTACTTGAACCTAACTAACCTAAGGACATCACACACATCCATGCCCGAGGCAGGATTCGAACCCGCGACCGGAGCAACAACACGGTTCCGGACTTAAGCGCCTACAACCGCTGTGCCACAGCGGCCGGCTCGTGACAAAGTAAATATTGTATTGCAAAACGTCAGAAAGCACTCCCCATTTAATGTTGTAACAATGTCCCGACAAGCACCGAAAGAAAATTCAATTAAATAAGATTTCTAAACATCTGAAATGCAATGTTCACAGTCACTACACTGGTGATCGGAAAAAGTCTGAAAGCTTGTAAGGATGTTGCAGGCTGGGCTGTTCTCAGAAATAATTATTAAGAAAATAAATCGATACTTTACGCCGTTTGCAGGTTAATTAGCGTTGATGTAAAGTATTCAGCCGTTGCATGGTCAACCGCCAGAAACAAATACTGCAACGGACTGCTCAGCCTTTGGCTTGGGTTGGATCCTCACTACCACTTTTGTATCGCTCTCTTGTTCGGTTTTAGCAAACCAGACAAAGAACACGTTTGGTGATGTCGTATCTGACGAGCAGCTTGAATTTACGAGAGCAACTGCCTAATTGGTTGACTTCAACGCTAATTAACTCGGAAATGGAGCAGCGTATTGCATTTTTTCCTTGACAATTATTTCTCATCACAATCTATCCTGCAACGCCCTTACAAGCTTTTCAGACCTGACACCAATTTTGGCTTAAAGGCAATATATTTTCAATCTAAAACGTACGGATTACTTAACGCGCAATGGTTAAATGCGTCTTGGGGTCTATTAGCAAAGACAGGGACACAAAACAGTGGATCAGGAAACATGATGAAGAGGAATATGTAATTATGAGTCTACTGGAGATGCAGAGGATGTGGGAATGATATGCAGTCAGGAGAATGGAAGCGAAAGTGACCAAGAAAATTGATTGATGAAATAAGAGAGATGAAGAAAAGCAGCGATATAAGAGGAGGTCAGTAGATCTCACCAAAAGACATGAATGAGAAGAGTGGGTGTGTACTAATACAGGCCGATGAAGTCCACAATGAATATCAAATGATTCCTGATGACCATTTGTCGTTGTTGTCTTCAGCCCAAAGGCTTGTTTGATGCAGTTCTGTGCATACCTTTTCATCTCTGCACACCCGATGTCCACTTTAATCTGCTCACTGTAATTTTGGTCACCTTGTACTTCCCTCCATTACAAAACTGACGACTTCTTGGTCGCTCAGGACGTGTACTGTCAACTAATCCCATGTTTTAGTCTAGTTGTACCACGTTTTCCCTCCAGCTGCATAAGTACCTGTCCGTGCATTAGTTACTTGACCTTCCCAGCTAATCACCAGCGTTCATCTGTAGCACCACACATCAGAAGCTTCTATCCTACGCTTGTCTGTACTGCTTACCATGCACATTTCAGTTCCATGTAAAGCTACAAGCTACAAGCTTCAGAAATTACTCCCCAGTACTTAAATCTTTCCTTTATGGTACCAAATTTTTGTTATCAGGTAGACTTTTCTTAGTTTTACCAGTCTGCATTGTATATCTTTACTTCGAAAAAAGTTGGGTATTGTCTGTCCAAATACGGAAACTTAACTACTGCTTTTAGTGACTTAAGTCCTAACTAAGCTAATTCCCTAATTCCATAAACACCATTATCCACGTTTTATTTTGCTGGACGTTCACCTTATAGTCTCTTGCCAAGAAACTATACATTCAGAAAATGTATATCAATGTAGCGAGAGCTGGGAGCAGTAAGGTACTGGATCCCAGAAAGTAAAGTTCTCGCAAAAAAATAAAAAAAATCAGGTTGTCACAACGAAAATTTGGCAAAATTTAAAAGGCAAGTTTCAAGTAAGTTATAACACCAGTTAAAAAATATTGCAAGCAAATTTCAATTAAACGTGTCACAGTTAACGGTATTGAGACAAGGAATCTTCAGTCAACTTCTAACAGTTACAAATCGGATAAAATACAACTTCATTGATTAAAAACAATGACAGAATTGTGATCTTCTTCTCTGTAGTAACGCCGCTGATTCGACAAATCGATCAGTGTCGGTTTCTTACGAATGAGCGTGTTTTTTACTCATCACAAAGATCTCTCGGGCTCATTGACCACTTTACTACAAAATAAAGAAAACAAATTTGTACACGTACCATATACGTCATTACATAAAGAAATATATCCAGTGTTTGGACCATGGAACACGAGATCCGTGCCGAAAGTAATTACAAGCTAAGAAATTCTCGTCCACCTCTGCCCGTGAAACCCGTACTACACGAGTATTATTACCAATTTCCATACACAAAAAAATTCAAGTAACATCACGCACAAGATCTGGTGCATGGCTTTGAATGTAAAGAGTTTCTGGAAAATTAACCAAATGCAACTTGGCCCCACCAAATGAAAAACCCCTTATAAAACATGTCGATAGAACACATTACAATAGAATGGTCTCCGACGAATCAAAACTATTGGTACAGGTTTAATGAATGAAAGTTCGCCAGATTATTCAACGCAGTCCAGTTGTATAGATGAATGTCTAGTTCCTCATCTGGGAAATCTATCTCAGTAACCTGCAACCAAGAGTTTGAGGGCCGTCCGACAACTGGATAACCATAAAACATTTAAGATATAACAGACTTGATGTACTTCCTGTCAAATTTATTTCTTGGAGTACCACTTATTCTCAGACTCGTTTAATCAATTATACTTTCCGTGCATTGAATGGCACCACATCAGGGACGAACACTACTGAACGCCATACTTCTTCACAGTCTGTCACACTCCGTATCACATGGAGATAACAACACTGGGTGTGTACGATCCGTCCGTAGCGTAACACACTGCCTCAGCACTCTCACGCCCTCAACACCAGGCCGCGTATCGAGCAAGACAAAATCACGCAAGCGCCTCCTTTGTTGAATTTTCTAAGCAGGCTCTTAGCGTAACCCGTGTCGGGACGCCGCAAGAAGGGTCACCCAGCGACCAAGTGGTGAGGTCTCTGCCCGCATTCGAAACTCATCGATATGAACCGGTGCATGTTTCGCACTCCAATCAATTAGTCTTCCAAGTTCAAATGGCTCAAATGGCTCGGAGCACAGTGGGACTTAACTTCTGAGGTCATCAGTCCCCTAGAACTTAGAATTACTCAAACCTAACTAATCTAAGGACATCACACACATCAATGCCCGAGGCAGGATTAGAACCTGCGACCGTAGCGGTCGCGCTGCTGCAGACTGTAGCGCGTAGAACCGCTCGGCCGTCTCGGCCGGCAGTCTACCAAGTGCTTTGCCCTTTTTGTGAGAATTAGCGTCATCGGTAAGCCTTATATCTTTTTTTTCTCCATGAACTTTAATTTCCTATGCAAATTTTTCCTTTGTTTCGTTTACTGTTTCCTTGACCAATCTACAGATTGAATATCGTGGGGTATATGCTTAAATTCTGTGTCATTCACTTCACAACTGCTGCTCCTATGACTGCAGTCTGGTTTTTATACAAATCTAGACAGTTTTCGCTCCCTACAGGTTATCACTGATTACTTCCTTGCAAGTGGCGTCTTACAACAACGTTTTATTTGTTCAACAGTTGTTGCTGTATTTTCCTGTGAATTTTAATTAATTATTAAAAAATAGGCGTTCACGCCGTGAAAAGTAACCTTGAGAATATGCTGGTGATCCTATGCTGTCATATCACCATGGGCGTCCGCAGAAATTTATCCAAGAATGGAACAAGATTCCGAAATTTCCGTTTTTGGTATAACTGATTAATTGAGGCTGTGATCATGTCATGCCCAAAGAAATAAATTTGACAGGAATACATCAAGTCTATTGTATCTTAAACGTTTTATGGTTATCGATCAAAATTTTTTTAAGGTGGGTACCTTAAAGGAAGTACTTTATATTCGTGTGTGCGGAGTACATCCTTTTCCATTATTAACATGAATATGAATGTAGAAACCTTCGTAAACAGCCATCAGATCGGCCGTAAGAACCAGCTATTAACAACCTACGACTCACCCAAAATGGTTTTCGTCTTCTTGTTTTGGTACGTTGTTGGTTAGACAAGGCAACTGTAATACAGAACTCATAACTCTAATGCTGAATGCCGCGTAGTGTTGCATACCATATACACTGAGGTAACAGAAGTCGTGGATACTTCCAAATATCGGGACAGACTTTCTTTTGCCCGGCGTAGTACAGGTACTCGACGTGACGAGGACTCTAGAAGTCGTTGGAAGTCTCCTATACAACTATTGAACCACGATACCTCTACAGCCATCCATAGCTGCGAAAATGTTGCCGGACCAGGATTTTGTGCACGAACTGACCTCTCGATTACGTCCGTAAATGCTCGATGGAATTCATGCCGGGCTTTCTGGGTGGGCCAATCATTCGCTCGAATTATCCACAATGTTCTTCAAACCTATTGCGAACAACTGTGGTCCCATAAAAATTCCATCGTTGTTGGGAAGATAAAGTCCGTGAATGGCTGCTAATGGTCTCCAAGTAGCCGAACATAACCATTTCCTGTCAATGATTGGCTCAATTGGACCAGACGACCCAGTCAATTCCATGTCATTACAGTCCACGCCATTATGAGGCACTACCAGTTTTCGCAGTGCCTTTTTGAAAGCGCAAGCGAAGGGGCTGTAGTTGTGGGATCTGGGGACGAGTGTTGTGCAAGTGTAATGAAGCCATTTTTATACTCTGCTTTTCTGTAGCTGTACAAAGAAGCAACTAACCGACTGGTTACTCTACCTCGGCAATGTTCTGTAAAGATGCACATCCCTCAAGATTGCAAAACAGTGCCAAATCACAGCTCTCCCAAGGAAACGTGACAACCAAACAATCGAGTTACGATACATTTATCCATGCATGCATATTTTATTTATCTGCTGTCAACGGGCAAGCGACTTTAAATTGAAATCATTCCCCTGAACAGGAATGTACTTAGCGGATGTACTAGTGCAGGTTGTGGACACGTATTTGAGGACATTTCGAAATTTGGGCCTGGTCAGGGGCGTGCTCGTATAGCGTAATGGTGAGGCGACTGCTTACGACAAATGGGAAATCCGGGTTCGAGACCCAGTTCAGCACAAACTTTAATTGTCGTTATTCCCTTATACACATGATGGTTGTCCAAATTCTCAGGTTGGTTGGTTGATTCGGGGGGGGGGGGGGGGGGGGGGAGACCAAACAGTGAGGTCATCGGTCCCATAGAATTGGGAAGGCTGGGGAAAGGAAGTCGGCCATGCTCTCTCAAAGGAACCATCCTGGCATTTACCTGAAACTATTTAGGAAAATCACGGAAAACTTAAATCAGGATGGTCGGACGCGGGTTTTAACCGCGTCCTCTCGAATGACCATATTCTCAACTGCGAGTACATTTCATGCATAAATAATGTAGTGTTTACCAAAGCAGCGGAGTAGAATAAGAGAGGCAACCACTTCTGGAAACGTTTGAAAATATGATTGAAATAACGTAACTGGCAGTAGCCTGCAACACAACGCTTAGAATGGGAGCGGTATGCGAACGTGCATTTTATCTCATCACTTACGTGCTTTGCCCTCCACTGAACTTTTCGAACTGCGAGAATGTTAACTGTCAATAAGTTTAAACCAAACCAAAGCTACATGAATGTACATATAATAAAAACCGAATCTGATGGGACACTATTGATTTGAACTTGGCCCTGCCAATAAAACAAAACTTGATCAATTTGTGGTTAATGAATGCTATCAATGAAATAATAAAATTTATTACCTTTATCTGCGCAATGTTAACACTCTTCGCACTCTCTGTTAGTACTTCAGATTATATATGTAACAAACAGCTATTGTGCAAGGCTGTTGTTTAGCGTACATTTTAATTAAATCGAATATGACTGAGACAATAACTTCTTGAGGAAAATAGTTAATCAAATACGATATGGATCTGGGAACTGGTATGGATTTATGGTAATTAACAATATGGTACTAACTTTAAAAAGAGTATTTGACTATTTGCAAATTAATAATGCTTACAATGAACACACAATAAACTGATTATACATTTTTCAAAATTTTAAACATGACTGAAGCAGCAACTGTAGAAAATCTTCACGGTAAATGATAACCGCCAAACAGTTGCAGGAAAAAAATTTATTGAAATCCTTGACCACGGTTTCAGTATATCTGAATATACCTTCATCAGAAGCAAAAATACACTAAAATCACAACCTGCAGTGGAGATGCATAAAACAACAGTGTCAAACATGTATATTGTACAGATAGAGGTAATATTTTAATTGTAAGTACTGACGACGCGCTTTGACACGGTCGTTTTATGCATCTGCACTGCAGGATGTGATTTTAGCGTATTTTTGCTTCTGATGAAGGTATGTTTAGATATACCGATACGTGGTCAAGGGTTTCAATAAATCTTTATGCTGCAACTGTTTGTCTGTTATCATTTACCGTGATGATTATACATCAACAATTATCTTTATAAAATCATTGGATGCGAGTGCTATACATTGCCTCAATCATCACTTATGAATACACACATTGCATTGGTAACAAAACAACTTTCTTTACCTTAATTATTTCCAGTATGGTATCCTGCAAATAAAACTCACTGCCCGTAGCTAGTAAGTACACTCCTGGAAATGGAAAAAAGAACACATTGACACCGGTGTGTCAGACCCACCATACTTGCTCCGGACACTGCGAGAGGGCTGTACAAGCAATGATCACACGCACGGCACAGCGGACACACCAGAAACCGCGGTGTTGGCCGTCGAATGGCGCTAGCTGCGCAGCATTTGTGCACCGCCGCCGTCAGTGTCAGCCAGTTTGCCGTGGCATACGGAGCTCCATCGCAGTCTTTAACACTGGTAGCATGCCGCGACAGCGTGGACGTGAACCGTATGTGCAGTTGACGGACTTTGAGCGAGGGCGTATAGTGGGCATGCGGGAGGCCGGGTGGACGTACCGCCGAATTGCTCAACACGTGGGGCGTGAGGTCTCCACAGTACATCGATGTTGTCGCCAGTGGTCGGCGGAAGGTGCACGTGCCCGTCGACCTGGGACCGGACCGCAGCGACGCACGGATGCACGCCAAGACCGTAGGATCCTACGCAGTGCCGTAGGGGACCGCACCGCCACTTCCCAGCAAATTAGGGACACTGTTGCTCCTGGGGTATCGGCGAGGACCATTCGCAACCGTCTCCATGAAGCTGGGCTACGGTCCCGCACACCGTTAGGCCGTCTTCCGCTCACGCCCCAACATCGTGCAGCCCGCCTCCAGTGGTGTCGCGACAGGCGTGAATGGAGGGACGAATGGAGACGTGTCGTCTTCAGCGATGAGAGTCGCTTCTGCCTTGGTGCCAATGATGGTCGTATGCGTGTTTGGCGCCGTGCAGGTGAGCGCCACAATCAGGACTGCATACGACCGAGGCACACAGGGCCAACACCCGGCATCATGGTGTGGGGAGCGATCTCCTACACTGGCCGTACACCACTGGTGATCGTCGAGGGGACACTGAATAGTGCACGGTACATCCAAACCGTCATCGAACCCATCGTTCTACCATTCCTAGACCGGCAAGGGAACTTGCTGTTCCAACAGGACAATGCACGTCCGCATGTATCCCGTGCCACCCAACGTGCTCTAGAAGGTGTAAGTCAACTACCCTGGCCAGCAAGATCTCCGGATCTGTCCCCCATTGAGCATGTTTGGGACTGGATGAAGCGTCGTCTCACGCGGTCTACACGTCCAGCACGAACGCTGGTCCAACTGAGGCGCCAGGTGGAAATGGCATGGCAAGCCGTTCCACAAGACTACATCCAGCATCTCTACGATCGTCTCCATGGGAGAATAGCAGCCTGCATTGCTGCGAAAGGTGGATATACACTGTACTAGTGCCGACATTGTGCATGCTCTGTTGCCTGTGTCTATGTGCCTGTGGTTCTGTCAGTGTGATCATGTGATGTATATGACCCCAGGAATGTGTCAATAAAGTTTCCCCTTCCTGGGACAATGAATTCACGGTGTTCTTATTTCAATTTCCAGGCGTGTATATATCCAACAGGCATCAGATTCAACATGTTGAAACGTCCCCTTTGGAAATTATGAAATGACTGTGCTGATAAACCTCTTACGTTATTTGATTTTCAAACAGCTGAGCAAAACCGAACGTGCTCAGACATTTCTCTCTTTACTTATTCTGATCAACACTAAACTGACACACAATATTTTTAGCGCAACGTAATCTGACTTTCAATAATCCCTACAAAATAATGGCCCTGACTAACAATAACCTATTCCTTTCATGAATTACTTACCTCACAGAAATCTTCGTTACTCGAACTACTGCAATACAGCGAGCGCCAATACTGTCAGTCAAATAAAAGATTGTAACTACGGAAGGTACTAACTACTGATAGGCATAGTCAGCAAATGAAAGATTTTGATAGAGAACGAACAATGTATTTACCTTAATAATGTTCAAAAGTTCAAATGGTTCAAATGGCTCTGAGCACTATGCGACTTAACTTCTGAGGTCATCAGTCACCTAGAACTTAGAACTAATTAAACCTAACGAACCTAGGGACATCACACACATCCATGCCCGAGGCAGGATTCGAACCTGCGACCGTAGTGTTCAAAACTCATAATATATGTATCAGTTCATGACATCCAGTCTTACAAATTTCCTTTTTCTGGCGAACACACGTCCAGATCGTCCGCTCTCAAAATTCTGCCATGTCTCTCCCCACATCCACCACTGCTGGCGGCTCACCTCGAACTGCGCAACGCTATGCGCTGTTCACATCCAACTGCCCAACACTACAGTACTATATATTCCAACAATACAAACCAGCCACAGACTGCACACAGCACAGTCACTGATTTTCATACAGAGCGCTACGTGGCGTTACCAACATAAAAACCTAAGCAGGTTACTTACAATGTCTTTAGAATTGAGAAGCTTCCATACAACTCGCTTTCTAAAGTTACTCTAACACATTACCCATAAGACCTTGAACCAGCGATCGCTGTCGAGCAGCGATACTACCACACAATCGATACTACATTTGACCATCTCTCATTCAATACAAAATTTTCTTAAAAAATTTTAACCAGTGTATATACTTTTCACATGAGAATTTTGAAATTAATAAAACGTTTAGCACAGATTCCAAGACGGGGCAAGGGTCAACACCCCGACTGTCTGTGGTGTGTGTACTGTAAGACATTCAGTACACACACCATCAGATTATTTGAACTGTCGCTCGAACGAAGTAGGAGAGTGTCAGCAATATGTCTCGTGGTCTTATCGTGGCGTGTTTATCTTCTGCCGTTAGGTCAGACGATAGAAATGCCACTTGCATGCTTAGAGTAGCAGATTGACGGTGACCAACTTTAAACAGAACTTGATTAATTTGCACACACATTTATTAAAATAATAACAAGCATAAAAATAAATGCTATTTACAATTGACAATCTGAAGTTTCTTTGGTATTGGTACGTTGATGTTATTCTCACATATATCTCTGATACTTGAGAAAAGGGTATATACATTTATCTTCATAGCTATGTACAGGAATATGGTAATCTGATTAGGCGCAGACTGAAACTTGACTATAGACTGGTACAGAGAAATGTAGAACTCGTACAGACTGGTGCAGACAAATGCAGACTGACTAATTGGAGGTCTGTACACTCGTTATAATACCTCGCGCGTTCATGTATCACTGCGCGAGTGTGATCTGCGAGGAGAAAAGGTTTTACGTGAGCAGCAATCTCATTGGCTGCGTTACATATTCATACGCTGATCTGCGGAAGCAGAATTTGGTCCGTCTCTATGGCAGCGCCATCTCGTCGTGCGGGGACGAACGAGCGCTGCCCCTGCGCTGTTGTGCTTAGCGGGGTGCGCTCTAGTGGGAAAGTTGTGTACGCGCTGACTACGCGGAACTATGTACACAACACTCTCCACCTATCATTCCGGAAGCCTAAGATATCACTTATAAAAACAATCATCACCCCATCAATATGCTGTGTTTGTTGGTTATCACTGTTAGCATTCAACCGCGATTCTTATACATATTTTAACAACGCGTTTCAAGAGACAATGCTCTCATCATCAGGTTGTAAAATCTATGTCATGAAGTTAAACGGATTAAAAAGACAAAATACCATCACCAATAGTTGGTAAGTCCATAGAGTAAAACAGAATTAAAAGTATATTCTGTTTTACTCTATGGACTTACCAACTATCGGTGATGGTATTTTGTCTTTTTAATCCGTTTAACTTCATGACATAGATTTTACAACCTGATGATGAGAGCATTGTCTCTTGAAAACGCGTTGTTAAAATATGTATAAGAATCGCGGTTGAATGCTAACAGTGATAACCAGTATAACGACAACTGCTACCTCGACTCCATAATGGATTATATCAAATGCTGTGTTTGTGACTGGGGAGTCCCCAGGTGGGGACCCTGGGCTGGGGACTTCGCCCAGGGCGGTAGTGCAGGTTGGGGAACTCTAGGCTCGGGACTTCCCCCCAGGGTGGTAGCTGACAGGTGTGGTGCAGGTTGGCGGGCCGTGTTGCAGGTGCTGGTGGAGAACGGCTCGCTGTGGCCGGGCTGCGCGGACGGCAGCGCGCGCCACGCGTCCAGCGGGGACGCGGTGTACGTGGTGTGCGCGCCGTACGGCTCGTCCTTCCCCACGTCGACGCGCCTCGTCTACCAGCTGTGGGGGGCGACGGGCGCGGGGCCCGGCGCCATACGCGCCCTGGGGCAGCTGCAGCTCGACGCCGCCTTCGAGGAGCCGGCCGGCGCCGACATCTGGATGGACGAGACGCGCACCGTGCTACAGGTCACTACAGTACCCACGTATGCCCGTGTCTGTCACATCCCTACCAGAAATGGGCGATATTTAATGTTCTTGTTGTTGTTGTGGTCTTCAGTCCTGAGACTGGTTTGATGCAGCTCTCCATGCTACTCTGTCCCGTGCAAGCTTCTTCATCTCCCAGTACCTATAACAACCTACATCCTTCTGAATCTGTTTAGTGCATTCATCTCTTGGTCTCCCTCTACGATTTTTACCCTCCCCGCTGCCCTCCAATTCTAAATTGGTGATCCCTTGATGCCTCAGAATATGTCCTACCAACCGATCCCTTCTTCTAGTCAAGTTGTGCCACAAACTCCTCTTCTCACCAATTCTGTTCAATACCTCTTCATTAGTTATGTGATCTACCCATGTAATCTTCAGCATCCTTCTGTAGCACCACATTTCGAAAGCTTGATTTTGAAATTGATGAAATGTATGATGAGATAAAAGAAATTATTCAGGTAGTGAAGGGAGACGAAAATTTAATAGTCATGGGTGACTGGAATGCGAGAGCAGGAAAAGGGAGAGAAGGAAACATAGTAGGTCAATATGGATTGGGGCTAATAAATGAAAGAGGAAGTCGCCTGGTAGAATTTTGTGCAGAGCATAACTTAATCATAGCTAACACTTGGTTCAAGAATCATAAAAGAACGTTGTATTCATGAAAGAAGCCTGGAGATACTGACAGATTTCAGATAGATTATATAAAGGTAAGACAGTGATTTAGGAACCAGGTTTTAAATTGTAAGACTTTCCAGGGGCAGATGTGTGCTCTGACCACAATATATTGGTTATGAACTGTAGATTAAAATGGAGGAAACTGCAAATAGGTGGGAAATTAAGGAGATGGGACCTGGACAAACTGAAAGAACCAGAGGTTGTACAGAGTTTCAGGGAGAGCATAAGCGAACAATTGACAGGAATGGGGGAAAGAAATACAGTAGAAGAAGAATGAGTAGCTTTGTGGGATGAAATAGTGAAGGCAGCAGAGGATCAAATAGGTAAAAAGACGAGGGCTAGTAGAAACCCTTGGGTAACAGAAGAAATATTGAATTTAATTGATGAAAGGAGAAAATATAAAAATGCTCTAAATGAAGCAGGCAAAAAGGAATACAAACGTCTCAAAAATGAGATCGACAGGAAGCGCAAAATGGCTAAGCAGCGATGGCTAGAGGACAAATGTAAGGATGTAGAGCCTTATCTCACTAGGGGTGAGATAGATACTGCCTACAGGAAAATTAAAGACACCTTTGGAGAAAGGAGAAAATGGTTCAAATGGTTCTGAGCACTATGGGACTGAACTTCTAAGGTCATCAGTCCCCTAGAACTTAGAACTACTTAAACCTAACTAACCTAAGGACATCACACACATCCATGCCCGAGGCAGGATTCGAACCTGCGACCGTAGCGGCCGCGCGGTTCCAGACTGTAGCGCCTTTAACCGCTTGGCCACCCCGGCCGGCGGAGAAAGGAGAACCACTTGCATGAATATCAGGAGCTTTGATGGAAACCCAGTTCTAAGCAAAGAACGGAAAGCAGAAAGGTGGAAGGAGTATACAGAGGGTCTAAACAAGGGCGATGTACTTGAGGACAATATTATGGAAATGGAAGAAGATGTAGAAGAAGATGAAATGGGAGATATGATACAGCGTGAAGAGTTTGACAGAGCTCTGAAGGACCTGAGTCGAAACAAGTCCCCGGGAGTAGATAACATTCCATTAGGACTACTGGCAGCCTTGGGAGAGCCAGTCTTGACAAAACTCTACCATCTGGTGGACAAGATTGATGAGACAGGCGAAATACCCTCAGACTTCAAGAAGAGTATAATAATTCCAATCCCAAAGAAAGCAGGTGTTGACAGATGTGAAAATTACCGAACTATCAGTTTAATAAGTTACAGCTGCAAAATACTAAAGGGAATTCTTTACAGACGAATGGAAATACTGATAGAAGCCGACCTCGGGGAAGATCAATTTGGATTCCGTAGAAATGTTGCAACACGTGAGGCAATACTGACCCTACGACTTATCTTAGAAGAAAGATTAACGAAAGGCAAACCTACGTTCCTAGCATTTGTAGAGTTAGAGAAAGCTTTTGACAATGTTGATTGGAATACCCTCTTTCAAATTCTGAAGGTGGCAGGGGTAAAATACAGGGAGCGAAAGGCTATTTACAATTTGTACAGAAACCAGATGGCAGTTATTAGAGTCGAGGGGCATGAAAGGGAAGCAGTGGTTGGGAAGGGAGTGAGACAGGGTTGTAGCGTATCCCCGATGTTATTCAATCTGTATATTGAGCAAGCAGTAAAAGAAACAAAAGAAAAGTTCGGAGTAGCTATTACAATCCATGGAGAAGAAATAAAAACTTTGAGGTTCGCCGATGACATTGTAATTCTGTCAGAGACAGCAAAGGACTTGGAAGAGCAGTTGAACAGAATGGACAGTGTCCTGAAACTATGGTATAAAATGAACATCAACTAAAGCAAAACAAGGATAATGGAATGAAGTCGAATTAAGTTGGGTGATGCTGAGGGAATTAGATTAGGAAATGAGACAACTAAAGTAGTAAAGGAGTTTTGCTATTTGGGGAACAAAGTAACTGATGATGGTTGAAGTAGAGAGGATATAAAATGTAGACTGGCAATGGCAGGGAAAGCGTTTCTGAAGAAGAAAAATTTGTTAACATCTAGTATAGATTTAAATGTCAGGAAGTCGTTTCTGAAAGTATTTGTATGGAGTGTAGCCATGTATGGAAGTGAAACGTGGACGATAAATAGTTTAGACAAAAAGAGAATACAAGCTTTTGAAATGTTCTGTTACAGAAGAATGCTGAAGATTAGATGGGTAGATCACATAACTAATGAGGAGGTATTGAATAGAATTGGGGAGAAGAGGAGCTTCTGGCACAACTTGACTAGAGGAAGGAATCGGTTGGTAGGACATGTTCTGAGACATCGAGGGATCACCAATTTAGTATTGGAGGGCAGCGTGGAGGGTAAAAATCGTAGAGGGAAATCAAGAGATGAATACACTAAGCAGATTCAGAAGGATGTAGGCTGCAGTAGGTACTGGGAGATGAAGAAGCTTGCACAGGATAGAGTAGCATGGAGAGCTGCATCAAACCAGTCTCAGGACTGAAGACCACAACAACAACAACAACAACTATTCTCTCCTTGTCTAAACTATTTATCGTCCTTGTTTCACTCCATACATGGCTACAGTCCATACAAATACTTTCAGAAACGACTTCCTGACACTTAAATATATACTTGATGTTAACAAATTTCTCTTCTTCAGAAACGCTTTCCATGCCCTTGCCAGTCTACATTTTATATCCTCTCTACTTCGACCATCATCAGTTATTTCGTTCCCGAAATAGCAAAACTCCTTTACTACTTTAATTGTCTCATTTCCTAATGTAATTCCCTCAGCATCACCCGACTTAATTCGACTACATTCCATTATCCTCGTTTTGCTTTTGTTGATGTTCATCTTATATCCTCCTTTCAAGGCACTGTCCATTCCATTCAACTGCTCTTCCAAGCCCTTTGCTGTCTCTGACAGAATTACAATGTCATCGGTGAACCTCAAAGTTTTTATTTCTTCTCCATGGATTTTGATACCTACGCTAAATTTTTCTTCTTGTTTCCTTTACTGCTTGCTCAATATACAGAATGAATAACATCGGAGAGAGGCTATTACCCTGTCTCACTCCCTTCCCAACCGCTGCTTCCCTTTCATACCCCTCGGCTCTTATAACTGCCATCTGGTTTCTGTACAAATTGTAAATAGCCTTTCACTCCCTGTATTTTACACCTGCTACTTTTAGAATTTGAAATTGAGTATTCCAGTCTACATTGTCAAAATCTTTCCCTATGCCTGCAAATGCTAGAATCGTAAGTTTGCCTTTCCTTAATATTTTTTCTAAGATAAGTCGTAAGGTCAGTATTGCTTCACGTGTTCCAATATTTCTACGGAATCCAAACTGCTCTTCCCCGAGGTCGGCTTCTACCAGTTTTCCATTCTTCTGTAAAGAATTCGCGTTAGTATTTTGCAGCTGTGACCTATTAAACTGATAGTTCGGTAATTTTCACATCTCTCAACACCTGCTTTCTTTGGATGTAGCTGTTCAAATAATACTGTTACTGAGGCGTACCTAGTGAGCAGAGAGCGGAGCGGAAATGTCAAATGTTCTAAGCCTCAGTTTTCCGCAAAACTCGTTTTCAGTGTTGTTGTGGTCTCGGTACTCTGTCATATGACCATAGACTTTTATCAAGTGCAAAACTGTGGAGACAATGTTTCAGACATACGTAACTACAAGGGTGATAAATATTTTTATACCTAGAATCTCGCTTTAGTGTAACAGTTGGAAGTAACATTTTCAAGTCTGCACTGATTTCACAGTAATGGTGATTCACGCAGAGGTGACAAAACACATGGTACAGCACTATACACATATGTAGGTGGCGATAGTATCGCGTACACAAGGTATAAAAAGGCAATGCATTGGCAGAGATGTCATCTGCACTCAGGTGATTCATGTGAAAATGTTTCAGAAGTCATTATGACCGTTCGATGGGAATCAACAGACTCTGAACGCGGAATGGTAGTTGGAGCCAGACGCTTGGGAAATTTCATTTCGTAAATCGTAAGGAATTCAATATTCCGTGGTTCACAGTGTCAAGCGTCTGCCAAGAATGGAAAATTTCAGGCATTACCTTTCACCACGGACACCACAGTGGCCGCCGGTTTTCATTTAACGACCGAGATCGGCTGCGTATGAGTAGAGTTGCCAGTGCTAACAGACAAGTAACACTGCATGAAATAACCGCATAAATTAATGTAAGAAGTTCGACGAACGTATCCGTTAGGACTGTACGGCATAATTGGCGTTAATACGCTACTGGAACAGACGATCGACGCGAGTGCCTTTGCTAAAACGGCACAACATTGCCTGCAGCGCCTCTCCTGGGCCCATGACCATCTCTGTTGGACCCTAGACTACTGGAAAACTGTGGCCTGGTCAGAAGAGTCCCAATTTCAGTTGCTAAGAGATGATAGTAGGTTTCGAGTGTGGCACAGATACCACGAAGCCATTGACCCAAGTTGTCAACAAGGCACTGTGCGAGCTTTTGGCTGCTCCGTAGTGGTGTGGACTGTGGTCCAACTAACATGGACGTTGACTGGAAATGGTTATGTTCTTCTACTTCAAGACCATTTGCAGCCATTCATGGACTTCATGTTCCCAAACAGCGATGGAATTGTTATGGATGACAATGCGTCATGTCACCGGGCCACAATTGTACTCAGTTGGTTTGAAGAACTTTCTGGGCAATTGGAACGAATGATTTGGCCATGCAGATCACCGGACATGAATCTCATCTAACATTTTTGGGGCATAGTTGAAAAGGTCAGTCAAATTCTGCACCGGCAACACATCCGCAACTATGGACAGCTGTAGAGAGAGCATGGCTCATTGTTTCTGCAGGGGACTTCCAACGACTTGTTGATTCCGTGCCTCGTCGAGTTTCTGCACAAGTTAAGTCATACAATAATAATTACTTATAATGGAGATGCTGCGTCGCAGATAGGCACAACAAAAAGATTGTCACAAATAAGCTTTCAGCCAGCAAGCCCTTCATCAAAAATAGAACACACACACACACACACACACAAACGCAACTGACACACACATGAATGCAGTCTCTGGCAACTGAAGTAATTACCCTCCCAATCTTTTACAAAAACAGATGAAATCTCCCATGTCTTATCTTTCCAGCCTCTCTACACCTCCCAAAGTCTTACCGTCTGGCCACAGACGAGCATTCCCCACATAGTTCAGAACCACCCAGAACTGGAGCAACCAAATTACATTCTCTGCCAGGGTTCCGACTGCCTCTTGTTGTATCCTGAAATGAAAACTGTCCTGCCCAATATCCTTTCCAATTCCCCCCCCCCCCCCCACATGCAGAGGTATTCTGCCATCCACCAAACCTACATGATATACTCTTCCATCCCTAAATAACCCGGTTCCCAATCCCTTACCTTATGGCTCATATCCCTGTAATAGACCTAGTTGCAAGAAGACCTGTCCTCCCACCACCATCTACTCCAGTCCAAACATCACCCATCCCATCAAAGGCAGAGCTACCTGTGATACAAGTCATGTGATCTACAAGCTAAGCTGCAATCACTGTGCTGCATTCTATATGGGAATGACAACCAACAAGCTGTCTGTGCACATGAATGGTTACCGACAAACTGTGGTCAAGAAACAAGTGGACCACCCTGTTCCTGAGCATGCTGCCCAACACGCCATCATTCATTTCAATGACTGCTTTACAGCCTGTGCCATATTGATCCTTCCCACTAACATCAGGTTTTCTGAAATGCGCAGGTGGGAACTTTCCTTGGAGTATATCCTATGTTCCCGTAACCTCCCTGGCCTCAACGTCCATTAGTCATTGTCTTTGCCAATCCAGCCCCTTCCTCTTCTCATTCCAACACTACAGAGCCGTCATTCCACCTTCGCACCCAGTCTTTTTACTTATCTCCTCTTCCACTACCCCATCCCTTCCACCTCCCCCCTGCTCTCTGTCTAGCCTCCCGACTGCACATAGCTGCCCTATGCTCTCTGCACTCCGCCCCTACACGTTCCCCAGGAGCACTTCACTGTCCCCCAACCCTACCCTTCTATCCGCCCCCCCCCCTTCCCTGCACCAACCTCCTCCTTACCCCTACCTAGTCCTGCTGCTCACAGTGTCGCTTCAGTTGCCAGAGACTGCAGTCATGTGTGAGCGATTTGAGTTTGTGTGTGTGTGTGTGTGTGTGTGTCGTATATTTTTGATGAAGGCCTTGCTGGCTGAAAGCTTATTTGTGACAGTCTTTTTGTTGTGCCTGTCTGTGACTCAGCATCTCCGCTAAATGGCGAGTGGCAAATTTCCATTTCATAATATTGTTACATTCCATCCTGGATTTTCCATATTTTGTTTAGTTGCTTATTTGATATTTACAGCGAAGTTTCGCAAAATTTTCCAGAATAAATCTTCAAAAAACAACTTACAGTAGTTAAATTCATCTTTTTGATTGTACTCTGCATACATGGAAGCATGGACTCTCATGAAATTGCATTTAGCTACTTAGATTATTAATTAGATATCTGAGGCAGAAGCTACGAAACAAAAGACTGGATATGTGGCTCAATTTCTGTAAGGAACAAATAAAGGTGTCGTGTTTTGGAAAGATTTGGTTTATTTCTTTGGTCGTAATATGAAAGCACTAAATCCTGATTTCAGAAGATATGTGTGAGGTAGGGATAGGTATCAATAAACTGAATATCGTTTCCCACATATTTTGATATAAGACAGGCATTTTTTATGTTGTGATCCGGTTTTATACCCACCACTATCTAATACGTGTTTGATTTCCTCATCATATCCGATTTGTAACATGTCTTCTTGGTATGTTGTGTCAGACTCTTCAGTATTTTGGGTTAAAAGAATTTTCATCCACTCATACACGTTCAGTTTCAAAATACCTTCAGATCGTTTTCCCATGTATAGTTTAAGTTCGTTGAAGCGGCCACGGAGCTGTCACTATCTTACGGAGTTACATATTGATAATCACGCTGTACTTATATAATATCTATTTGAATAGTATTTCCTCTCGTAAAGTGTTCAATCAAAATAATGCACATATACCAATAATAAAGTGTTTTTCTCTGCAATGCTATTTTGTCCAGTTGTA
Source organism: Schistocerca nitens (assembly GCF_023898315.1). Classification (NCBI taxonomy): domain Eukaryota; kingdom Metazoa; phylum Arthropoda; class Insecta; order Orthoptera; family Acrididae; genus Schistocerca; species Schistocerca nitens. The sequence goes on from NC_064622.1 coordinate 271,583,429, forward strand.
TGAAAACTGAACAGTTTTGAAGAACACATACAAGTTTTTTTAGTATTAATCGATTTCTGAAATTCGTCTCTTTAATGTGCTCTCCTTTGTGGTCAACGTTTACAAATTTCAGGTGTATTATGATGCATTCCTGTTAAGATAAATTCTTTTGTGTAGGATATTACACAAAAAAGATGCACAATGAAGAATTACCCGAATGGACTGAAAAATGGTAGATATGATGTGCAGACATACAAATGTCTAGACTTTCAAAAATATTTTAGATCTTTTTAAGGGAAAAAAACTTCACAAACTGAACAGGTCAATAATGTGTTTTTCGACCTCTGGCCGCTATGCAAGCACTTTTTCGGCTTGAATAGATTGCTAGAGTTGTTGGATGTTCTCCTGGGGGATATCGTGACAAATTCTGTCCTACTGGCGCGTTAGATCAACAATATCCGAACATGGTTGGAGGGACCTGCCCATAATGCGCCAAATGTTCACAATTGGGAAGAGATTCATTCGACGACGTTGCTGGCTATGGCAGGGTTTGCAGGCACAAAGATAAGCAGGAGAAACTCTCACCGTGTGCGGACGGGTATTATCTTGCTGAAATGCTAGCCCAGGATGGCTTGCTTTCCACAACAAGCAACAAAATGGTGTGTAGAGTACCGTCGATCTACCGCTTTGCTCTAATGGTGCCACGGATGACAAAAATTAGTGCACCAGACCATCATTCCTAGTTGGTGGTCCGTATAGCGGCGAAAGTGTGGTTGGTATCCCACTACTGTCCAGGACCTCTCCAGACACGTCTTCGCAGGTCTTCGTGGGTCAGTCCGAAGAGGAACTGTTCTACTCAAGTCAATGAGATTCCAGGTCGAAGAAGTGTCTGGATACAAAAATACGCATTTTGTTGTAGTTGTCAAGATGGATTTAAAATACCTTCAATAATTACAGAGCAACTATGGGTAATATGGTCACACGAATGAATACTTTAATAACAATAGAAGATATAAAATATTTCAAGATAACAATGCTGATAATAAGTGAAGTACTTAGTACATCGTGTTAACATGAAGTCCAAGAAATTTGATTAGTTCGATAATTTGAGGACAGCTTACATCATATGTGCAGTTTAAGAAGTATAATAGCAATATCTAAATTTACACAACGTAAAGTCAAAGTATTGCAGTCACCTCTATCACAATTATGCTTAGTACTACTAGTGGGAACATATGTCTGCAGATATGTGACCGTGTAAGTGTGGGGAATGCTGTACGTTTCAGCAGTTTCATTCCACGTTCGGGAAGTAAGTCTTCGTAGCATTTTTTTCTTTCTCTTACTCGGTTTCCCGTGGCTAGTCGGTTTTACCTTGGATTGACAAACCATGTCGAGTTTGTTTTTGATAGCTGGCACGGTGAGACTGGGAATGTCCACCTTTACCGGGGTTGAAAGGTCCGAAGCGCATTCACGTGATCTAGTCTTCACAGAAGCAACTGAAAATTGTTGTGTGGTAAATGAATAATTCATAAAGGAACGACATTTTTGAGCAATTTTCGTGCATATTCCAACCGTTGTCTTAGATTTTCGGGTTTGTAATGTTTCCGAAGTTATGGAGAATTTAATGTTATGATTCATGCTTTAGTGATATTAATTCATATAGGACGTTTTGGTTACAGTTGTAAGATTAAAACACATGATCGCTTGTCCTCTAGCATCATTTGAATAAAAGTTACTTTTCGAAACAGTCGTTTAATTGAATTTTAATGATGCACAACAGGTTCTGTTATTAATAATACAGTTCTGGAAATAACCAAATGAGTATGTCCTGAAGGAAACCTACAATTTAATAAATTTAATAAAAGTCTTTAGTCTCTAAATTCATCGTAGCAGATTATGGACTGAGGAATGAAACTGGTTTCAACAATGGAAATACGAATTTCTAACAGGAATCGTAAATTACTCGTACAATATCAGAAGGATCATATGGTACATGTTGAATTTGCAAGCAGTAAGAAATGTTGAGCTATTGCTACAAAAACTTCTTATGTGTGAGAAAAAAATGGAATTCACTTGACATAAATTTAGATTATGGTCAAAGAGTTTACTGTTAGGTGTTGCGATCAGCTTAGTTTCGGTAACAATTAATTGATAATGGATTTTTGTCTCAAGCTGACTCGTCCCGTATTCCATTGTTTGAAGAGCTAATTTTTTCCGATTAACGATTGTATCTTCACCCTGAGGTGTTGATAAGTTATTGCCAGGGTAATGTCCTAGACAACATGCTGGTAGGACACATGCAACAAATACGGAATCGCACATCAACTTCATAGAATGACGATTCACTCACATATCCGGAAAACCTTAATCGGAAGTGACAATGGCCGTCGAAGCCCAAGCTATTTTTATGTTTGGTTTTTTGTTTCTTTCTTTGAAATTGAGTGATGGAGTTACGTGTCGCTGTTGAGTTTGATGTAAGAGGGTTGTAAACTGGGCGACATTGCCAGAAGACAGTACTATGAGTGGAATAGCGAGCACAGGTAGATAAGGCTTGGGGAAGATGAAACTAATATTAAAGACAACTGGCGTAAAGTGAGACCATCAATTGCGACCACTGATACGAATCGTTACTTACTGCTCGTGATGATTTCTCTTAGAGATGAGAGGCAAATCGTGAGATAGTTGTAAGCCTACTAAACAATGGTCATGCGGAAAGTTTGGAGTGTCGGGAAAGTGTGTGCGCACTTGGTATTTAATATCCGACTTGAGAGAGAATGACATAAGTGAAGTGATGTGATTGCAGTAACTGAAAACAGTTTTTCCGGTTTATCGACGGAAGACGAAACATAGGTGTACAGGGTAGGCCTAAGGTCCTTGTACAATTGTCACCATTTATTTTCCAAAAGCTGTAGACTTCCAAAGTTTGGTTTCTGAGAAATGAAAGAAAATCTCCAAGTTTTCGTTAGGATGTCAGTAAACTTCAACATATGCGTCGATTGTTTCTCGAAGACTGTCTAATCGATATTCTATTTCACGCCATAAGTTTGCCAACTTTCCTTCTGTAGCGCCAGCAACAGCCTCTGTTATGCTTCTTCTTAATGTACTTGTCCTTTACGAAGCTCCACAAAAAGGTATCTAAAGGTGTCATGTCTGGTAATCTTGTTGGCCAGACAGAGGGACCATCATGCCCAGTACACCTGTCAGGATATTTTTAACTAATAAAATTTATAATATGCGATCCTCAGTGCGATGGTGTACCATATCAACCATATTGACGGAAAATCACATCAGGCTACAAGTCTCTTAGTTGCGGTTTTTTGACAAAAAGGAAGAGCCAGGGACTGTGCTCTGCATTAAACCGCACAGCACGTTCATTTCAGGGGAATTCCTAACTTGGTCTGAGGCAACATGTGGATCTTCCGAACCTCATAGCCTCGAACTGTGGTTAGGTTTTCCTGATATGTGGAAAACAGCCTCATCTGAAAAACTAATTCGTTGAAGGCATTCATTGCTGGTGTCAATTCGTGCTAATATCTCAGTCAGAAAAGCTGCCCGACAAGTTCTGTCTTCGGGTTATTACGTGTGTCTTACCTGGACTTACATACATGCAGGTGCAATCTGTTGTGTAGAATTTATCGCACTGTGTCATAGGAATCCGCAATTCACGAGATGCGAGTCGTGTAGATTTGGGAGTGCTTGTAAGAACACCAGTTGCACAGATCCGACATTATTGTTCGCTGACTGAAGGCTGCCCTGCTCACGAAAGATCCAACATGCTACCGCTCTGTTTAAACTTCATATATCACACAACAATACTCATTGTACCAGGTGCTTCTCTTCCATATTGTCTTCGAAAATGTCGCTGTACATTAATTCGAGTTTTTGTCTCGTGATACCATACAACACACTGCCCCGTCTCCTTGCGTGGCGCCATTTTACAACAACAGCGATTGTAATGCTGTCTTCTCTGTTTCTATCTGCAACAAAGATACGCAAACAAGCTTGATTTGTTCTTTCATTTGTCACTAACCACACATTTGTATGTTCTATAGTTTTTGTAAAGTAAGTATTGACAATTGTACAAAGACTTAGGCCAACGCTGCATATTTTACTATGAATGTAGTGAGTGAATGCTACTATTAATTCAACCCAAGCATCCTTGGTAGCAGAAAAATGTTTTCCCGCTATGAGACCTTATGGATTCCTGATTTGCGTTCTTACAAATAAACACTTGTTTAAAATCTTAATTTTCCTTCAGTATCCGTCACAGTTCCGATAATAGTCATTTCTTTGTGGTGACTAGTTTTGGAAAATGGCGTCCATTTCAAAACCATGATCTACAAAGGATTTTATGGTGTTAACAAACAAAAGATTACAATTTACGTCCATGAGAGTACGTACAAGACGAACGGAACATACAGTATTACGGACATTTTGTATTACATCTATTCAGTACCTGTTTTTACGTACCTTAGACGCTAGTAATTATTTCCAATAGAATGCAGCAAACTGAAGCGCTGTGCTATCCTAGTTACACTTCAGTTTGATGCATTCGACTGGAAAGAATTCATATTCTATGCTCGTCGGAGGTTTATCATGTTGTATCTAATGGTTAATGGTGAGGAGTAATGCATGTTTGATTACTCACATACACATTGGTGGGAGCTGTATAATTACACCTACCTCTAAAGTATGTAAAAACCTATATTGCACATATGTAAAAGAAATAAGGGTTTGTAATACTTTATGTAACGTTCGACTTGTATGTACACTCACGGAGATAATTTGTAATTTTGCCTTGTTTACACCTTAAAATCTTTTGTAGGCTATGGTCTGAAAATAGATACAATTATCAGAAAATAGTCAAGACAAAGAAATGAATATTATCGCCCCTGTGACGGAAACTGAAGAAAAATATTTTAATAACCCAGGTTGCTGGTCGTATCGTTCATCTGTAAGTGATAACTCCGTAGACATGTTTCGTAGTGCGGCACTATAACAGAAACGTGGCAACACTATAAGAAATAACAAATAACATTTGTTATGAGTTTATTAAAAAATGGTTGTTAACTTTGGTACAACTGGATGTATGTCCTAAGCCTAAGACAATGAAATCTAATAACTCTGCTGTATTTTGGTAGTCTACGACTTTGTCAATATGACTGAATGTAATATTTAGTCAACAGGGTACTGTACTGAGTGAGATGCAACCAGTGACCTAGACTCACTGAACTAAACTGTCTAACTGCTGGTCCCGAACCGTCTGAGTGTCCGCAGCATGTGGTGTTTTGGTGGCTCTTGGTTGAAGAATTTCCGTGTCCGCCGATGCAAAGCAGAAGAATCATAGTCTACGGTTGGCAGCTTTCGATATTGGCTGCGAATGGACCTGAGACACGCCATGCGAGTGGCTGTCTCTGTGTGTTGGTGGCCTCTAACGGTGCTTGTTTTGTACCTCTTGCATGGTAAACAACATAAACTGACGGTCCGCAGCTCGTGGTCGTGCGGTAGCGTTCTCGCTTCCTACGCCCGGGTTCCCGGGTTCGATTCCCGGCGGGGTCAGGGATTTTCTCTGCCTCGTGATGACTGGGTGTTGTGTGATGTCCTTAGGTTAGTTCGGTTTAAATAGTTCTAAGTTCTAGGGGACTGATGACCATAGATGTTAAGTCCCATAGTGCTCAGAGCCATAAACTGACGGAAAAAAATTAGCACAACCTTTTAGAGGTTTCCAATTCACTCAAGATTTATTGAGATTTATTGCTACAGCAGTGTGTATGGAGTACATGAAATGATTACATTTACAGATCAATAGCACAAGCGGTTCTGAGGTACCAGGTAAAGACCCATGCTGAAAAACCCATATTGTATGCGGTCTAACCTCCACAGGTGGCAATGCAGGTGCTAATTCTGGCATTTAGTCAATCGTACAGATGACGGATACTGTCTTCTGATACGTTATGCCACACGTGTCCGACCTAATCACGTAGTTATGCAAGACTTGTTGGTTGACATGTCTCATGTGTCGCTTCTCGTCTCACCATATCTCACACGTGTTTCATTGAAACCAAGTGCGGAGACACTGCTGGCCAGGGAAGTTGGCGGACGTCTTGCAGAGCACATTGAGTTTCACGGGCAGTGTGTGGGCGAACATTTCTGTTGGAACAACACGTTACCTTCCTGTTGCAAGAATGGCAAAATAAACAAAAGAACGAGTCTAACAACGTTCTGCACGTACAGAGTGCTACACTACTGGCCATTAAAATTGCTACACCACGAAGATGACGTGCTACAGACGCGAAATTTAACCGACAGGAAGAAGATGCTGTGATATGCAAATCATTAGGTTTTCAGAGCATTCACACAAGATTGGCGCCGGTGGCGACGCCTACAACGTGCTGACGTGAGGAAAGTTTCCAAACGATTTCTCATACACAAACAGCAGTTGACCGGCGTCGCCTAGTGAAACGTTGTTGTGATTCCTCGTGTAAGGGGGAGAAATGCGTACCATCACGTTTCCGACATTGATAAAGATCGGATTGTAGCCTATCGCGATTGCGGTTTATCGTATCGCGACATTGCTATTTGCGTTGGTCGAGATCCAATGACTGTTAGCAGAATATGGAATCGGTGGGTTCAGGAGGGTAATACGGAACGCCGTGCTGGATTCCAACGGCCTCGTATCACTAGCAGTTGAGATGACCATCTGCACGAACAGTTCGACGACGTTTGCAGCAGCATGGACTATCAGCTCGGAGACCATGGCTGCGGTTGCCCTTGACACTGCATCACAGACAGGAGCGCCTGCGATGGTATACTCAACGACGAACCTGGGTGCACGAATGCCAAAACGTCATATTTTAAGATGAATCCAGGTTCTGTTTACAGCATCGTGATGGTCGCATCAGTGTTTGGCGACATTACGGTGAACGCACATTGGAAGCGTGTATTCGTCATCGCCATACTGGCGTATCACCAGGCGTAATGGTGTGGGGTACCATTGGTTACAAGTCTCGGTCACCTCTTGTTCGCATTGAGGGCACTTTGAACAAGTGGACGTTACATTTCAGATGTGTTAAGACCCGTGGCTCTACACTTCGTTCTATGCCTGCGAAAACCTACATTTCAGCAGGATAATGCACGACCGCATGTTGCAGGTCATGTACGGGCTTTTCTGGATACAGAAAACGTTCAACTGCAGCACATTCTCCAGATCTCCCACCAATTGAAAACGTCTGGTCAATGGTGGCCGAGCAACTGGCTCGTCACAATACGCCAGTCACTACTCTTGATGAACTGTGGTATCGTGTTGAAGCTGCATGGGCAGCTGTACCTGTACACGCCATCCAAGCTCTGTTTGTCTCAATGCCCAGGCGTATCAAGGCCGTTATTACGGCCAGAGGTGGTTGTTCTGGGTACTGATTTCTCAGGATCTATGCACCCAAATTGCGTGAAAATGTGATCACATGTCAGTTCTAGTATAATATGTTTGTCCAATGAATACCCGTTTATCATCTGCATTTCTTTTTGTTGTAGCAATTTTAATGGCCAGTAGTGTAATAGTCAGCACCAGTGGAGCACTGCATGTTGATGCTGTGGCTTGAGTGGCAGATGGGCTAGAGTTGTGCGTGCCCGCTTCTAATACACGGTTCGAAACAGTTCGGTTGACAAGTCTGGGCTCAAATGTCCTCTTATCTGTGCTATGATATCCCCCACTTACAATATACTCCATAGCATTCCTGGCGGGCGTCTGTGCCGCGTGGACGTCCAGAACCTCGTTTACGAGTGTGAGAATGTTCACGTACCACTGACACTAGCATCGTTGCCAACGGACGCAGCACGTCCGACTTGTGTGCAAATTCTCCGAAAGGACCAATCCGCCATTCAGAAGGTCACAGTGTGAACCCTTTCAAGCTCATTCAGTCGGCTGTAGGGAGCACGAGTGCATCTCCGTGCCGTGCTCGGCTGCTCGCTTCAGACGCCTGCACCAGACTGAGCCTTCTGGTTATGAGCATTCCTTATTGAAGACGCAGGTGGCGCTCTGGTGGCTATGCCATCAGCCTATTGTGAGCGGACGACATTAAAACGGTTATCAGTAATTCTACTATCCCCGGTGGCATATGTCGTCATCGGATCGACGTCGTATTTTCAGGTATACTGTCTTTCCGAGCGCTAAGTAATTTAAGAAACAGCGAACGCAACGGAAAATCTTAGGCAATCTAGAAGAACGGAAAGGAGAGATAATTCAAGAATCTGAATGTTGCTCTCATTCATAGTGACAGTTTGTAACCAAACATTGCACAGATCATGTGATCGCCAAACTGGCTCCATAGTCCCACAGCCATCGTTCCGCTGTCTGCCCATATTTTAACTGTACTGTCTTACTCTCCTAGTATAGTTCATTGAACAGAATACTGATCATCATTATTCGTATGGCACACACACACACACACACACACACACACACACACACACACTGCTTTCGTAATATGTGGTGAATGTCACTGCATAAAACAAAAATGAATCGACTAAATATTAACATCTAGCTTTCTAATGCATTCCACCGCTCTGGCACTGGCATTCATAAAATCATTCCACATGCCCTTACAGCTTCGTAGATCTCACTCCTCTCTTGTATGTCTGACAAATTGTTTCAGTGTGCCAAATTCTCAGCTCGGAGGTTCCACAATGCCCAATTTATAGAGTGAGCCAGCACCGACCGCATCCAGTGCGGATTCAGTTTCATTTGATCCACAATTTCGTGTCAAGTTCGACATCCACAGTATTGAATCATACACGTGCTTGGTAATTTCTGATGTGTCGGCAGTCGACACACTTTGGTGTTACTGTAGCTAGCTGTCCAGCGTAAAGTAGAGGCGCGTGTCTCCAACGAAACCTATTTCTTTGTAAGACGGGTATGTCGTGATGAATGGATAATTCCTTACTTTTTTGTATATTGTGGTAGTTTCTAAGGAGAGTCTGAGTTGTGCGAATCTGTGATAGGCAGCGGGGGAAGCCGGCAACATGAGTTGGTCTGATTGTATCAGTAATCATGCACATCATGTTGCTGAGCACTACATCAATGAGGCTGGCATGACGGCTATTACACCACACTGAAGCACAATACTGTGAGGCTGAGGAGACCGATGCAGGAGTCTCCATTGAAGCCACCACAGGTTGTGCCACACAGCCTCTGAATGATGTTGTTGAGAGTTTTTATCTTAATTGTTGTATTTTATGGATTTTTCTTACAAAACGGACAGCGATCAAATGTAATGCTAAGATACTTGTGGTACTTGTAGTGACGGAGAATATAGCCATCAAATTGCGCCTTGAGCTCTGTGTTAGCTTGTTTGTTGCCTGGGTGAACAGCACAAACCTCGCTCTTGCTGGTACTGGGCTTCCCCGAAGTTCCCATTTTCTGAAATATGAGTTAAGACCCACTAAGTCCTCTGTTAGTGTTCCCTCTGACTGACCAAGCTCTTTGATTGACAAGCCAGAGCCATACCGTCTACACAGCAGAATTTGCTTCAAGATGTTTTTGAAAGGTCAGAAATACACTCCTGGAAATTGAAATAAGAACACCGTGAATTCATTGTCCCAGGAAGGGGAAACTTTATTGACACATTCCTGGGGTCAGATACATCACATGATCACACTGACAGAACCACAGGCACATAGACACAGGCAACAGAGCATGCACAATGTCGGCACTAGTACAGTGTATATCCACCTTTCGCAGCAATGCAGGCTGCTATTCTCCCATGGAGACGATCGTAGAGATGCTGGATGTAGTCCTGTGGAACGGCTTGCCATGCCATTTCCACCTGGCGCCTCAGTTGGACCAGCGTTCGTGCTGGACGTGCAGACCGCGTGAGACGACGCTTCATCCAGTCCCAAACATGCTCAATGGGGGACAGATCCGGAGATCTTGCTGGCCAGGGTAGTTGACTTACACCTTCTAGAGCACGTTGGGTGGCACGGGATACATGCGGACGTGCATTGTCCTGTTGGAACAGCAAGTTCCCTTGCCGGTCTAGGAATGGTAGAACGATGGGTTCGATGACGGTTTGGATGTACCGTGCTCTATTCAGTGTCCCCTCGACGATCACCAGTGTCGTACGGCCAGTGTAGGAGATCGCTCCCCACACCATGATGCCGGGTGTTGGCCCTGTGTGCCTCGGTCGTATGCAGTCCTGATTGTGGCGCTCACCTGCACGGCGCCAAACACGCATACGACCATCATTGGCACCAAGGCAGAAGCGACTCTCATCGCTGAAGACGACACGTCTCCATTCGTCCCTCCATTCACGCCTGTCGCGACACCACTGGAGGCGGGCTGCACGATGTTGGGGCGTAAGCGGAAGACGGCCTAACGGTGTGCGGGACCGTAGCCCAGCTTCATGGAGACGGTTGCGAATGGTCCTCGCCGATACCCCAGGAGCAACAGTGTCCCTAATTTGCTGGGAAGTGGCGGTGCGGTCCCGTACGGCACTGCGTAGGATCCTACGGTCTTGGCGTGCATCCGTGCGTCGCTGCGGTCCGGTCCCAGGTCGACGGGCACGTGCACCTTCCGCCGACCACTGGCGACAACATCGATGTACTGTGGAGACGTCACGCCCCACGTGTTGAGCAATTCGGCGGTACGTCCACCCGGCCTCCCGCATGCCCACTATACGCCCTCGCTCAAAGTCCGTCAACTGCACATACGGTTCACGTCCACGCTGTCGCGGCATGCTACCAGTGTTAAAGACTGCGATGGAGCTCCGTATGCCACGGCAAACTGGCTGACACTGACGGCGGCGGTGCACAAATGCTGCGCAGCTAGCGCCATTCGACGGCCAACACCGCGGTTCCTGGTGTGTCCGCTGTGCCGTGCGTGTGATCATTGCTTGTACAGCCCTCTCGCAGTGTCCGGAGCAAGTATGGTGGGTCTGACACACCGGTGTCAATGTGTTCTTTTTTCCATTTTCAGGAGTGTATAATGGCTGAACAGGAGAGGAGCGGCAATTGTGCCCTTTTGCAGGCCATTATTGAGTTTCCTTTGAGTAGGATACTGATAGCCTGAAAGTGATTGAGAATAAGATAACATCCGTGTTTTCAGAGAAGATTCGGGACATGGGTTAAGCGATGGTGCAAATACATATTTTGATGAAGACTGTGGTGACTGCCAACTCTGTCTAGAAGAAGTAACGCCAACTACTAGCTTTGCTTGCACTATATTGGTGAGTAAACAAGTTTAACTAGGAACCGGGAAAAACTGTTTCATTTTCTGGCCAACTTCGCTTATTTTTTTCAATAATCGCTATTATTTTACCAATTTAAGAGTTACTTGTTGCCGATTTACATGTTATTTTTCAAGCATTTTCTTTAGGCTTGTCGTTTTTCATGGTTTTTCAGTGTCGGATCGGAAACTGAAGTATATCAATCGATTCGTTCTAGTTATTGACATCAAGACATCCGATTACTTATAATTATTGGAAAAGAAACCTCTAAGTTAAGTGTATTAAATATAATTAATTAAAGAACAAATAATTTTGCAACCAACGCTGAAGTCTTTGTAAAGAAAGCACTATCGTAACCTGCAAGTCCTCTTCTGAGACACTGTGCACCCAAACCTCTACACTTCACAATAATACGAAAACTGCTGCTCCGATACTACAGGGTGTCCATAATTAAAGTTCAGATTTCAAAACGCCGTAGAAATAGAACCACTGCTCAGACTGACGCCAAATTTGAACACCATATTACTGAGGATGGGAAAAAATTAAAAATTAACGATGATTTTGTCAAGAGATGGCGCCGTCAGCGTCTTAATTATGGGTGAGCTACAAATGAGAGATGAACTGCAGTGCAACTCCTGTGACTTGAGTCCCACATTACACCATCCGTACAGTTCAATGTGCATGGCTGTACAAGTTCAGCAGTCAAAAGTTGTAGCACTGTTAGTTACGTAAGCTCATCCACCACGGCAAGGTCGTACCACATCGGATGGGAAAAATCGGATTTTAGTAGTCCTGAGGTCAAAAACTGCATAAAAAGCAAAATGACAGCTGTTTCTAACTATCGTGAAACTAGCGTGAGACATGTCACAAGTTGAAATCGAGAAACAGCAGGTTGCGCAACAGATCGTAGTGTCTCGGGGGCCACGTTGAGAATGCGTTGTACAATGCGTGCCTTCAATCCAGCTACATTTGTAATTGGAACACTGAACACACCATCTTTCAAATAATCCCACAGCGTAAAGTTCGGATTACGATCAGGTGATCTGGACGGCTAACCTGAATTTAATTGATGAAAGGAGAAAATATAAAAATGCAGTAAATGAAGCAGGCAAAAAGGAATACAAACGTCTCAAAAATGAGATCGACAGGAAGTGCAAAATGGCTAAGCAGGGATGGCTAGAGGACAAATGTAAGGATGTAGAGGCTTGTCTCACTAGGGGTAAGATAGATACTGTCTACAGGAAAATTAAAGAGACCTTTGGAGAGAAGAGAACCACTTGTATGAATATCAAGAGCTCAGATGGCAACCCAGTTCTAAGCAAAGAAGGGAAGGCAGAAAGGTGGAAGGAGTATATAGAGGGTTTATACAAGGGCGATGTACTTGAGGACAATATCATGGAAATGGAAGAGGATGTAGATGAAGATGAAATGGGAGGTAAGATACTGCGTGAAGAGTTTGACAGAGCACTGAAAGACCTGAGTCGAAACAAGACCCCGGGAGTAGACAACATTCCATTAGAACTACTGATGGCCTTGGGAGAGCCAGTCATGACAAAACTCTACTATCTGGTGAGCAAGATGTATGAGACAGGCGAAATACCCACAGACTTCAAGAAGAATATAATAATTCCAATCCCAAAGAAAGCAGGTGTTGACAGATGTGAAAATTACCGAACTATCAGTTTAATAAGTCACAGCTGCAAAACACTAACGCGAATTCTTTACAGACGAATGGAAAAACTGGTAGAAGCGGACCTCGGGGAAGATCAGTTTGGATTCCGTAGAAATGTTGGAACACGTGAGGCAATACTAACCTTACGACTTATCTTAGAAGAAAGATTAAGAAAAGGCAAACCTACGTTTCTAGCATTTGTAGACTTAGAGAAAGCTTTTGACAACGTTAACTGGAATACTCTCTTTCAAATTCTGAAGGTGGCAGGGGTAAAATACAGGGAGCGAAAGGCTATTTACAATTTGTACAGAAACCAGATGGCAGTTATAAGAGTCGAGGGGCGTGAAAGGGAAGCAGTGGTTGGGAAAGGAGTGAGACAGGGTTGTCGACTCTCCCCGATGTTATTCAATCTGTATATTGAGCAAGCAGTAAAGGAAACAAAAGAAAAATTCGGAGTAAGTATTAAAATTCATGGAGAAGAAGTAAAAACTTTGAGGTTCGCCGATGACATTGTAATTCTGTCAGAGACAGCAAAGGACTTGGAAGAGCAGTTGAACGGAATGGACAGTGTCTTGAAAGGAGGATATAAGATGAACATCAACAAAAGCAAAACGAGGATAATGGAATGTAGTCGAATTAAGTCGGGTGATGCTGAGGGGATTAGATTAGGAAATGATACGCTTAAAGTAGTAAAGGAGTTTTGCTATTTTGGGGAGTAAAGTAACTGATGATGGTCGAAGTAGAGAGGATATAAAATGTAGACTGGCAATGGCAAGGAAATCGTTTCTGAAGAAGAGAAATTTGTTAACATCGAGTATAGATTTAAGTGTCAGGAAGTCGTTTCTGAAAGTATTTGTATGGAGTGTAGCCATGTATGGAAGTGAAACATGGACGATAACCAGTTTGGACAAGAAGAGAATAGAAGCTTTCGAAATGTGGTGCTACAGAAGAATGCTGAAGATAAGGTGGGTAGATCACGTAACTAATGAGGAGGTATTGAATAGGATTGGGGAGAAGAGAAGTTTGTGGCACAACTTGACTAGAAGAAGAGATCGGTTGGTAGGACATGTTTGAGGCATCAAGGGATCACAAATTTAGCGTTGGAGGGCAGCGTGGAGGGTAAAAATCGTAGAGGGAGACCAAGAGATCAATACACTAAGCAGATTCAGAAGGATGTAGGTTGCAGTAGGTACTGGGAGATGAAGAAGCTTGCACAGGATAGAGTAGCATGGAGAGCTGCATCAAACCAAGTCTCAGGACTGAAGACCACAACAATAACAACAACAACCTGTAGCGAAATAATGGCTGATAATTCTAACGTTTCCGAAATGCCTCTGCAGCAGTCGCCTCACTGGCTGTGTGACAGGCTGAGGAGGGCCATCTTGCACAAAAATGATCTTAACTACACGTCCGTACTGTTGAAAGGTTGGAATGACGTTGGTGCGCGGAACACTGTCAGAGCGTTTACGCAATTACGGTAAAGGTAACAGAACACAGAATGACTCATCTCCCCGAAAAAATACGGCCCTACGATAAACGATGTTATGGCAGATAGCCACTTGTTATGACTTCTGCTGTACTTGTTACGGCAGTTTGCTACTTGTTAGCAGCAGACACAGTGGCTGCGCCAAAGACTGAGACGGCGTGGAGTTTTACAATTATTTATTGAACTTTCTTTACAATTTCTCCCTCGTCGTCGCTGCCCAGCCCTGCGGATCCCTCTGCCTGGCTGCTGCTGTGTAGATTCTCCGACAATGCGCTGATCGCACTCGGAGCCTCAGGCCGCCAGTGCTCCGCTGAAGCCAGGATGCCCTGTGGTTGAGATGAACTCGTCGCCGCTCGGCAGCCGCGTCGCCGTGAGGTCAGCTGCCGACGCCTGCTGCACCGGCGGCTGGGAAGCCGCCAGTCGCGATGTCCGCGAGGTCCCGTCATGGACGGACCACGCCTCGTGGCCGGGTTGCCGTGAAGTCCGGGCGTCAGTCCCCGGCGGCACCTGTGACCGAGACCGCGCTGCGGCCGGTCCTGCTGGAAGTTCTCGATGTATTTAGTCAGCCATCGTGCCGACCGAACTCGGGCCGACCCCCAGAGCTGAAGTTGACATCTGGCGGCGAACGGATGACTCCTGCGAGCTCGAACAGACTTCTGGAATCGTCACCTACGAAGATTGAACATTCGGACACGGACCACGTCCGTCCTCAGATCCGAACTGCTTCCTAATGGATTCTGTCCGTTGCTGCCTGCGCTCCACTATTTATATCCGGCAGGAGGACGTTTTTTACCCTCAGCGGTAGCTTCTTGTTATTAATCCCGCAGTATATTGCAGTGTAACTTAGCGTGCTGTCCTCACTTCTCCTTACTCAGCACTCTCCAGGCTTCGCTTGGCGCTCGATCTGTGTGCGTCCTCGCGTCAGCTTGTTGGTAAACTGCAACTGTCAGCAAGGCTATCTGTGCCGCACTTACTTCGCAACGCCTCGATCGCCGGCTGCCTCTGTTTTGCCATTCTCCACTGCGTGAAGCAACGCTTACTGCATGTGGCCGCAACAACGATTACGTCAACCCGCACCACACAGTCCTTTGCCGAATTAAGTGGTCCTGCCCATATTCAGCAATTCTGCGCATTGACATGACCTTGGAGATGGAAATGGGTTTCGTCTGTCCACAGTGTGTTCCATAGCCATTCATTGTTCACTTCCATGTGAGCAAAAAAATTCAGAGCAAACGTTTGTCTTGCTGGAAGGTCAACAGGAAGTAATACTTGAATAAGAGTGATTTTGTGTGGATAACCGTGCCAGATGTTTCGTAGGATTTTATGCACCGTGCTCTGAGGCATGCCCAACGTTCGGATAATTCCCTGTGCACTGCTTGTTTGCACAGCCCCGCTCGACCCCTCCTTCATTGCTTTAGCCAGACCTTCGTCAGACGTCGGATCAGCTTCTCTCCTCCCTCTGCCACGCTGCCCTTCAAAAGAACTTGTCTTTTCGTATTTTATAACCATTTTCGCATTTTCGCGAGATCCTTAGCAGACATCGTAGCAATGCCTCTTTTCAAACCCTTGAGTCTCCGGAACTTCTGCAGGGCTACTAGCGCATAGTCACCGTTCTTGTGATAGAGCTTCACTAGCAGCGCACGATCGTCATGTTGGGCGAGTGGGACGCAGACTGAGAAACAGCCGTGCGAGGTGCGTCTGTTGGACTACATGTTATGACGCTTACAACGCCACCTACTGTTCTAATTTTCATTGCTGTTTTTGTTGCAATGCGTTTCCTTTTTCGTCAATCATATGATGATCAAATTTGACTTCAATTTGAACAGTGGTTCTCTTTCTACAGACTTCGAAGCTGAAACGTTAATTATGGATATCCTGTACATTTGAACGTGAAAGCCAAACTGCGTTCAGCACGACATCAAATACTTGACAATGTTAATATCTTCTGCTGGCATGGAAAGTTTCTTTTTTCACCAAGTTCTGAAGTGTCTCGCATAGGTCCAGAATAGCTACACTGCAGAGAATTGCCATTTCAGGTATACCTATCGGGCTATCTACCTGCTTCATTAACTAATATCAGTCAATGAAATTCAGAAATGTAACGTCACACAGACGTGTCTCTGGGGGTACAATAGAACGCTGAGAATGTTTGTTCCAATATTTACTCAGTACTATTTGGTGAGATGAACCCGATGTAGCCTGGGGTCTGACTGGTTGACAGTAGTAAACCGATCACATACCATGACGGTTTACTTATTTACAAAGCAAAAAAGCCGTATTTATATTGGTGTACAACGAAAATATGAAGCACAATTTACGCACCGCATTGAAGATCTCACCGAAATACGTCGTCTTTGTTACGATTTGCTGTACAGAAGGATCGGAGAACTTGACATTGGCATGTAAAACGATTACCAGCTACGAAATGAGCAGACATTCGAAGATTATATGCCTAACTCACTTGCCGGGCGTTGTGGCCGAGCGGTTCTAGGCGCTTCAGTCTGGAACCGCGCGGCTGCTACCGTCACAGGTTCGAATCCTGCTTCGGGCATGGATGTGTGTGATGTCCTTAGGTTAGTTAGATTTAAGGAGCTCTAAGTTCTAGGGGACTGATGACCTCAGATGTTAAGTCCCATAGTGCTCAGAGCCATTTGACCCTAACTCACTTGATAGAAAAAAAGATCCAATTTCAGTATTATACAACCATGAGTGTCCAATAATAGTAAACTGTTATCCTTTCACAATATTTTTACACAGGAACGGGGAACATGACACTTCCAAAATTAGTAAAGTATTTCCTTTATATCCTCAGTTTTACGTAGAAACGGAAAAAAGCCAGTATTGATGATACGCTGATGAAAAAAAAATCGCAAGACCAAGAAGGAGTTGTGCAATATAAACGAAAGACGGTAGGCATGTTTCTGCATCTGAAAGATGGTGTCTGTTCAAATTTCGTGCCACTCGGAATCGACCGGAGGTAGTAGCGCTGCTATACGGATGGAAATCACGTTTGCTTTAAATACACGTTGCAATGACCGTGAGTGTTAGTTATCTTGAAGAGTGGACGTTGTGAGTTGATTTCACCTAAGAATGTTTTTAAAGCGACAAAGACGCCATTATCAACACCTCATTGATTTCGAACGACGTCGTGAAATAGGGCTATGAGAATTTGAATCTTCCATCTCCTACACTGCAGAAAGACTTGGCAAGAATGTGGCCCCTGTACACGATTGCTGGCAACTGTGGCCGCAGGAATGTACGGTCGCAAGAAGACCGGGCTCTGGACGGCCACGTGGCACTGCCGAGAGGGAAGGCCATCGTGTTCACCGTATGGCTCTGGCGCGTCATACTGAACGTACAGCAAAAATCTGATTAGCAGTAGGCACTACAGTGACAGAACGAATTGTTACAAATCGGTTACTTGAAGGACAGCTGCCAGACAGGAGCCCTGTAGCGTGCATTCCACTGACCTCAAACCACCACCATTTGCGACCAGTGCTATCAGGCGAGAGCTAATTGGAGGGCAGTGGAGCTCTGTTGTGTTTTCTGATGGAAGCTGGTTCTAACTCGGTGCCGGTTATGGCCGTGTGCTGGTTAGAAGGTGTGGCCAGTTGAGGACCTGCAACCAATCTCTGTGCTAGACGCACTGGACCTACACGTGGAGTTTATGATCTGGGTCACAATTTCGTATGACAGCAGGAGCACTACCGTTGCTATCCCACGCACACTGACTGCAAATTTCTGCGTGAATTCGGCGATTCACTGTATTGTGCTGTCATTTAAGAACAGCTTTCCACGGGTGTTTTCCAGAGGGGATAACGCACGCCCACATACCATTGTTGTAACTAACATGCTCTGCAGAATGTCGACATTCTGGCTCGGCCTGCTCGATCATCAGATCTGTCTCCAATCGAGCACATACGGGACATCATTGAACGACAATTCCAGCTTCATTCACAAACAGCATTAAACGTTCCCGTAGTGACTGACCAAGTGCAACAGACGTGAAATTCCAAATGGTTCAAATGGTTCTGAGCACTATGGGACTTAACATCTGAGGTCATCAGTCCCCTAGAACTTAGAACTACTTAAACCTAACTAACCTAAGGACATCACACACATCCATGCCCGAGGTGCATGCACGTTTGCAAGCTTGCATTCAACGCTCTGGCGGTTACACCAGTTATTAATGTCACATTTGCGATGGGCTAACTTGCGCTTACATTAGCCTGTGATCATGCAATGTTAATCACTTAAATGTGTCACGTAGATAAATGTGTTTCTATCATTTCATTACTCTACATTAATAATCTTTTGGTGTAGCAGTTTTTTCCGAGAGTATATTTGCCGAGATGAAGTGTATGGTGACAGTCTGATCTCAAGCGTAGCTTGAAGTCTGCCTGACTGATACTAAGAAACCGAGCAGATATCTTATTGATTTATCCGTATTTGGCGGATTTTGTATTTAGACTTGCGTACAACGGAAATATCAGTGTAATTCATGCACCACATTAAAGATCTCAGCAGAATGCGTTGTCCTTGTTACGATTTGTTCTGCGAAAGGATCGGAAAATTTGGCGGCAGCAGGTGAAACTGTTATCAGTTTACGTCACATGCAGGCGTCAGTTCTTTACACGTGAAATGAACACTCATTTGTAGATTATATGCTTACCTCAGCCTTGAGAAAAAAGTCGACATCCAGTTTCGATATTATATAACCATCAGTATCCAATATTAGTAAGCTGTTCTCTTCAGATTCACGACGTTTTGGCACAGGAATGTGGAAAATGACAATTCCTACATTAGCCCCTTCGCTGCTGTGGACATATATATACATCCTGCTGTAGCGTTCCCCACGTGCTGTAGAAGTATATACGCATGCTCCTTTGGTTTTCCTACAGTGCTACCGACAATATACCGACCTCCAGTTGTTGAGGGCTAATTACTTCTGTATCTCTGTGAATAAAAAAATTCAAATATTTATCATACCACATAGGTCACTCACTACGTTCCATCGTTTTCAAAATGTCTCATTTCGATATATTAAATTGTTTGTGACACATGACGGTTGTTATGACCATGTGATTCGTGAACAGCCACATCGTGCGCGTCCGTCCATCGGATATTAAACCCAATAACTCGAGAACGAATTTTAAATATAATTTCGATATATTATGTACATTTAATTAACTGCAGTGTGTGACCTAATATAGGCCATACGCAAAGTTCACGCAATGCGGTTTTACCTCTGCAAAATGATGAAAGTTTCGCGCAATGTTTTATTTAATTTGATGCAGTGCAGTAAGTATGAGGGACAGCGAAAAGAAATTCAGTTCTTTATCGAGTAAACGTATCAAACTTAGGATGAATAATAATAAATTTTTTTCACCTATCAGTTTTCAAAAAATCAGATGAAAAGTATTTCATGTCTACTGGAACGTCGCCTCTTACACCCAAACCTCCAGATGTCAGACAATCAAATCGGCACCAGATATTGTATGTCGATATAGTATACACTAAAACTCGACCTAGTTCGTGCTACGTGCTGTCGTCCAGTAGAACCGGCGTAAACGTTAATTGAAAGTAATACCAGAACTACGGAGCAAATCAAAAGCATAACTGTGACAAACTACATTATGTTGCTTCCGTGCGGAATTTGGTAGAGCGTTATGTTTTCGTATCAATAGTCACAGTTTCAAACCCTAATGGCGGTAAGTATTTTTACTATATTATGCGTGAAAGTGTTATTTGGGAAAACGTGTTTATGACATGTGAAAGGGCTGTTTGAGGTTTACAAAAATGTTCTCTTGGCAGTCTACTTTCGCTCGTTTCTTTGAAACAGTAAACCTGTAGAGTATATCTGTAGTTCCACAGAACGAGCCCATGACGAAACGTGCCGCTCTTCGTTGGATCTTCTCTATCTCTTCTATCAGCGCTACCTGATAGGAATCCCAGATTGAAGAAAAGTACTCAAGAATTGGGCGAACAAGTGGCTCACAAGCCACTTCCTTCGTGGATGAGTTACATTTCCTTAAGATTCTTCCGATGAATCTGAGTCTAGTGTCTGTTTTTCCCATTATCTGTTTTATATGGTCATTCCACTTAAGGTCGCTCTGAGTGCTATGCCTAGATATTTTACGGGAGACGCTGTCTCCAGCTGTTTGTCATCAATAGTGTAGTTGTACAGTAGTGGGTTTCTTTTCCTATGTATGCGCAATATGTTACATTTATTTACTTTCAAGGTCAACTGCCAGAGTCTGCACCATTCATCAATTCTCTGCAGGTCGTTCTGCAAATTCTTACTATCTTCTGGCGTTACTACTTTGGTATAAACAACTGCATCATCTGCGAATAGCCTTAAAGAGCATCCGACGCTGCCTACTAGATCATTTATATATATTGTGAACAGCAACGGTCCTATCACACTTCCCTATGGTACTCCAGATATTACCTTTACATCTGTCAATTTAGTTCCGTTAAGAACGGTTGCATCACGCGTGCAGAAGTAATAGTAATAATAACAGTTAATAAGAAACAAAATAATAAGATCAATAATAAGTACATAACGTTCAACTAAAGAAGCGAGCCGGCCGGAGTGGCCGAGCGGTTCTAGGCGCTACAGTCTGGAACCGCGTGACCGCTACGGTCGCAGGTTCGAATCCTGCCTTGGGCATGGATGTGTGTAATCTCCTTAGGTTAGTTAGGTTTAAGTAGTTCTAAGTTCTAGGGGACTGATGACCTCAGCAGTTAAGTCCCATAGTGCTCAGAGCCATTTGAACCATTTTTAAAGAAGCGAACGCAGACTGCCAAAGAAGATTGCTACAAACTCCGAAAAGTCCTTTTACATGTCAGGAAAATGTTCTCTCATATAACAGTTTCACGCGTAAGCAGTTAAAACAATTGTTGTCAGTAAAATTTGAAGGCTCTCTTTCTTCACCCACACGAGGTCAACAATACAGTCACTCACAGATAAGCTTTCCCTGTGCTCCGTAGCCCTGGTGATACACTTAATTATTGTTTACGCACGTTCTATTGGACGACAGCATACAGCGCGAACTAAGTGTGGATTTTGGTTCATACTTTATAATGCTTAGTATCGATCTGAGTGTCTGACATCTGGACGTTTGGGTGTTACCACACGGACCAGCATTCGGCGAGCAGCACAGCCATAACAGAAGCCGTCCTCAGCGCGGAATGCAGAGAGCACCTCTGTAGCAGCGATAGGGTTAATAATCTGCTGCCTTCATGTTCATGATATTTTTATATGGGAATGGAAAGGATGCCAATATTCATAAAATTGAAAAAAAAAACCACGATAATTTCGCATTATTTTTTAGTTAACGCATGGTGTGTCGTGGGGCGATCACTCTGTTTTTAAAATAATTGAAAAGCCACGATCGCTTCAATCGTTTATTAGATGACCGGTTTCAGCACTCTGAAGGTGCGAACATCGTATCTATGAAGGTATAACATAACAGGTTTGAGGGAGGGCTTACATGAGTTAACTATATACACTCCTGGAAATGGAAAAAAGAACACATTGACACCGGTGTGTCAGACCCACCATACTTGCTCCGGACACTGCGAGAGGGCTGTACAAGCAATGATCACACGCACGGCACAGCGGACACACCAGGAACCGCGGTGTTGGCCGTCGAATGGCGCTAGCTGCGCAGCATTTGTGCACCGCCGCCGTCAGTGTCAGCCAGTTTGCCGTGGCATACGGAGCTCCATCGCAGTCTTTAACACTGGTAGCATGCCGCGACAGCGTGGACGTGAACCGTATGTGCAGTTGACGGACTTTGAGCGAGGGCGTATAGTGGGCATGCGGGAGGCCGGGTGGACGTACCGCCGAATTGCTCAACACGTGGGGCGTGAGGTCTCCACAGTACATCGATGTTGTCGCCAGTGGTCGGCGGAAGGTGCACGTGCCCGTCGACCTGGGACCGGACCTCAGCGACGTACGGATGCACGCCAAGACCGTAGGATCCTACGCAGTGCCGTAGGGGACCGCACCGCCACTTCCCAGCAAATTAGGGACACTGTTGCTCCTGGGGTATCGGCGAGGACCATTCGCAACCGTCTCCATGAAGCTGGGCTACGGTCCCGCACACCGTTAGGCCGTCTTCCGCTCACGCCCCAACATCGTGCAGCCCGCCTCCAGTGGTGTCGCGACAGGCGTGAATGGTGCCAATGATGGTCGTATGCGTGTTTGGCGCCGTGCAGGTGAGCGCCACAATCAGGACTGCATACGACCGAGGCACACAGGGCCAACACCCGGCATCATGGTGTGGGGAGCGATCTCCTACACTGGCCGTACACCACTGGTGATCGTCGAGGGGACACTGAATAGTGCACGGTACATCCAAAGCGTCATCGAACCCATCGTTCTACCATTCCTAGACCGGCAAGGGAACTTGCTGTTCCAACAGGACAATGCACGTCCGCATGTATCCCGTGCCACCCAACGTGCTCTAGAAGGTGTAAGTCAACTACCCTGGCCAGCAAGATCTCCGGATCTGTCCCCCATTGAGCATGTTTGGGACTGGATGAAGCGTCGTCTCACGCGGTCTGCACGTCCAGCACGAACGCTGGTCCAACTGAGGCGCCAGGTGGAAATGGCATGGCAAGCCGTTCCACAGGACTACATCCAGCATCTCTACGATCGTCTCCATGGGAGAATAGCAGCCTGCATTGCTGCGAAAGGTGGATATACACTGTACTAGTGCCGACATTGTGCATGCTCTGTTGCCTGTGTCTATGTGCCTGTGGTTCTGTCAGTGTGATCATGTGATGTATCTGACCCCAGGAATGTGTCAATAAAGTTTCCCTGTTCCTGGGACAATGAATTCACGGTGTTCTTATTTCAATTTCCAGGAGTGTACATTAGAATTATTACAGAACCACATATCTGAAACGTGGATTAACATTTATAAAACCATATGGACATCATGGTCTATGAGGCAGACCACCTGATAAAATCATTGTCACAACCAATAAAAAATAATAAAATACTGCTCTCACGGTCGTTCTTTCCATAAAATATGAAACTGAAGTCACCAGATGAAACTACCACTGCTCGCCTAACACCGGTCGGCATCATGACTGCCCTATTCCGCGCGGGCTTACCTGCTGTGGTTCTAGTGGTTCACAACCGGCCACCAGATAGTACTGTCCAAGCAGCGCATATACAGTCACACGGTATAACCACTCACTAATAGTAAAACACAACTTTACTATAACTGCTTCTCACATACCCATGCAAAGCCCACAGTTGCGTATACATTTCCTGTACATGCTACAATCACTATAAAGTACGTCAATTACAAAATAAAAGCATCTGAGGCACAGACATTATCCATTAGCGCCTTACAAAACTACATATTATAATTTACCTTTATTCATATATGGACGTCAGGAATATGCACACAGACAGCTGTTCATAACACGACTTAGATATAATGTGACGAGCGATTAAAACCTGTATGCTGGGCTTTACCTGTCTAGGCACTATGGTCTTAGGTATTGTAAGCGCTAAAAAAGAACATATTCACTTGCTATAAAGTCTCTCACCATCTATATTTGGATAGGGTGGATAGCAACGTGCGGCTGTTTGCTGATGATGCTGTGGTGTACGGGAAGGTGTCGTCGTTGAGTGGCTGTAGGAGGATACAAGATGACTTGGACAGGATTTGTGATTGGTGTAAAGAATGGCAGCTAACTCTAAATATAGATAAACGTAAATTAATGCAGATGAATAGAAAAAGAATCCTGTAATGTTTGAATACTCCATTAGTAGTGTAGCGCTTGACACAGTCACTTCGATTAAATATTTGGGCGTAACATTGCAGAGCGATATGAAGTGGGACAAGCATGTAATGGCAGTCGTGGGGACGGCGGATAGTCGTCTTCGGTTCATTGGTTGAATTTTGGGAAGATGTGGTTTATCTGTAAAGGAGACCACTTATAAAACACTAATACGACCTATTCTTGAGTACTGCTCGAACGTTTGGGATCCCTATCAGGTCGGATTAAGGGAGGACACAGAAGCAATTCAGAGGCGGGCTGCTAGATTCGTTACTGGTAGATTTGATCATCACGCGAGTGTTACGGAAATGCTTCAGGAACTCGGGTGGGAGTCTCTGGAGGAAAGGAGACGTTCTTTTCGTGAATCGCTACTGAGGAAATTTAGAGAACCAGCATTTGAGGCTGACTGCAGTACAGTTTTACTGCCGCTAACTTACATTTCGCGGAAATACCACAAAGATAAGATAAGAGAGATTAGGGCTCGTACAGAGGCATATAGGCAGTCATTTTTCCCTCGTTCTACTTGGGAGTGGAACAGGAAGAGAAGATGCTAGTTGTGGTACGAGGTACCCTCCGCCACGCACCGTATGGTGGATTGCGGAGTATGTATGTATATGTAGATGTAGTTATACATTCGTTATGAGCAAGGTACGAATCAACTACGAAAACCTGCATAGGCACATGTAATTAAGGAACGCCAGGTCAGAAGCAAACCGAAGGGCACAAGAACAGGAGGGAAAATGACATGCGGACCAAGATGCACAGTGTCTCCACGTACGCTCCCATCGGCATGACACTCGTTTCGTCCATGGGCCTCACCGAATGGAGAATAATGACAAACTATATTACTATGATACCAAAACCTGAACGCTTGGGGGTTTTGGTACCTTCAGAGTGCTGAAACCGGTCATCTAATAAACTATTGAAGCGATCGTGGCTTGTCAATTAATTTAAATTTCGCATTATGTTTGTAGAAACCGTCGATTTCGGGTTGTTTGTCGTGTTAGCGTTTACACGAAATTTTCAGGTCCCCACTTACGACTAATTTGGATTTGTTGCAGCACTGGCCTCGAAGCATCAAGTGTGTTGGTGTGGTTCGTCTCTGCGCTGCAGCAGGAATCTCAAAACCGGACTATAACTCTAGTACCTCCCGCCGCGAAAGTCGAACACGCGCCAGAACAAATGGACGTGGCCAGCCCATAGAGGGCTCCACGCCCGCGGCGGCTCTTCCACCGCTAAACCCGTGCAGACAGCGGCCAATAGCCGCTCCCTCCGGTTTCGTATATAGGGACCCGCTCTGCCCTAGTCCAGTCAGTCTGGTACTCGCTCTGGATTGCGTCTCTATCTCAGCGGTACTGCGTTCTGGTCGTTGCTCGTTGTTGACATTTGCCTGGCTCTGGTTCCGAGTGGATTTACTATTGGTGTTTGGTGTTGTGGTTTCTACAAGCCTCCGTTGTTTATCTCTTCCTTGTTGGGTCGGTCGTTGTCGGTTGTCGTTGGTCTGTCGTCTGACTCGTCCTTGTGTTTACCTGGTGGTGCGTGCTCCACAGTCGGCGGCTTCCCCGCCTGGCGGCTCCGATCCCGCAGCCCAAGGCATTCCCGTGGTTGGTTTCGGCTACTACAATAACGCGCCCTCAACGTCTGCTCCCGTGCTGATGGCGGGTGGGGTGTGTTGCAGGCCGGGGAGATCGGCGGCTCGCGGACACTGCTGCTGGTGGCGTACAAGGACACAGTACACCTCTGGCTGAGGGAGCGCACCGGCGGCTTCTGGCCCGTCGAGCTCAAGTGGCAGGGCGCCGCCTACAAGTGGTTCCGCTCCTTCAGCTCACCGCTCTACCACTTCAGCATCATGGGACACCCCTGGGTCATTCCCAATCCCAGGGATGTGAGTACACTAGCCGCCATGTGGTGCGAATCTAGTCTTTTTTTTTTCTTTCTTTATTGTTATTTTTATACCTGATACAGGTATGCCAGCAGCGGCATATTACGCCCCTCTTCAGCCACAGATAAGACTAATGATACGAAACAAGACAAAGGCAGAACAGAGATGGTGGATATGCAAACGTAGACATACAAAATTAAAACACACGGAGCAGTTCACGGGCGCAGTGTCCAAAATAAAAACGTTCAGAAACGTGGACACTCACAGAGACGACAGAGGTGAAACACGCGAACGTTGGAACACTAACGATGGAACACTGGAACACGAACACGACGGCACACACATACACTAGGCGGTGATCTCTGGCGCTCGAAAGTTCACTAGATGTGTACGAGTCTGGGGACCTGCCATAAAGGGAGGAAAGGTGGGGGAGGAGAGAGAGGGGAGGGTGTAGATGCCAGTGGCAGGAGAGATGGACGGGGACGAAAGAAGGTAGGGGGGGCAGGGGAAGCCTGGGGGGAGGAGGGGGGAGGAATGGAGGAGGGAGAGAAGGGAGAGAGGGTGCCCTCAGGAAAAAACACACGGTGCAGTAGAGGAGGATCAAAGTTGGTAGGAGGGGTAGATGGAGGGGAGTTGGTGGAAGCCACCTTGGGTGAGGCTATGCAGAGTGGAGAAATGGAGAGCAGGTGGGATGTGGGAATGCATGCGTGGCAGCAGGCAGGGGTGGGAGAGGATGGGAGAGAGAAGCTGGTTAGGGGGATCAAGTTTGCGGGAGGTGTAGAGGTTCCGTATCTGTTCGAGGAAAAGGAGGAGGTGCGGGAACGGAATAAGGTCATATAGGATCCGTGTGGGGGAGGGGAGACGGATGCGATAGGCGAGGCAGAGCGCATGGCGTTCTAGGATTTGTAGCAGGGGCGGAGATCCAGGCGGGATGAGCGTAGCAGAGGATAGGGCGGATAAGGGATTTATAGGTGTGAAGGATGGTGGATGGGTCCAGACCCCATGTGTGGCCAGAAAGGAGCTTGAGGAGATGGAGTCAGGAGCATGCCTTGGCTTGGATTGTCCGGAGATTGGGGGTCCAGGAGAGGCGACGGTTAAGGGTGACGCCAAGGTACTTAAGGGTGGGGGTGAGGGCAATAGGACGGCCATAAATGGTGAGATAGTAGTCGAGGAGACGGAAGGAAGGGGTGGTTTTGCCTACAATGATCGCCTGGGTCTTGGGAATCTGGTCCACTGGCTTGTCATGTGTTCCTAGGAGACCCCGAGGAACTCTCGGGGACGCGATGGTATGAACAAGGTTCACACATGCAATGAAAGTGTCGCCACAGCTAGTCGCATACTGCTACTACACTAAAGTGGCATGTTTCAACGCCTAGTGGAGTAACTTAAGATATCCAACTTCTGTCATGCCACAAAAATCTCAACTTGGTTTACTTTCTTATACCACTTTCCTTCCAGCATTGCTCCCTGGTAGCTGTTGTGGAGTAATTTCTGCAGTACTCCATTCAACTTCAGTGTGTTTTCATTTTAGTGCCGAAAGATACTGGAAGGTATCAGATAGATTATATAATGGTAAGACAGAGATTCAGGAACCAGGTTTTAAATTGTAAGACATTTCCAGGGACAGATGTGGACTCTGACCACAATCTATTGGTTATGAAATGTAGATTAAAACTGAAGAAATTGCAAAAAGGTTGGAAATTGAGGAGATGGGACCTGGATAAACTGAAAGAACCAGAGGATGTAGAGAGCCTCAGGGAGAGCATTAGAGAACGATTGACAAGAATGGGGGAAAGAAATACAGTAGAAGAAGAAAGGGTACCTTTGAGAGATCAAATAGTGAAGGTAGCAGAGGATCAAGTAGGTAAAAAGACGAGGGCTAATAGAAATCCTTGGGTAAAAGAAGAGATTTTGAATTTAATTGATGAAAGGAGAAAATACACAAATGCAGTAAATGAAGCAGACAAAAAGGAATACAAACGTCTCAAAAATGAGATCGACAGGAAGTGCAAAATGGCTAAGCAGGGATGGCTAGAGGACAAATGTAAGGATGTAGAGGCTTGTCTCACTAGGGGTAAGATAGATACTGCCTACAGGAAAATTAAAGAGACCTTTGGAGAGAAGAGAACCACTTGTATGAATATCAAGAGCTCAGATGACAACCCAGTTCTGAGCAAAGAAGGGAAAGCAGAAAGGTGGAAGGAGTATATAGAGGGTCTATACAAGGGCGATGTACTTGAGGACAATATTATGGAAATGGAAGAGGATGTAGATGAAGATGAAATGGGAGATATGATACTGTGTGAAGAGTTTGACAGAGCACTAAAAGATCTAAGTCGAAACAAGGCCACAGGGGTAGACAAAATCCCATTAGAACTACTGACGGCCTTGGGAGAGCCAGTCCTGACAAGACGCTGCCATCTGGTGAGCAAGATGTGTGAAACAGGCGAAATGCCCTCAGACTTCAAGAAGAATACAATAATTCCAATCCCAAAGAAAGCAGGTGTTGACAGATGTGAAAATTACCGGACTATCAGTTTAATAAGCCACAGTTGCAAAATACTAACATGAATTCTTAACAGACGAATGGAAAAAATGGAAGAAGCCGACCTCAGGGAAGATCAATTTCGATTCCACAGAAATGTTGGAACACGTGAGGCAATACTGACCGTACGACTTATCTTAAAGAATAGATTAAGGAAAGTCAAACCTACGTTTCTAGCACTTGTAGACTTAGAGAAAGCTTTTGAATGGAATACTCTCTTTCAAATTCTGAAGGTGTCAGGGGTAGCATACAGGGAGCGAAAGGCTATTTACAATTTGTACAGAAACCAGATGGCAGTTATAAGAGTCGATGTGCATGAAAGTTTAGCAGTGGTTGCGAAGGGAGTGAGACAGGGTTGCAGCCTCTCCCCGATGTTATTCAATCTGTATATTGAGCAAGCAGTAAAGGAAACAAAAGAAAAATTCGGAGTAGGTATTAAAATCTATGGAGAAGAAATAAAAACTTTGAGGTTCGCCGATCACATTGTAATTCTGTCAGAAACAGCAAAGGATTTGAAAGAGCAGTTGAACGGAATGGACAGTGTCTTAAAAGGAGGATATAAGATGAACATCAACAAAAGCAAAACGAGGATAATGGAATGTAGTCGAATTAAGTCGGGTGATGCTGAGGGAATTAGATTAGGAAATGAGACACTTAAGGTAGTAAAGGAGTTTGGCTATTTGGGGAGCAAAATAACTGATGATGGTCGGAGTATAGAGGATATAAAATGTAGACTGGCAATGGCAAGAAAAGCGTTTCTGAAGAGGAGAAATTTGTTAACATCGAGTATAGATTTAAGTGTCAGGAAGTCGTTTCTGAAAGAATTTGTATGGAGTGTAGCCATGTATGGAAGTGAAACATGGACGATAAATAGTTTGGACAAGAAGAGAATAGAAGCTTTCGAAATGTGGTGCTACAGAAGAATGCTGAAGATTAGATGGGTAGATCACATAACTAATGAGGAGGTACTGAATAGAATTGGGGAGAAGAGGAGCTTATGGCACAACTTGACAAGAAGAAGGGACCGGTTGGTAGGACAGGTTCTGAGGTATCAAGGGATCACAAATTTAACATTGGAGGGCAGCGTGGAGAGTAAAAATCGTAGAGGGAGACCGAGGGATGAGTGCACTAAACAGATTCAGAAGGATGTAGGTTGCAGTAGGTACGGGGAGATGAAAAAGCTTGCACAGGATAGAGTAGCATGGAGAGCTGCATCAAACCAGTCTCTGGACTGAAGACCACAACAACAACAACCGAAAAAAGTCAAAACTGTGGTTGGCAGGTATACTATCGCAGCTTTGGGAACCTTAAAAAAAAGAAAAAAAAAAGAAACATGACAAACGTACGTAATTTTCTGTCGCATTTCGAGTGTGCGTGCGCGTGTGTCTGTGGGTGGGTGTGGCGTGTGTGTATGTGGGTGGGTGTGGGGTGTGTGTATGTGGGTGTGCGCACAGTATTTGCAAACTAATAATACAGGTCTATCCCAAATTCTTGAAAGATATTTGGATGAATAAATAAATAAACCTAATATGTAACCAGAAAGCGAACACTATAAACTTCGTGACCGAGCTCGGTAGCTCAGTGGTTAGCACACTGGACTCGTATTCTGGAGGGCGACGGTTCAAACCCGCGTTAAGCCACCCTGAATTATGTTTTCTGTGATTCCCCTAAATCGCTTCAGGCAAATCCTGGGATGCTTCCTTAGAAAGGGCACGGCCGACTTCCTTCCCCGTTCTTCCCTAATCTCGTGGGACAGATGACCTCGCTGCTCCGTCCCCTCCCCCCCAAATATACCAACAGGGATTCTGCAAGTGCCTATGGATATCTACTATGCTCCCGTTTGCCACCGTGAGAAACTCAACGGCAGCTCTCTGCTTGGAACGCACTACTGTTACAAACGCCGTCTTCAGCGCTACGTGTAGCGCTGCCATCTATCAGAACTTCATGAAACTACAGGGGCTGAAGCAGGAATACTCCTCGGTGTCCCACAACAAACTCCGCATTATTTCAACCGATACTGGCCGTGGGAAAAAGTGTTGCATTAGTTATCGAACGCTTCTCTTACATACCCGCCGACGGTATGTGCGCGTACGAAGTTACCTTGATACACGACCGTGTCTTCTATGTGATTCACCGTTTTGGTGATGCAGGTACATTGCATAGGCCGTTCTGGATGCCCCTCCTTGTACATTAGATAATCAGAACGTATCACTGATTCATTAATTTGCTAGTCGTCCAATATATGAGTTCCTGAAGAGTCGGAATCCTTTTCCCTTTCGATAAAGCCGCATCCGTTTGTTTCGATTCATTTGATACAGATGTCATCTTACATATCAGCACTAGAAGTCCATTATCTTACGCTTCAAATTTTCAAATATGATGTTGAAAAGTTTTTATCGGAGTTTTTGATTACAGCAAAAAGAGCGATATCCGTGGCAGATTTTGCTTCTTGTAGGAGACATTATGTATATATTCATGCAAGATGCCTACCATTTCAAAAATATCTCGAATTTTAATGCGACAATTTACTGTAACGATACCACGAGTTGCTTAGATTATTTGTCCAGAGAAATCACCATGTGGTGTCCGGAATGCGCCAGACACGGTCGCCCGGCTACGGTTACTTCTATTTATCCGTTGACACGAGTAAACAGCGTTTTAGAACAGAATGGGAGCACTTTTTCAGTTTCAATTAGTATCTGCGCCGTAATGCCCATTTTTAAACAAAATGATTTACGATTGTTCGTCAGCAATCAACGATTACATATAGTATGTATAGCGTTGATATTTTAACTTCGATCAACGAAAAACAACAGGATAAATCGTTGCAAGATTGACGCTTATCAACAGTTAGGCCGCTTAACAAAATTTCCCCCTATTTCGCAGAAACATTCCAGATTTATGAGACTATCGTCATACGTCTCGAACACTTTGTCAACCATTTGCGTACGTCCCATTCAGTTGATCACCGCCGCTAATAACGAAACCGGTTTTCCATCAAAGTAAATTAGATGTAGACCGTTCGCGCTGAGAGTGTGGCCGTTGTAGTTACGGAATGGTACCTGCCGGCGATGTTTCTGACCTGAATACCAGGACCAACCGCAAATAACCTTCTGAGTTACGTAACTGCTGCCGTGATTGCAACGTGGGAATTTTGCGGCACGCGAGAAAGCTTTTCTGAGATACGTCGCGGGGTGGAACACTCAAGAACCAATCGAGCGTGAGAGATTTTTATCCCGAGATAAGGAATCAAGTAACATGTACGTACCTTTCTTATGTAATTAAGTTTGTCCTTTTGTTTACTCAATCGTAATTTTCATTAGGAGGAATGATGCATCTAAAAAGGTCAAGTGGAGATAAGAGTTCAGGTAAATAATGAAGACTTTTCGATGTAAGAAAAATTGAAAAATTACAGTACTGGTCATTTAAATTGCTACACCAAGAAAAAATGCAGATGTTAAACGGGTATTAATTGGACAAATATATTATGCTAGAACTGACATGTGATTACATTTTCATGCAATTTGGGTGCATAGATCTTGAGAAATCAGTACCCAGAAACACCTCTGGCCGTAATAACGGCCTTCATACGCCTGGGCATTGAGTCAAACAGAGCTTGGCTGGCGTGTACAGGTACAGCTGCCCATGCAAAAGGTTCAAATGGCTCTGAGCACTATGGGACTTAACATCTATGGTCATCAGTCCCCTAGAACTTAGAATTATTTAAACTTAACCAACCAAAGGACATCACACAACACCCAGTCATCACAAGGCAGAGAAAATCACTGACCACGCCGGGAATCGAACCCGGGAACCCGGGCGCGGGAAGCTGCCCATTCAGCTTTAA
Source organism: Schistocerca nitens (assembly GCF_023898315.1). Classification (NCBI taxonomy): domain Eukaryota; kingdom Metazoa; phylum Arthropoda; class Insecta; order Orthoptera; family Acrididae; genus Schistocerca; species Schistocerca nitens. The sequence goes on from NC_064622.1 coordinate 271,615,866, forward strand.
CACGATACCATAGTTCATCAAGAGTAGTGCCTGGCGTATTGTGACGAGCCAGTTGCTCGTCCACCATTGACCAGACGTTTTCAATTGGTGAGAGATCTGGAGAATGTGCTGGCCAGGGCCGCAGTCGAACATTTTCTGTATCCAGAAAGGTCCGTACAGGACCTGCAAGATGCGGTCGTGCATTATCCTGCTGAAATATAGGGTTTCGCAGGGATCGAATGAAGGGTAGAGTCACGGGTCGTAACACATCTGAAATGTAACGTCCACTGTTAAAAGTGTCGTCAATGCGAACGAGAGGTGACGAGACGTGTAAGCAATGGCACCCCATACCATCACGCCGGGTCATTCGCCAGTATAGCGATGACGAATACGCACTTCCAATGTGCGTTCACCGCGATGTCGCCAAAAACGGATGCGACCATCATGACGTTGTAATCAGAATCTGGATTCATCCGAAAAAATGACGTTTTGCCATTCTTGCACCCAGTTTCGTCGTTGAGTACACCATCGCAGGCGCTCCTGTCTATGACGCAGCGTCAAGAGTAACGGAGCCACGGTCTCCGAGCTGCTAGTCCATGCTGCTGCAAACGTCGTCGAACTGTTCGTGCAGATGGTTGTTGTCTTGCAGACATTCGCATCTGTTGACTCAGGGATCGACACGTGGCTGCACGATCCGTTACAGCCATGCGTATAAGATGCCTGTCATCTCGACTGCTAGTGATACGAGGCCGTTGGGGTCCATCACGGCGTTCCGTATTACCCTGCTAAACCCACCGATTCCATATTCTACTAACAGTCATTGGATCTCGATCAACGCGAGCAGCAATGTCGCGATACGATAAACCGCAGTCGCGATAGGCTACAATCCGACCTTTATCAAAGTCGGAAACGTGATGGTACGCATTTCTCCTCCTTACACGAGGCATCACAACAACGTTTCACCAGGCAACGCCTGTCAACTGCTGTTTGTGTCTGAGAAAACGCTTGGAAACTTTCCTCATGTCAGCAAGTTGTAGGTGTCGCCACCGGCGCCAACCTTGTGTGAATGCTCTGAAAAGCTAATCGTTTACATATCACAGATCTTCTTCCTGTTGGTTAGATTTCGCGTCTGTAGCACGTCATCTTTGTGGTGTAGCAATTTTAATGGCTAGTAGTGTAAATGCAGATGCCGGCCAAGTGTGCAATTTTCCGTGCTGTATTTAACTGCGAACGGCAGTTGTGCGTTGTCCTCAATGCGTCGCTCGCGTCAATTGTGGTCGGAATAGTGTTGTGTGTTGTGAGTGCATTATGTCGGTGGTCAGAGCATTCGAAAGTGGAAAATTGCTGGTGCTCGTGTGGTGGTTACTGCCGTAACCACGGTAGCCGAAATGTCTGGTGTTTGAAGAGGCACCGTATCGAAGATCTACACCGCATACAGGGAAAGTGGAAAAGCGTCACAAGGCGGACGAAAGTGCGTGCCAAGTAGTTGTGACGGACCGTCATTGAAGGGTGTTGTGACGAAGAATAAGAGGACGACAGCTGCAAAAAGTGAATGTCGCAGTCGCTAACCCTGTCACCGTCAAACCAACACGAAGGGACCTCCATAACCAGGGATGTGCAGCGCCAGCTGGAATTCCGTAACCATTAATCAGTGGTGCAAAACGTGATTTCGAAGCCATAAAACCTGAACAATGGAGCAGTGGAGGAATGTCATCTGTGGGATGAGTGTTGTTGGACGCTGATTCCAACTTCGGGCCTAGTTTACTTAACTAGAGTGAAACGGTGATGATTTGGTCAGCCATATCGTGGTATTCCTTGGCCTCATGGTTACTCTGCAAGGTCACATTACTGCCAATGATTATGTGACCGTTTACGGGTGATGAGGTCCATCCAATGACACAACGTTTCTTCCCCAATGATGATGCTGTGATCGTAGATGATTGGGCCCCTCTTCACACAGCACAGGATTTTTTTTTGTGAAGACGAGGATGAACTGTCGCATTTTCTCTAGCCACCATAGTCACCAGGTCGCAATGTTATTGAGCCTTCGGAGAGAAGGGAGCGTGATCGCTACCCACCTTCATCATCGATACCTCAACTTGCCAACATATTGCTGGAACAATGGTATGAGATTCCAATAAAACATCTATACTTGCAAATTATGAGACGACTGGGAGCTGTTTTGAATATCAACGGTTTTCCTACACAGCATTATGCATGGCGATGTGCTGTGTTTTTGGTGTTTCCATATTCTTGTCCACCGCCTGTACTAATCAAACTTTCCTAATATAAAAAAAGCAGTGAACACACTAATTTGGTGTGGATCCCCGTAGTCTTATTTTTAAAATTAGGAAACCTTTCATATAAGCACAATGTTGGATAATCTGTAACCGTATTACTGGTTTCAACCGCTGTGGCAAATCTTCAGATCTACACTGTGATCAAAAGTATCCGGACACACCCAGAAACATATGTTTACCGTATTAGGGGCATTGCGCTGCCACCTACTGGCAGATACTCCGTTTCAACGACTTCAGCAGTCATTAGACATCGTGAGAGAGTAGAATGGGGCGCTCCGTTGTACTCACGGGCTTCGAACGTGGTCAGGTGACTGGGTGTCACTTGTGTCATACGTCTGTACGCGAGATTTCCACACTCCTAAACATCCCTAGGTCCTCTGTTTCCGATGTGATAGTGAAGTGCAAAAGTGAAGGGACACGAACAGCACAAAAACGTTCAGGTCGAACTCGTGTGTTGACTGACAGAGACCGCCGACAGTTGAAGAGGGTCGGCAATGTGTAATAGGCATATATCTATCCAGACCATCACACAGGAGTTCCAAAATGCATCAGGATCCACTGCAGGTACTGTGACAGTTAAAAAAATCTGTGTGAAATCTTATGGGACTTAACCGCTAAGGTCATCAGTCCCTAAGCTTACACACTACTTAACCTAAATTATCCTAAGGACAAACACACACACCCATGCCCGAGGGAGCACTCGAACCTCCGCCGGGACCATGTGACAGTTAGGCAGCAGGTGAGAAAACTTGGATTTCTTGGTCGAGCGGCTGCTCATAAGCCTCACATCACGCTGGTAAATGCCAAACGACGCCCCGCTTGGTGCAAGCAGCGTAAACATTGGACGATTGAACGGTGGAAAAACGTTGTGTGGAGTGATGCATCACGGTACACAATGTGGCGATCTGATGGCAGGGTGGGAGTGTGACGAATGCCCGCTGAACGTCATGTGCCAGCGTGTGTAGTGCCAAAAGTAAAATTCGGAGGCGGTGGTGTTATGGTGTGGTCGTGTTTTTCATGGATGGGGCTTGCACCCCTTGTTGTGTTCCGTGGCACTATCACAGCACAGGCCTGTATTGATGTTTTAAGCACCTTCTTGTTTCCCACTGTTGAAGAGCAATTAAGGGATGGCGATTGCATCTTTCAACACGATCAAGGACCTGTTCATAATGCACGGCCTGTAGCGGAGTGGTTACACGACAATAACATCCATGTAATGGACTGGCCTGCACGGAGTCCTGACCTGAATGCTATAGAACACCTTTGGGATGTTTTGGAACGCTGATTTCGGGCCAGACCTCACCGACCGACATCCATACCGCTCCTCAGTGCAGCATTCCATGAAGAATGGGCTGCCATTCCCCAAGAAACCTTTCAGCACCCGATTCAACGTATGCCTGCGAGAGTGGGAGCTGTCATCAAGGCTAAGGGTGGACCAACACCATATTGAATTCCAGCATTACCAATGGAGGGCTGCGCGAACTTGTAAGTAATTTTCAGCCAGGTGTCCGGATACTTTTGATCACATAGTGTATGATAAAAAAAGGTAAATGCAACAGCAATAAATAGAGTCGGTCAAACGTCATCTACATAAAAGTTACAAGAACTTCTCCTTGCCGAGACTTTTTCAGGCTACTTATGATACTCTCATGAATGTGCTACCATTCCCATTAAGTTTCTCTGCATTCGTTTAATGCTCTCGTTTGGTATCCACCAGATAAGAATATGATATACTTCAGTTCGTCTTATTGTATCATAAAAATATATATTTTGTTAAAGGTCTGTAGTTTCTCGGGATCTTACAGTGCTCTGCCGCTTCCTTCAGCTCAAGTACACGTGTGAGCGTTTCATTTCATACCCCCGTCCTCTGATAGCGCCTGGTGTTTATAAGACACGGATTATTGCAGACATGAGTCATCAATCCTGCAGATAGTTAATGGAGTACAATACATTTCATTTTATTCAGTTTAGGAAAGCGAACACTGCTTGGTTTAGTACAAATTATTTTCAAAATTCTACTGAATACTACTGCAGTATGCTTCGTTGTATATTACCGAGTCGTCTGCGAAAAGTTTGGGACTGCAATTTAAATAGCCACCAATTATTGCAAAACTATTAAATTAATACAGGACGTAGAGAGCATTGAAGCGGGTAGTTTTCAGTACTCTTGTTGTCTGCTCATGATGTACTCGTGAGAGAAAGTCTTATACAAAATGCGAATTCTCTCCTCTCCCGTCCCCCTCTCTCTCCAAAAGCTAAACACTGGTTACAGTATGAAGATGGAGTACTGCTTGTTTTTTGGCTGCGTTAGAAAACTCATGGCATATCCTGAATATAAACAACTGTTGAAGCGAGGTCTTCTTCTGATTCGACAGTGATATGACGACGTACATGGGGTGGACAAAAATATAAAAATAAAACTAAACTCCTCCGGAACAGCCCATGAAGGCCCAACGATACCGACCGGACACCGTGTCATTCTCAACCCATAGGCGGATGCGGATATATAGGTTCATGTGGTCAGCACACCGCTCTCCCGGCCCTAAGTCAGTTTCCGAGACCGGAGCCGCTACTTCTCAATCAAGTAGCTCCTCAGTTTGCCTCACAAGGGCTGAGAGCACCCCGATTGCCAACAGCGCTCGGCAGACCGGATGGTCACCCATCCAACTGGGCTTAACTTCGGTTTATGCATAATGCGCTATAGTAAAACCGTTGGCATTCAAAACAGCATCCAGTCTTCTCAGATGGATAAATACAGGTCCAATATGATTTCCAAAGGACTCTTATACTACTCCTCCTACAAAATATTGACAATTTCTAGTAGCGATGATGGATGTGGATAGCGATCACACATCCTTCTCTCCAAACTAGACCACAAAGGCTCAATAATATTGAGATCTAGAGGCTACGGTGGCTGGCAGAGATGCGAAAATTCATCCTCGTGCTCAAAAAACCAGTCCTGGACGATGCTAGCTCTGTGAACTGGGGTTCTGTCTTCTTGGAACATAGCGTCACCATTGCGGAACAACCAGCGTACCACGGAATGGACCTAATCAGCCTAAATGGTGACATAATTCTTGGCAGTAATATGACTGGCAGAGTAACCATGGGGCCCATGGAATATCATAATATGACTGTTGAAATTACCACCAAATCACCACCATGGTCCAGTCTTGGGACGTAACTCCGCCAAAAGTTGGAAAAAATTTGGAAACAGCGTGCAACAAGACTCATGCGACGGAACGATATTCCTGCATTGTCCACGTTTTATGGTTTCGGCACCACGTTTTACAGTTGCGGATCTTTACACCACTGATGAGTGGTTTTGGGATTCCAGCTCGAAACTAGTTGCATGATTCTGAGAGAAGAAATCGCCCGTTTTACCTCCTAAACGAACATCATGAGCAGTTCGCCTGAAAGATTTAGACTTCAACAATACTACGCAGCAAATAACGTATAAAAACAATATAGATATACTATATAGTATATCTATGAAAATTGAAAAAAATTTATCTCAGTAGAGACTCGATCCCACATTATTATAAAAACATCACTAAAAGAATAGGGCACTACCGACTCCGCTACCTCAACAAGACGATCAGTCGTTCTATAAATGCTTTATTTATCAGATATCAGTCCCATTTGGAACGTCTATGCTTATCAGTATAAAATTTGCGTAATGTTATTTCATCGTAATCATTACTCTACCTAATATTAAAGACAATAGATGGATTTACACATAATAGTACCTAGATTGGAAATTTTTGGTCCAACTATAAAGAGTATTTCTTCCATCTCCATATCTGCAATGCTCGTAAAATTTCGATATTGTTGCGGATTTTCCATCACAAGCTCTACAATGAGATTCGTGCACGCTCCAGAATTATCCTGTCACCTAATCCGCGCTCTTCTCCGGCATGAACTCGATCGCTTATGTTTATTCTTTGCTACTAAAGGTAGTAAGAGTGCAGCTGCTGCTCTTCCGTCTCAACCTCTTCCCCCAAGCATAGAACTACGAAAGAAAAATCTCACGGGGAGTGATTTCTCAGCTCTCAAAGACTGTCGTCCTGTTTTGTGTAGCCGCTTCCGACGCCTGCTCTCGTAAAACTCCCAGTTACAGAAAGTACTAGCAAGGAACTATCAGACAGCACCTACCAATAAAAAGTCGACCCTAGTTTCTCTCTGATAGCACCAAATCGTCTGGGAGTAAAAAACTCTCACGTGTATTCCAGCTTTAACACGTTGGCTCGCGTGTTCCGCCTCCTATACCAAGCGTAAACTAAATATACCTGAATTATATTTACCTGCGCAACATCCGTCCCCAATTCCCGCAAGGACGACCCCTCTTCCTGCTGCTTAACTTAATTACAACAGTAGTTTATCATTTGTTTGTGGTCAAAGGAGACCCGCCACGGTTTGCTGAAACCGCATTCACTGTGGAAGACCCTGAACACTGCTACTGCTACACCGCTGGTGTGTTCATCTGCACTCAAATGCATCCGTCAAATAGAGAAAATACCATTCTCTGCGCTGTTATAGAGAGAAAAATAGTGAAAAACACAAGGTCGACAAGATCTCCATTTCAAGAAATAGGACATTTTGAAACTTCGTGATGTGTAACACAGCACAACATTCAATCATAGAATTATGAATTCAGCTAGCTATCTGGCATGTCTGCACAACAATTTATCAAACAGGGGAAAGGGGTGGGGGTGGGGTTGCAGAAGGATCATCTTGCTTCAGTCCCAGGCTGTGAACCTCCGGTTGTTCCAGGCTATTTGAGATTTCTCACATTAAGGTTGTTGACTCTTTCCCCTGGTTGTACCTCACCCCTAAAACATAAAACTTTCAAAACACGTTTTATTAAACTTTAAGTACAGCAATTAATTTTAATAAATAAAAAGCATGAAATAATGCGATAAATCCATTAACGTGATTAGCTGCAAAGTTTTAAAAGCAAACTGTTTCATAAAGGGCTAAGTGGAATAAGCGTTTTACGCTCAGTGCCACATTTTAATGACTATTTCTTTTAATATTCAACAGCATTGTCTCAAGTTTCCTGATACAAAAAATGAAAATTTTAAAATATTGTCCCATCTTGCATAAAGTTCTACGTACGCCGTTGGATCTCCATGTGGTCCAGTCCAAGTAGCGTCCAGATGGTATGCATAAGGGACACTCAAATGAAAAAGAGACAGATAGAAAAAATTAAGTAAACTGTTTATTATCTCAAAATTAATCTGTAATATTACAGTTATCGTACTGGGAGACAAGACGGTTAATGCCGTAAGGAAATAATGCTTGTGACTGCCTACGGAAACACATTTCTACTCAGGGGTGCGCCTCTTCATTCAGAGGAGATCGACGGTCCCGAATGTCTTTGTTCAAGGCTCCGAAAGCATGGAAATTGCATGGGGAGAGGTCGGGACTGTGTGCAGGATATGGAAGGACTTCCCTGCAAAACGTTTGCAGCATACTCGAAAAGCCTTATCATCATATGGGCGGGCCCACAGTGGGTTAAATATATTAACAGTTATGGTGATTACCTTTGAAAAAGTAAACAGTTCGATCACCTTTTTTTTTCATGCGTCTCGTTTTAGTTTGACTGCCCCTTATATGTACATATGTATATTGCACAGCTCCTTCGAAACCCCGGGATTGTCTCCCATGATACGCAAAAGTTTCAAATTTGACCCAAAGGTGCCTACAACTTTCGTCTGTAATGGTGCAAAAGCGTGGCACCCTGCGACGTCCTCTTCTGGCTCGGCGATGCTTCAGACAGAAAGGTGTCGTCACCCGCGAAGAAAGGCCACAACTCTTAATTTCACCTGAGGTGTAAGGTGGCTTAGTGATGTCACATTGGTACCAAATTTCACCAAAATTCTGCCCAATGCCGCTGTGGACATGTCACACATTATCTTACCTACATTTCACCATTTCACTCACGTCTCTGCGATGGGGGTCAGAACCACGACACTCAGGTTGAAATTAGGCGACCTTCCTATGAGTGTCTGACGAAAACATTTCTGACACATCAGTACAGAGTCAACCACTGATGGATTTCTAGGTGGCTGCAGGCAGGCAACCCCTGCAAAGCGATATCCATGGCACATTTTGCTTCTTGTAGTAGACATTATGTATTACATTCAGGTGAGATGCTTACCATTTTAAAAATATCACGAATGTAATGCTACTGTTTACTATAACGATACCACACTTCAGCTGAGTGGCACTAAACTGCTGCTCTAGGGCCTACTTGAAGGCATATGGAAGGGGACTGATGACCATAGATGTTAAGTCCCATAGTGCTCAGAGCCATTTGAAGGCATATGGAATCTGAGGAGTGTCGGAGGGGTTACCTGCCTGCAGGCGCCTGGGACTTCTTCGCAGCTTGTCCATGTGCAGGTATGTTTTTACCATGCTCAGCACTGGTGCGAGGGTACACGAAGAGTGTTGCGCCGTTTTATTAGGCATGTGACGATGTGCCCCCCCCCCCCCCCCCAAAGTGATCTCGTCACCTCGGCGATACAGGACGTCACACAAGCACATTTGTTGCTTCAGATCACATTCAGATTTCGTCAAATGGATTTTAGAAGTCCCTACGGTTTCCAGCCTCTGCATCAGAGCAAAAGATGTAGTCGCTCTACACTCCAAAGCCGGCCGCGGTGGTCTAGCGGTTCTAGGCGCTCAGTCCGGAACCGCGCGACTGCTACGGTCGCAGGTTCGAATCCTGCCTCGGGCATGGATGTATGTGATGTCCTTAGGTTAGTTAGGTTTAACTAGTTCTAAGTTCTAGGGGACTAATGACCTCAGAAGTTGAGTCCCATAGTGCTCAGAGCCATTTGAACCATTTTTTTTTACACTCCAAAGGTGTGTGATTACATTCAGTGGAGTTGCAGGCCCACAGTGTCAACAGAGAAAATTTGAATCGTCCAGAGGTAGGGGGGGGGGGGCAACGTCAAAGATTACCAAGAACATCTTCTGTTGATCACTGCAATGCAAGCTGTCGTTTTCGAACACGAAATGCGTATTTTATAATAAAAGAGTCTTGGTTGCTAAAATGTTATTGTAATGACGCGTTTCGTCTTTGTAGGGCATCATCACATTATCACGGATCGACAGACATTCATACAAGTATTATCCTATGGAATTAGCATACTCCAGATCGAGCTCATCAGGAGATGTGCGTGCTATACTACTGCACCTCTGCACCTGGCATCATGACTTTATCGGAAGCGCATGCCTCATTTACCTTGATCTAGACGTATTCTCATTCCACAGCATAATAGTTTGTCGAATGTCTCTCAGTTCATAATAATTTGGTGACAATCTACAATGGCGATATCCATAATTGAACCAGCATTTTCTCAACCAATATTATTCTATCACTCGGCCAGGTGGAGTGGGAGACGTAATGTACGAAATGTGTGGTAGTCAATCAGGAGTGGTTTCATGACGCCTTATATGTCTCTACCTGAGGCCTTCTCGTGACTATTCTGAGCGCCGTTGTGACATAAATGTTTTCCTCGGCCACCCATAAGAAAACCGCATGATTTCAAAGACTGACGTCACGGTTCAAACCTCTGCCGCAGTGGCGTCAGCAGAAGGCGTGAAATGTAGGTAAAAGGGAATGTGATGACCTTACTATCGTTTGACACTTTCACGGTGGCGTTGGGCAGAAATATGGTGAAATCTGGTGCCAATGTAACATCATTAAACCATTTTAAACGAGACATGAACTTCTGAAGCGTGGCCTATTTTTGATATGTCTCGACACATTGCTGTTCGAAGTGTCGGCGAACCCGAGGGTGACGTCTACATCTACTACATGTACATCTACATACATACTCCGCAATCCACCATACGGTGCGTGGCTTCTTCTCTCCCTGTTCCACTCCCAAACAGAACGAGGGAAAAATGACTGCCTATATACCTCTGTACGAGCCCTAATCTCTCTTATCTTATCTTTATGGTCTTTCCGCGAAATATAAGTTGGCGGCAGTAAAATTGTACTGCAGTCAGCCTCAAATGCTGGTTCTCTAAATTTCCTCAGTAGCGATTCACGAAAAGAACGCCTACTTTCCTCCAGAGACTCCCACCCGAGTTCCTGAAGCATTTCCGTAACACTCGCGTGATGATCAAACCTACCAGTAACATATCTAGCAGCCCGCCTCTGAATTGCATCTATGTCCTCCCTCAATTCGACCTGATAGGGATCCCAAACGCTCGAGCAGTACTATAGAATAGGTTGTATTAGTGTTTTATAAGCGGTCTCCTTTACAGATGAACCACATCTTCTCAAAATTCTACCAATGAACTGAAGACAACTATCCGCCTTCCCCACAACTGTCATTACATGCTTGTCCCACTTCATATCGCTCTGCAATGTTACGCCCAAATATTTAATCGACGTGACTGTGTCAAGCGCTACACTACTAATGGAGTATTCAAACACTACGGGATTCTTTTTCCTATTCATCTGCATTATTTACATTTATCTATATTCAGAGTTAGCTGCCATTCTTCACACCAATCACAAATCCTGTCCAAGTCATCTTGTATCCTCCTACAGTCACTCAACGACGACACCTTCCCGTACACCACAGCATCATCAGCGAACAGCCGCACATTGCTATCCACCCTATCCAAAAGATCATTTATGTAGATAGAAAACAACAGCGGACCTACCACACTTCCCTGGGGCACTCCAGATGATACCCTCACCTCCGATGAACACTCACCATCGAGGACAACGTACTGGGTTCTGTTACTTAAGAAGTCTTCGAGCCTCTCACATACTTGGGAACCAACCCATATGCTCGTACCTTAGTTAGGAGTGTGCAGTGGGGCACCGAGTCAAACGCTTTCCGGAAGTCAAGGAATATGGCATTCGTCTGATACCCTTCATCCATGGTTCTCAAGATATCATGTGAAAAAAGGGCGACTTGCGTTTCGCAGGAGCGATGCTTTCTAAAGCCGTGATGATGCATGGACAGCAACTTCTCTGTCTCAAGGAAATTCATAATATTCGAACTGAGAATATGTTCGACAATCCTGCAACAAACCGATGTTAAGGATATTGGTCTGTAATTTTGAGGATCCGTCCTTCTACCCTTCTTATACAGGGTGTTAGAAAAAGGTACGGCCAAACTTTCAGGAAACATTCCTCAGACACAAAGAAAGAAAATATGTTATGTGGACATGTGTCCGGAAACGCTTACTTTCCATGTTAGAGCTCATTTTATTACTTCTCTTCAAATCACATTAATCATGGAATGGAAACACACAGCAACAGGACGTACCAGCGTGACGAAAATGTCCTCCGTTAGCGAGAATACATGCATCCACCCTCCGTCGCATGGAATCCCTGATGCGCTGATGCAGCCCTGGAGAATGGCGTATTGTATCACAGCCGTCCACAATACGAGCACGAAGAGTCTCTACATTTGGTACCGGGGTTGCGTAGACAAGAGCTTTGAAATGCCCCCATAAATGAAAGTCAAGAGGGTTGAGGTCAGGAGAGCGTGGAGGCCATGGAGTTGGTCCGCCTCTACCAATCCATCGGTCACCGAATCTGTTGTTGAGAAGCGTACGAACACTTCGACTGAAATGTGCAGGAGCTCCATCGTGCATGAACCACATGTTGTGTCGTACTTGTGAAGGCACATGTTCTAGCAGCACAGGTAGCATATCCCGTATGAAATCATGATAACGTGCTCCATTGAGCGTAGGTGGAAGAAAATGGGGCCCAATCAAGACATCACCAACAATGGCTGCCCAAAAGTTCACAGAAAATCTGTGTTGATGACGTGATTGCACAATTGCGTGCGGATTCTCGTCAGCCCACACATGTTGATTGTGAAAATTTAAAATTTGATCACATTGTACAGTACATACTGACGAAACTAAAATGAGCTCTAACATGGAAATTAAGCGTTTCCGGACACATGTCCACATAACATCTTTTCTTTATTTGTGTGTGAGGAATGTTTCCTGAAAGTTTGGCCGTACCTTTTTATAACACCCTGTATACAGGCGTCACCTGCGCTTTTTTCCAGTCGCTGGGGACTTAACGTTGGGCAAGAGATTCGCGATAAATGCAAGCTAAGTAAGGAGCCAATGCAGTAGAGTACTCTCTGTAAAACCGGATTGGAATCCCATCAGGACCGGGCGATTTATTTATTTTGAACCCATTCAGCTGCTTCACAACCCCAGGGATGTCTATCTCTATGTCCTCGATACTGGAATCTGTTCAAAAATGGTTCAAAGGGCTCTGAGCACTTTGGGACTTAACATCTATGGTCATCAGTCCCATAGAACTTAGAACTACTTAAACCTAACTAACCTAAAGACAGCACACAACACCCAGCCAGCACGAGGTGGAATCTGTATTCCACGCTTTTGCACCGTTACATAGGAAGCTTGTAGACACCTTTAAACCAAATTTCAGATTTTCGTGTGGCTTTGGAGACAATTACTGGGTTTCGATAAAGTTACCCTTAATTTATGCTGCGCATTGTAGATGTAGGTGTGGCTGACGCACTTCTCTGCAGTTGCAGGCGCAGGACTATTGGCCAGTGGAGCGGGGCCGCTTCGTGGTGCGCATCGTGGACACTAGCGACGCCAACGCGTCTCCGCACGGCGCGGGCGATGTGCACGTGGCGCCTCCCCCCGCGCTGCCTCCGCCGCCGTCACTGCACGTGTCACCCCCTCTGGCGCAGCCGCCGGCGCAGCCCTCCAACGGCGTTAAGGCCATCGTCTTCTTCGGCCTCTCGCTGTCCATCTTCTCGGTCTTCGGCGCCGCCGTCTTCGTGCGCCGCTGCGTCACGTGTCCGCCGGCGCGCCGCGACGCAGACTCGAAAGGCGTGGGCGGGCTGGCCGGCGTCGGATTGGGCGGCGGCTCCTCCAATCAGGCGCCAGTCGTGCGCTACAGCGCCATCCCTGACGACCTCGGCTACCCTGCAGCCTAGCGGCCGCTGCCCGAACTCCGTGCGCCCCCCACGATGCTGCGCGTGTGACGGGGCTGGCGTTTGGCGCTGCCTGTCTGTCAGGATGCTAACTACTTGCTTGAGCCGTGACTGTTCCACGAACAAATTTCTCTGCGGCAGAGTAAGAACGGTGACCTCGGACTTTTGTCTTCTAAAAACTTCACGTATTGGTTTCTGTTGCTACTCAAAATATACTTATTGGTGTACTAAATATTTCTTCCTGTGATAACAGAAAAAGCGCTCTTTGTTTTCTCAGTCCTGTTCCGAAGTTGGAACGAAACATGTAATTGCATGAATTTCTATACTGTGTGTTCACTTTTTCTTGAGCGCTAATATCAATCTATGGGTCTCGGAAAAACTAAGTTTCGCTCTGCAGAACGACTCCCATGGGACGACTCCCTTTACACATTTGTGCCATGCATCCCTATTTCGTAATCCTTACTGGGCACACCCACGAAAGAAACGAACATAACCTTTCCTTTCCGAGAAGGACTGAATGCTTGTGCCCATTGTGAACCACCAACCTCTCCGTCATAGGGTTCACAGTAAACAACAGACCACAGCATTCAAATGACTGCAACAATGTTATTTCAGAGAATAATGTTTTATAGCTTAACTTACAAGGACTGAGATGAAACATTAGCAGCCCAACGTCTTCCCAACTAAGCCGATAAAAAAAAAAAAAAAGAAATACCTTAGTGAAATATCTACCGATTCCGAATAACGGCCTGAGCGCACAAGTAAAAATGAACTGAATGTAGATATGTCCAAGTGAAACTACTAATGCCATATCTATCGACACATTTAAATGCTGTGATTTGCGATACTCAGCAACACTGTTTACATCTATTGTATTTTTCGTTGTAGTCTTCCCATCTTAAACACGAAAAGGACAAAGGACAATGCTTGTTTACCATGTCCAATAAAGATATGTTTGTTGTTGTTTATATTACTAAACTGTTTAGATACTAACTCAAAAAGATTAACTGTTTCAGTGTTTGCACCTATTTCTTGCAGTTAAATATTCAAACAAACTGAATCAAATATGAAGTTGTAATTCATGGACATAGATTTCATATCATAATCTTGTCACCTAATGTAAAACTAATATATATGTGTGGTAGGAAGTGGTATGGTTTATTATCCATACATATCATAACCTACGAATTACGATCACGGATCACTTATAAACCAAAATTTTGGTAATTTTATGTCTAATTACTTGTGTTTACGCAAGCGGTAACACAATTCAATCTTCAGAACCCCTATTCCACCAGAAGAAATTTAATACTTGTCGAGTTTTGGTAGATGTTAACTGTCATCGTTTTGTGTGTGTCTGTGTGTGTGTGTGGTACAATAACTGCATCCTTAATTAAATGATTCTGAAATCGATCTTGAATTGTTTATTTACTTCATAGCAATTTTAAACTCCAGTTGTGGCCTCTTAAGGCATAAATCATTTAACAGAGATATGTTTAAAGATGTTCAGTGCTAATACACACTGGAAATAAGAAAATACTGAAAGATTCTACTGCAAATTTACATAAGCAAACAACTGTTTGCTTTCTGGAATAGAGTAATGCAAATAGAGCATTTCAGTGGATAATATTTGACAACATTATGAGTTCATCGATTTTGCAGTTTCTGTGTTGTTCACAAATACGATAAAATGTCGCTTCATGCATGTCCAAAGAAACAGGCACTGCAGCCACTGCAGCTGTTATGAAATACTGGAAATGTATTTGCAGTTGCGAATATTGACAACTTTCAGCTGTATAATGGAATGACAAAAGCGAAAATTTGAGCCATACGGAGACACGAATCCGGGTTTCCCACTTATTGCTAAGTGGGGAATAATGATGCGTGTCTCAGTCTGGCACAAAGTTTCGTCATTGTCATTCTCTTCTACAGCAGACAGTTGTCAATATTCACAACTGCAAATATATTTCATGTATCATGAGTGTTTACTTGAGATGTGGAAATGAATTATTAAGATTGCATACTCTAACTACATACTGCAAAACAAATTACATACTGATATAGAAAAATGCATAAATGTATCTCTGTTAATTCTTCTCCATGGTGTTTCTCTTCTATCCACTTCATTCTTCTTCCAAACATTTCTATACTTAAAATCCCCATCATTATCTGAACAAATATAGTATATTTTACTTTTCCTACTGCAAGGCAGGTGATACTTTCCACTGTAATAAATGTTAAATAAGCTTAAATGCAAATGAAGGAAGATTGCAAGCTATGATAAATATTATTTAATTTTTATGATCCATGCCCAGAAAATCTACTATAAATAATTGGTCCAAACAATTATTTGTTATTTCCTAAATGTTCCCTACAATCTTTCAGACATCAACATTCAGATCCATGTGATATATATGTACGCTGGTAGCAACTGAAAATGTCATAAGAGGAGTACATCATTTGTATGTGCAGGGCAACATTTCACCTTCAGCACTTGATTCCATTAATTGCAAAATGCTGACATAGAAAAATTTGAAGACAGCACTATGTAACTGGATCGTTATCACTCAATGCACAGAATGTCAGTAGTGACATCCCACAAATATAACATAACTCAAATTTAGTTTAAAAATGGACAAAATGGTGATGTACAAGCAGACAAATGTAGTTTCAAAGCATCAGGAAGTACACAGTATATTTTTAATTTGTCTATTATGTTTAAAGTTTGGTTCTAAAAGGCACAGTTTCATGTTGTTGTGAGAAGCAGGAGACCACTCCAAAATTTCAGTAGCTTCCAAACAAGAAAGTTGTACTCAGGCAGGAGTAAATACAAGCTGCAATATCTTCTACTGCTTCAGTACCATCAGTATAGAAAACATGATGATGGCAGTAATACTACAAATGTACATGAAGCTACCTAATTAAAATGCTGTAAATGCCTCTTAAATGACTTCCTGCTAAATAATGATACAGTTTGCCATTACACATTAGAACTATAATTTTTATGAATGTAAGCATGGCAACAGACTTTGGCCCAATTATCAGAAGTTTCACCTAGCAGTTGTTCCATTTCCCAAACATGAACTTGCAACTGCAGTGTTGAGAGCCAAAAGCAAAGACACTAATACTATTCAGAAATTTCTGTGTATGCATGTATTGTGAGAACACAAAGAAATGTATATTGTAAAAATTTTCTTATATCCTGCTGGGGTATGAGGCTATTTTTTAAAGAAAAGAGACACTGCTATAAAAGTATATATTTACTATTATGTGTACAGTTACTATGTTTTGTTTTACAGGAAGTTACAGTGTTAAATATTCATTTTCTGCACACAAATTTAGTGACATTTAGATGTGACTAGTTAATATTCTGGAAATATAGCGGACAGTACAGACTCAGTTCATACACTACAAATACTACAATTATTTGTTAGAATATTTTACAATGTGCAGACTGTTTTGCTAATGATGTAACACTGGTATGGCAATAGATCCTCTATTTCTTCCCTCTTCATTAATGTAAGAGTATGATTACATTTATGTATTTCATGTTGGACACACAAAACACTTGTTTTGCCATGTGACAGATTCAGTCCCATTTGACTGCTTGGAAATATATAGTTGAGTGTAAGAGATTTGCATCTAAAGCTGCATTTAGAACTTGAAATTTTGCACTAAGGCCAATATTTTAACAATGTTTGTAATAAAAATCTGAAACCAAGATAAAAGTATTATTTAACAGCATTTAGATGAAAGCGAATCAACAGAGACCATAAATCTGGAGACAAAGGATTTTATTCAAATTACTGGAAGAAAGTGAATAAAGAGTTTCAGCTGGCTTTTGTGTGATGTTTTAGTGTAATTGTTGATAACAATCTAAATCTGTGAATATATGGGAAAGACCTCATTAACAGTAAAAATACTGCTAGAATAAAGAACTGACATTTATTTAATCTTATTAAATACAGTAAGTAGTTCTAACTAAAACATCTTGCCTTAAACAGTGGCATACTTTTGAATTCACTGTAGCTGGCGAAAGCATGCCTTAGATTAATGAGTTTCTTCTCTCTCTCCTTCCAGAGAAGCTCAGGAAGTAATTCATTGCATATATTACAAAATGAAATATTTTATGTGAAATATTTCTGAAGCCTTTGCAGAATGCAACTTTCAGGGTAATAACTAGTCTCACTGAAGTGTAAGAATTGTTATTTGGCATCTTTCCTTGCCACATATGCGGTTTCTTAAAATTTTGACAATGGATATGTTTAAAACTTATATTTACATTTGATCCATTGGGCCAATGTTCAATGGAGTTCAATATTTACCTGTTAAATACGTTAATAATCTTATTAAAGATGTACACTTCTGCTGAAAAGCTGTTGCTTTACCAAAGAAATCAGTCCATAAGTAGACGTGTGTTAGTCATAGTTTCCTGTCTTTCATGTAAGAACTGCTCTTATAAATATTTTGCTTTGATAACTGTGTCATTTATCTCAATTTATAGTCTAGATTTATATTGTCCCAGAGCACAAGGATTGTCAAAGGTGTTGTTCAAATCCGTTTTATTTTTCAGTCCCTCGGAACTAATGCTTATATATGGATGTATCTTATTACATGCGTGACACTAAGTCTTTCTTGTTATGAACAACCTATTGTATTAATTGATCTTTATCTGCTGTTATTCTCACAGTGCATGAGCAGTGGTGTAAAACAAAGTCCTTAATGTAGCCAATGAAGAAAATTTTAATGTCATACATGATATCCTCATGAATATATATATTTTCTTTACCACAAAAGCAAGAACACTAACTCAAGTATCACACATATGATTTCAACATTATTTTGAGAAACAAAAGAGCAAGACAAAAATTTGCTGTAAAAAATTGAGACACTTAGATATATGGTCATCTAGATCACTTTCATTCTTTTAATAGAGTACTGCATAAGTTTATGAACGGACAGTGTTTTTACCATAGAGAATGTGTAATTCACTATATTGTATAGATAATACATGTTTGGCTTCCCCTTGTTAATGAATGTGATATGTGTTGTGTTTGTCCCTCCAGTGAGCACCAGTTAATGTATAAGTTGTGTTTATATGTTTATGGGAATACACAGTACAGGGTTGTAGCTTTAATTATTGAAATGGCAAAATGTCATGCACAAATGAGTCATATGTTTTGTTTTTCATAGATGTTGTAGATAAAGTTAAAGGAAAACTGTAATCCTCTTTTGTAGATGATTAATACTGGCTCAGCTCTACTTTTATTAATGAATCTCACATTCTATTATAATTGCCAGTTTCTGAGAAGATACTGTGTGAGAAATATGTAACAATTGAATTTCGTTGGTTACTTAATATTCTGTGCCATAATTATTAATAAAAAACCAGTAAACTTGAATGCTTATGGTACTGGATACAGACATAAGTAATAGGAATTTGTTTCTTGACCTTCGAAATTTGACAATCAGGTATCCAAATTACAAAGTGAATGCAAGTGAATAGAAACTTTCTTTGCAAGTCACATTACTAATATTGTTTACTTTAAAAAAGAAATTAAAATAAACTAAGTGCAATAACAATTTGGACAGAGATATGTATTTTCAGAGTAATATATTGCCAAGTGCAAAACATACTTCCCCAAACTTCTGTGTCTGAAAATAATATAAACTTCATTAAAATAAGAATTTCTTTCTTACAATGACAACCCTGTTCTGCAGAAAATGTCTGTATCGCCATTAGAGTGTATCAGCATGAGCTTGTTGAAGCTAAATGGCAAACCAGTTCCTTATTAAAAGTTGAAGAGAAAATTGTGTATTTTTTCAAATAAAAGCATGAAATTATTTGAAAAGCTTTGATTTCAGATCATACTACAGTTTACTATTATGCCAGAAAAAATGTACTCTTCTAATTTAAAAGAAAGATAAAGGAGATGTGTTCACTAACCTGTAACATACATTTTGTATGTGTATTGATGTGAGTTATACACAATAAAAGCTATTGAAGTATGATATTTTTCCTTTTCATTCTGATTTTGATTTATTTCATAATTTTCTGAGAGCTTGAAGAATTTGTTCATTTATAATCTTGTTTTTCGAAGTCTAGAAAGATGTCCTTTAATTAGAGATCGTAGAAATAAAGAGAAGTTGGGTTATGTCCTATATAACTTCAACCAAAACAATAACTAATAAAGAGAGGCCTAAACTTACTTTATAACACTGGTACATGGACTTTTACTTTTCTTTGCAGACAGAATTAAAAAAAGAAAAAATCTTCTCGGGTTGATAGCCGAGTCAATGTGTTGTTCTCCAGCAACGAAGTTTCTTACTTGCCATCTTCAGGCAAAGTGTCAGGTTTCACATCTCGTCCGGATCTTTATAGCTGCTGGACAGGGGGCTTTTCTGCATCTTCGGTGGCAGTCGGGCCAACCAGGCGCGAGCGGAATCGGTGCAGTGGCGCGTGGGGGGGATCCAGGGCGCTGTGTCCTGGCGTCTCGTCTCGGTGCAGCCTGTTTATTTCATACGCCGCCACTGACCTGCCTCCATCGATGCGCTCTTGTCTCATTCTTAATAATGATGTGTTCCACACGCTGCTGAGTTGGAAGCCACTAACCCGATTGACCAGGTTAATACTGACCCGTATCTCCACTGCCTCTTTAATAATAGAGTCCCAGAAACCTTTCGCTCTACACGGTCTCTTGGTTTCTTCAAATTGAAATGTATGTTCTTAACTGAGGCTGTGCTCCGCTACTGCGGATGTTTCTTTTTGTCTGAGGTCGATACTTCTCACATGTTCAGAGATGCGTTGTGTTGTGCAGCACTGTCTCTGTCTGATAAATTGTATCCCATATTCACAGGAAATACTGTAGACACCCGATGTTCTTAGACCCAAGTTGTCCTTCAATGAGTTCTGTGTGAAAGAAAACACACACAGACCTGTACTTCAGCGCCAACAGCTGCCATCACCCAGCACAACGCAAATCCATTCTCACTACTCTTGTCCGCAGAGCTCATGAGATATGCGACAAGGACAGTTTATCTACTGAGATTCAGCACCTGAAGAAAACCTTCCAGAAGAATGGATACACTGAAATGCAGATTAGACACGCCCCAAGATGGGCAAGAAGAAGGAGAAAGACCTTCAGGAAGAAGTGAACAACAAAGGTCTGGCTTTCCTCCTGTACACAGGGCTGCCCATGGCCAAGATTGCCAGGATACTGGAGAAGAACAAGATAAAAACCATCTTCCATCCTCCAGAAAAAATCAGAAATATGCTGTGCTCAGTGAAGGATAACTTGGGTCTAAGAACATCGCGTGACTACAGTATTTTCCGTGAATGTGGGAAAAATATATCAGACAGACACAGTGCTGCATAACAAAACGCATCTCTGAACATGTGAGAAGCATCCACCTAGGACAAAAAGAAAAAGCCACGGTAGCGGAACACAGCCTCAGTGAAGAACACACATTTCAATTTGAAGAAAACAAGAGACTGTGTAGAGCGAAAGGTTTCTGGGATTCTATTATTAAAGAGGCAATGGAGATAAGGGTTAGTGATAACCTGGTTAATCGGGATAGTGGCTTCCAACTCAGCAGCGCGTGGAACACAACATTATCAAGAATGAGCCGAGAGCACACCGATGGGGGCAGGTCAGTGGCGGCGGATAGAATAAACAGTCCGCATCGAGACGAGACGCCAGGACTCGGCGCCCGCGGATCCCCCCCCCCTCCCCCCCGCACGAGCCCCCACGCCGATTCCACTCGCGTCTGATTGGCCCGACCGGCACCAAGGATGCAGAGTAGCCCCTGGTCCAATGGCTATAAAGATCCGGACAAGACGTGATGCGGACACATCGCCTGAAGATGAAAAGTAAGAAACTTACTGAAACGTTGCTGGAGAACAACACGTTGACTCGGCTGTCAACCCCCAGAAGATTTTTTTTTCCAGATTCGCTGAGAAAGCCTGCATTCTCATAGAATTAAAAAATCGTGCCATTTACACGGATGCTGTAGAAGCATTATGGAATCCCATTCTGGCTCAGAAAACATTTTACTACAAATTTAGTGGATGTTTCATGTATTTAACATATGCTATAAAGGCATTTGTATGTTCTTTATGATATCAGACATTACTAGTATCTGGCTTCTAAATGCAATGAAGTTTCCAACTTTTTTTAGATTTCTGTTAGTCCCAGCCTGTCATTAATATATACATATTGTTTAAAATTGCTGTTAACTGCTGGAAACAATTATTAAGAAAGCTAAGCTACTCATGTTATACTAACGAACAAACCCTTTTCAGTTATTATTATATATATCTCATGTTTCTTTAGGAATTAATGTGTAAATAAAAGACAGAATTAAGTTAATTCTAATAAATAATCTAAGCAATAAATAAGCTAATACAGAGAGACATACACTTACTTTGTAACACTGGTACATAAACTTTTACTTTTTTTCAGTTACGGTAGGACAGCCTACACAAAATAATTCTCTTTTCTAATTTATGTAACTGAGTTATAAGTGAGTAACATAAAATACGACAGAAAATTTATGCAATAGTGTAGAAGCCCATTAATCTGGCATCTGACAGTCTGGCACATTCAATAACTGGCATCGCTAGACAGATACTGAATATTTCAGAAGTGTTTGGGAATTTGGTTGTACTCACCAGTGGTAAAAAATTTCGAATTGTGTAGGGTGAACAAGTGTTTCAGTGCTGGTGAGCTGTCATGTACTAACTGTCTACAGCTATTAACAAGTGGTCTTTTAAAATGTAATCACAATTAGTGCTGAACTGTAATACAATTACAGTAGTGCTGTGTAGTGTCGTGGGAATTTTTCTCAACCAAGCATCTCTCAATACAGAGTGGAACTGGTGCATAAACATGTTACACTTATGACACAATAAAAGCTTGATATCATTATTTGGATTGACAAAGGTAAGAATAGAAATAAGATTGTGGTAGAATGTAAAGTTTGCTCTTCATTAATCTACGACACTAAAAAAAAAATAAAGGTCAACTTCAAAAGCTTGTCTCACAGACAGTTGCAGTAAGAGACATTGAATCATAAAAAGCTTTGAAAAAGCCCAAACTAGATCAGTTGATGAAATTTGGTGCAAGTGGTTCTCTGCCAAATGGTCTGAGGGAAAACATGTAACTGCACCTATTATTATGGAAAAAGGTAAACAGTGCATTTGGGTTATCAGAAACTGAATTTGTGTTTGCTTATAGTTGGCTATCTTATTGAAAACTCATCATGGAATTCGGAACCCTGACGCATGTGGGAAGTTGTGGTCAGCAGATCAAGATGCATCTGAAGAAAATAAAGAAACATTTTGCAGTTTCCTTAAACACTGTAACTTAACTGCTAATCAAATCTACACTGCCAATAAAACTATCATACTTTATCCAGGTAAAGATGGAATGTGTGCTGAAGTTCTTTCTTTTTTTTAAAGAACGATGGGTTGATGTTTTACTGTGTTCTAATTTGTGTTTGCTTATAGTTGGCTATCTTATTGAAAACTCATCATGGAATTCGGAACCCTGACGCATGTGGGAAGTTGTGGTCAGCAGATCAATATGCATCTGAAGAAAATAAAGAAACATTTTGCAGTTTCCTTAAACACTGTAACTTAACTGCTAATCAAATCTACACTGCCAATAAAACTATCATACTTTAGCCAGGTAAATATGGAATGTGTGCTGAAGTTCTTTCTTTTTTTTAAAGAACGATGGGTTGATGTTTTACTGTGTTCTAATTTTTCAGGTGACCACATGTTGGTTCCTTATATTATCAGCAAGTACAACAAGGGAGGAGCTTATAAAGATGTTTTATACGTTCCTGTGATGTATGATGCTCATTCCAGTGCATGGATGACTTCAGAATTGTTTAAGAACTGGTTTTCGATAATTTCGTATCTTCAGTGTGAGACAATATAGAAAAAAATGGTTTGCCTGGAGCAACGCTGTACAGGTTCTAGACAAGTGTACAACATACCCTTCAGCATGTAAACTGATCTTAGGGAACATATTCAGATCTTAACTTTCAGCAAACATTACTTTTCTGATTCAGCAGATCGATCAGGTATTAGGTAAAAAATTCTAAGTATTTTTATACAGCTTTCCTTCAAGAACTTACCAGCTCAGCCTCTTCAGTGATGGATTTAAAAAAAAAAACTTAAAATTAAAGATGCTATTTTTGGAACCACTTTGGCATGGATTGAAGTTAAGGCTGCCACTCTTTGGAAATCTTGGATAAACTCTGGCCAAAAGCCTGCAAAGAAGAAACAGACTTCACTACCCCAATGGAAAATGATATTGTTCTGAAGTTGTTAGATGTTATTCCAAATGAAATAAGAAACTTTCCATGAGATGAAGTTTTGGACTGAATAGACATTGGAATTAAGAAGTTTGTAGTTGAATAAGTATCAGATTAACTGCTAGTAGATTGTGTGATAGGGCCACAACAAGAACGTCAATCACCAGGTATCAAATCAAATGTAGAAGAAGAGACTGACACAACAAACTCAACACGTCCACCTACATGGAATAAAGCAGCTGCCGCTGTTGATACATTTATAATATCTGCTGAAACCAGCAAATCATACAACTCTACAGAAATTGGAAATTTGGATACTAAAGGTAACAGTTTTTTGAAGAAAAAATCGGACACAAAAAAGGACATCAAGCCTCGTTTCAAGTGAATGAAATTTATAAATGCTATATATAATTTAGCATGAAATATAGTAAGTAGTGTATTACAGTAAAATGCTGTGCTGTCCTGAACTTAAACCTAAAATTTTAAAATTACTTTACAGGACATATGCAACAAAAATTTTTTCGTTTGTTCTCTAAAATGTTCTTTTACGCAGTATTATACACTTTTGTCACTTTAACAGAAGCAGAGAACTTAGAATAAATAAAGTCCAGTCACCCATTGTTTGCTCACATATCACACTACATACACTGCAATTACTGGACGATGCTCAGTAAATTCGGCTATTTCGGAAGTCCCGCATCATCAAAGCCCCAAAGGTATTGGATTAGTGGGTTTATACTGTAGACAGGCATATCCACAGATCATTTCTTGAAATAGTGATCCACGTAGCACATTGCAATTACAAGAAACTAAGTGTAGTTTAGGCTTTCCATGTGAATTACCAATGTTTTAAAGCAATACTGTTTTTGATGGCATCTGTAAGCTAATCATGATTGAAAAATTAATGTACAAGCAGAAGTAAAAATTAATATTGTTACAGGTTATACATTAATATTAAAAAAATATGTAACAGCCAGAGATAGTTGTGATAGAAGATACAACTATGGTTCTCATAATGCAATAAGTAGCCACCAATACAATAATTTCAAATATGTCATTATAGGACACACAACTGGTAGCAACAGATGAAACTGACATTATCATTCTCTTACAGGAATGTATCAATAAAGCTTCTGAATTTTGAGATACGACCGGCATTCCTGAATTCTGAAATGACATAGAATCAAAATTTCAAGGGAAGCTACATAAAATTATGTATGAAACACCACTACTCATAAATAAAGCTGTGTAATGTAGGTCTCTCAAAATTATATTTATACAATCTATGAAGTTCTCCAACAAGATATGCATCAAATTAGATGAAAATGAATGTGACCTACACTATCCTTATTAAATGAAACCACTAAATTGTTGTTTCACATATTTTTTTAAGAAAAACCTCATTTATAAAAATGACTATGACATTAAATACTGTAAGGCACAAAAATATAGATAATACTGACATTGCTTCCTAAATTTCTGTGGGTATCTTTTTACATGCTAGTTTTCCTTTACATTACACTATCAAGTTTATAAGGTATACATTTGTATCAATTCAAGAAGTAGTTCAATGAATCAAATGGTAGCCTTAGTTTGCCTCTGCTAATATTCAAATGTTATAGTAGTATAAATTATAATCTAAAGGAACCTGAATATAAGAACAGAGTTGAACTATTCTTATATTTTCTGTTAGGTTTGATTGCATATGTACCTATTAAACACAAAGAGATTTTGTATCAATGGAGAGTGGTATAAAAATACAGTGTTATATGAGATATGCTCTTCACTACTGCACTTACATAGCATCACTGTAAACTTAACAAATAGGTCTTTCAGTGATTTTGTTGCATTTATCAAAAGATCAAAATGGGCCACCAAATAGTAAATGTGCAATGAATATACCTTTGTGATATTCAGTACTACAATAAGAAGACTCTGCCTGTAAACTAACTAAACAGGAAATTCATTATAATCACAACTTTGAGGAACTAACTATGTTAGTAGACTTTCTGTGTCTCTTTTACTGCCTTTTTTCGCAAATCTAATATCAGAACAAGTTTAAAAACTAATAAGATTCTGTAGGAAGTGTTGGATATCCATAAATGACAAAATTTCTGTGAGCATGATGGGACCTGAATAAACTGACTAAACCAGAGGTTATACAGAGTTTCAGGGAGAGCATAAGCGAACAATTGACAGGAATGGGGGAAAGAAATACAGTAGAAGAAGAATGGGTAGCTTTGAGGGATGAAGTAGTGAAGGCAGCAGAGGATCAAGTAGGTAAAAAGACGAGGGCTAGTAGAAATCCTTGGGTGACGGAAGAAATACTGAATTTAATTGATGAAAGGAGAAAATATAAAAATGCAGTAAATGAAGCAGGTAAAAAGGAATACAAACGTCTCAAAAATGAGATCGACAGGAAGTGCAAAATTCCTAAGCAGGCATGGCTAGAGGACAAACCTTAGGATGTAGAGGCCTATCTCACTAGGGGTAAGATAGATACAGCCTACAGGAAAATTAAAGAGACCTTTGGAGATAAGAGAACCACTTGTATGAATATCAAAAGATCAGATGGAAAACCAGTTCTAACCAAAGAAGGGAAAGCAGAAAGGTGGAAGGAGTATATGGAGGGTCTATACAAGGGCGATGTACTTAAGGACAATATTATGGAAATGGAAGAGGATGTAGATGAAGATGAAATGGGAGATACGATACGGTGTGAATAGTTTGATAGAGCACTGAAAGACCTGAGTCGAAACAAGGCCCCGGAAGTAGACAACATTCCATTAGAACTACTGACAGCCTTGGGAGAGCCAGTGCTGACGAAACTCTACCATCTGGTGAGCAAGGTGTATGAGACAGGCGAAATACCCTCAGACTTCAAGAAGAATATAATAATTCCAATCCCAAAGAAAGCAGGTGTTGACAAATGTTAAAATTACCGAACTATCAGTTTAATAAGTCACAGCTGCAAAATACTAACGCGGATTCTTTACAGACGAATGGAAAAACTAGTAGAAGCCGACCTCGGGGAAGATCAGTTTGGATTCCATAGAAATGATGGGACACATGAGGCAATACTGACCCTACGACTTATCTTAGAAGTTAGATTAAGGAAAGGCAAACCTATGTTTCTAGCATTTGTAGACTTAGAGAAAGCTTTTGACAATGTTGACTGGAATACGCTCTTTCAAATTCTAAAGGTGGCAGGGGTAAAATACAGGGGGCGAAAGACTATTTACAATTTGTACAGAAACCAGATGGCAGTTATAAGAGTCGACGTGCATGGAAGTTTAGCAGTGGTTGGGAAGGGAGTGAGACAGGGTTGTAGTCTCTTCCCAATGTTATTAAATCTGTATATTGAGCAAGCAGTGAAGGAAACAAAAGAAAAGTTCGGAGTAGGTATTAAAACCCATGGAGAAGAAATAAAAACTTTGAGGTTCGCCGATGACATTGTAATTCTGTCAGAGACAGCAAAGGACTTGGAAGAACTGTTGAATGGAATGGATAGTGTCTTGAAAGGAGGGTATAAGATGAATATCAACAAAAGCAAAACGAGGATAATGGAATGTAGTCGAATTAAGTCGGGTGATGCTGAGGGAATTAGATTAGGAAATGAGACACTTGGAGTAGTAAAGGAGTTTAGCTATTTGGGAAGCAAAATAACTGATGATGGTCGAAGTAGAGAGGATATAAAATGTAGACTGGCAATGGCAAGAAAAGCGTTTCTGAAGAAGAAAAATTTTTTAAGTGTCAGGAAGACATTTCTGAAAGTATTTGCATGGAGTGTAGCCATGTATGGAAGTGAAACAGGGACGATAAATAGTTTGGACAAGAAGAGAATAGAAGCTTTTGAAATGTGGTGCTACAGAAGAATGCTGAAGATTAGATGGGTAGATCACATAACTAATGAGGAAGTATTGAATAGGATTGGGGAGAAGAGAAGTTTGTGGCACAACTTGACTAGAAGGGATCGGTTGGTAGGACATGTGTTGAGGCATCAAGGGATCACCAATTTAGTATTGGAGGACAGCGTGGAGGGTAAAAATCGTAGAGGGATGAATACACTAAGCATATTCAGAAGGATGTAGGTTGCAGTAGGTACTGGGAGGTGAAGAAGCTTGCACAGGATAGAGCAGCATGGAGAGCTGCATCAAACCAGTCTCAGGGCTGAAGACCACAACAATAACATTTCTTATACCATGTATTGCAGCTACCATGATACAGAACAAACAAAAAGAAATAAAAACAATAATAGCTTCATAAAACAACCCACATGTCAATACTTACATCCTACAATGAAGAGCTTATTCATTTGGTATCATACAAATCAGTTGCAAAATATACTTAATCTCGACATATCAGAAAAGTAGGATATATTTTGAAATTAAGAAATGTCTAGAAAGGGCAACATTATATTTCACAAGGAAATGTTTTTGTCTCACAGTAGTTACTGATAGTTGCAGTACGCTGGTGCTAACTGAATTCCATGTGAAATTAAGCTTGTTTTTGTTTGATACAACTAACTTCATAAATTAGTGGTTAAATGTGTCTGCATCTTATGTTTTGCTGTAACAGTAGTGTGAGTTGCAAAGAGGTAATGAAATAGTGTAAAAGCTTTGATATTCAAGCCGGTGTTCCTTGGTTTGAATAGCTTAAGCACATTTTATCATTCTTTCAATATGTCAATGCTACAGACTGAAGGCAGAATGGAAAGTGGAAATGATGTGTCCTGTCAGTTTGTTTTTCTATGCAACTTTTTTTAACTTAGTTTGATGGAGGACAGTTCTTGTCATGATTAAAATACAAAATAAAACTAATCTGATTCTTTCGCCAGACATTAGTGTGAGGAAAAATAATGACTGTGTTACTGTCACACCAAAAAACCGCAATATAAAAATACTGAGAGCCTGTTGTATTAATGTCACAATGAAGTACCTTTCATTTGTCATCAGTCTTCTGACTGGTTTGATGCATCCCACCACGAATTCCTCTGCCATGCTAACCTCTTCATCTCAGAGTAGCATTTGTAACCTACATCCTCAATTATTTCCTGGATGTATTCCAATGTCTGTCTTCCTCAATAGTCTTTTACCTCTACAGATTCTTCTAGTACCATGGAAGATATTCCCTCATGTCTTAACAGATGTCCTATCATCCTGTCCCTTCTCCTTATCAGTGTTTTCCACATATTCCTTTCCTCTCCGATTGTGCAAAGAACCTCCTCATTCCTTATCTTATCAGTCCTCCTAATTTTTAACATTCGTCTGTAGCAGCACCACATCTCAAATGCTCCAATTCTCTTCTGTTCCAGTATCCCTACAGTCCATGTTTCACTACCGTACAATACTGTGATCCAAACATACATTCTCAGAAATTTCTTTCTCAAATGAAGGCCTATGTTTGATACTAGTAGACTTCTCTTGGCCAGGATTTCTCTTTTTGACACTGCTACTCAGCTTTTGATGTCCTCCTTGTTCCGTCCATCATTCGTCATTTTGCTGCCTGGGTAGTGGAATATCTTAACTTCATTTACCTTGTGACCATCAATCCTGATGTTAAGTTTCTCGCTGTTCTCATTTCTACTACTTCTCATTACCTTTGTCTTTCTTCGATTTACTCTCAGTCCATTCTGTGTACTCATTAGACTGTTCATTCCATTCAGCAGATCATGTAATTCTTCTTCATTTTCACTGAGGATAGCAATCTCATCAGTGAGTAGTGTCGTTGATATCCTATCACCTTGAATTTTAATTCCACTCCTGTACCTTTCTTTTATTTCCATCATTGCTTCCTCGATGTACATATTGAACAGTAGGAACACCCTTTCTAATACGAATACTTTGTTCTTGGTCTTCCACTCTTATTATTCCCTCTTTGCTGTTGTACACATTGTATATAACCAATATATCCCTATAGCTAACCCCCACTTTTTTCAGAATTTCGAACATCTTGCACCATTTTACATTCAAGAATGCTTTTTCCAGGTCGAGAAATCCTATGAATGTGTCTTGATTTTTCTTTAGTATTGCTGGCATTAGTAAAAGCAACTTCAGAATTGCCTCTCTCTTGCCTTTACCTTTCCTAAAGCCAAACTGATCGTCATCTAGTGCATCCTCAATTTTCATTTCCGTTCTTCTCTATATTATTATTGTAAGCAACTTGGAAGCATGAGCTGTTAAGCTGATTGTGCTATAATTCTCGCACTTGTCAGCTCTTGCCATCTTCGGAATTGCGTGGATGATGCCTTTCCGAAGGTCATATGGTATGTCGCCAGACTCATATATTCTACACACCAACGTGATGAGTCGTTTTGTTGCCACTTCCCCCAATGATTTTTTAGAAATTCTGATGGAATGTTATCTATCCCTTCTGCCTTACTTGTTCTTAAGTCCTCCAAAGCTCTTTTAAATTCTGATTCCAATACTGGATCCCCTATTTTTTCTAAATAGGCTCCTGTATCTTCTTCTATTACATCAGACAAATCTTCCCGCTCATAGAGGGTTTCAAAGTATTCTTTCCATCTATCCGCTCTCTTCTCTGCATTTAACAGTGGAATTCCCGTTGCACTCTTAATGTTATTACCCTCGCTTTTAATGTCACTGAAGATATCGATTTCGATGTCGTCAAATTTTTCCTGCAGCCATTTCGTCTTAGCTTCCCTGCACTTTCTGTTCATTTCATTCCTCAGCAACTTGTATTTCTGTATTCCTGAGTTTCCCAGAACATTTTTGTACTTCCTCCTTTCATCCATCAACTAAAGTATTTCTTGTGTTACCCATGGTTTCTGTGCAGCTACCTTCTTTGTACCAACATTTTCCTTCCCAACTTCTGTGATGGCTTATTTTTAGAGATGTCCATTCCTCTTCAACTGTACTGCCTACTGAGCTACTACTTATTGCTGTATCTACAGCCTTAGAGAACTTCAAGCATATCTCGTCATTCCTTAGTAATTCCGGATCGCACTTTTTGTGTATTGATTCTTCCCGACTAATGTCATAAACTTCAGCCTACTCTTCATCACTACTACACTGTGATCTGAGTCATGTCTGACCATGGTGTAATTTAATT